>NW_005871331.1:1563164-1589840 GCF_000147115.1 Myotis lucifugus
GGAAATCACCGTGCCAGTAGGAGCGTTAGCAGGGATTGGCAGAGGACACCTGGGGAGGTGTGTGTTTTCAGAACCCCGTCTCCCTAAGTGACAGAACCAGTTTGTTAGACACCAAGCTTTGCAATTCGTTCTTTCCTTTCCATGACACCTGCCCATTGTGTGCCGATTTGGGAAGGTGGGGTGCACGGGGTGATGGAGCTTGGGACCCTCAGGGACTGTGTCTAGTGTATGGCCAGGAAGAGCTGCTATAGAGCTTGCTCCCCCAGCTCCGCACCTTGAAATTTCAGAGCCTCCAGGGAGCCTGCTCAGGGCTTGTGTTTCTGAAGAAAGATCTGGAATGTTCCCTCTCTGGTATTCACACATGTACCTTAGTGCCCCAACCACCACCGGGCACTGAGTAAAGGTTTGTTGTCCACAGGAAATGTGCTGCAGCCGGGGGCCGGGGCAATCATGGCCCGAATCGCCCAGTTTCTGAGGTAAACGTCCACTTCGAGCTCTGGGGTGGCCAGGTTGACTCTCCAGTGGGCTCAGGCTTCGGAGAACTCAGCTTGTGGATGGGAGAGAATCAGGTTGGACACCAGACCTGGAGGCAGCCAGGGTCCTCGGCACCGGGCGCGTGAGAACCCTACCTTTCCTCTACTTGGAAGGGAGAGGTGTTACCTGCCACGGGGCCGAGACAAACAGGGCCTTTGGGACTGGAGCAAACGATCTCTGTGACCTGAATTTTAGCCAAAGTCAATTTAGCCCAGGTCAACTTTTGTAAGTCCTGTTTGGACTCTGCCTCTTTGCCAGGTCAGTAACCAGGCAGGCACACTGAAGAGGGACGCTCAGCTTTTTTGCCAGTTGGGCAGGTGGGGACCTTCAGGCATTTCCATCGGTAGAGACTTGGGGACAAGGCAGAGCCCTAGGCGAGGGGTGGCCCGGGAGGGGCCCCAGTAAACTTGCCCGTCGCTTCCTGCTGTCCCAAGACAGAGGAATGCTTACGATACTAGTATTTTCACGTGTAGATTTAAGACCCACTTAGCTATGTACGCCCAACTGCTTAGAGAAGAAATAAGGGGAACATTGGCCGGTGAAGGAACAGGAAAACTGACAAAACCTCTAGGGATTAGAAGAGGTTCCGACTGCTTAGCCTGGAGTTCAAGGACTCCCAGGATCTGGCTCCAGACTTACCTTCCAGCCTTATCTCCCAGCTGCTGACTGGCCTTGACTCTTCCCCTCTCAGCCAGCCTGTCTGCCTACTGTTCCCTATGCTGGTCATTCTTTCCCCTTGCAGTGCTGTCTCTACCTCCTCTCTGCCCTGGCTAAACTCTGCCCAGTTTCACCATTTGGCATGACTTCCCTGAGCTCCCAGGCTTAAAATGAGGACCTGTCCAGTAGCTAGCCCTGTGCTTCCTTGAGATGTTCTTTCCCATCTCGCTCTGTTGTTTCTGTCTCTGCTAGTTGATTCATCTTCTGTGTTGGTGAGGCATCTTCTGGGTCACTCTGTGATAAGCATGTCAGCATCCCTCAGGTGGTGTCTTGTACTGAGGAGATGTTCAGTGTACACTTGGGTTGGGTGAAGGGATGGTAACTAGAGAGCGAGGGGACCTAGGAGACTATCTGCACCCCAGAATCACCAGAGTGCTTCGACACCCCTACAGTTTAGTCCATGGATCTGGGGAGGGTCTGGTGATTTCCCCAGGGCAGGTTGCATGAGGAGGGGCAGCCCACCAGCTTCCAGGGCAGGGACCAGGGTGGGAGCCTGGAGGAACCCACCAGAACAAGAAATGTTAGAACGTCTGGTACCCATCAGGATCTCTCACCAGCTGGGAGCAGGCTTTCCGGAGAGAAGGGGAACAGAAAGGGTTAGCCACGTGGTTGCTCCTAAGGCTGAGGAGTAGAGATGGTTTCTGGCCTCATACTTTCTTTTGCTCTAACTGTCTGTTCTTTGGGAGGAGAAGATACAGTTTTCATTTTTTTTAATCTTCAAAGGGAAAGAAGGATCCCTGTGGCCTACCTAGCCTTCCCTTGCCTTTGGCTCTGCTTGGCCTTGATTGAAGAGAATCACAGGATGGGGGCGGGGGAGGGGGGGCGGGAAGCATGTGCTTGTACGGCCCTGGGAACAAGTGCCTGTAGAGATGGGGTCTGCCCAGTCGGGATCTGGCCTAGAGAGGGGGAAGGCTGACGGTGGCCTCACCTTCTGTTTCAGTGACATCCCAGAGACGGTGCCTTTGTCCGCTGTCAATAGACAGTGTTCTTCCGGGCTCCAGGCAGTGGCCAACATCGCTGGTAAGTTGTGACTGACTGGGTGGGTGCCCATTGCCACAGCCTGGCCTTAGGCCTGGCTCTGTGAATTTGGGTCAGGAGTCACTATCTACTGGGCAAGCAATGAGGATGCCTGAGAGGATTCTCATCCCAGAAAGAGGAGGAGCCCCCTGCACTACCCCCAGGCTTTTCTGGGCACTCCTGGGCCTTCCCAGTCTGAGGCTGGGGCCCACGTAGAGACCAGGTGGGGAGAGGCCCCGGCTCCCAGAGCAGAACGACTCCGAGGATGTTTATGAAATGCTTTTGTTGCAGGTGGCATCAGAAATGGGTCTTATGACATTGGCATGGCTTGTGGGTAAGAATTCCTTTCTGCCAGAGCTTCTTAACCACCTTGTAACAATAAACTAATATTCGTCTCCTGAGGTCAGAGAGGCCCGTGATTTCAGGATGTTCCCCCTTAGGCAGCTGCCTGGGAGAGGGTTCCTACCCATTCGGCTTAGTAGCCCTCAGCTCTGGCTGCTCAGGAATTGTTCGCACCTCTCACTAATGGGAAAAGGAAGTGGGCTTCTCAAAGCTTGCTTTCTCGGAACCTGGCGGGCTGGAAACTGGGCAAGCATGAGAAGATGGAGCTCTTGGGTTTCCTCCCACAGCCCTTGTTCCGTCACCGTGCTGCTGAGGGAGAAGTTGCAGTTTTGGTTCCCCAAAGCCAGGGACAGCTGCCTACTCTAACTGGTTTATTCCCTTTCCGAGGCTGCCTCCTTGTCCTCCACCCGGGAACCAAGGGGCACGGTCAGATCTGTGGTGGTTTGGTCACTGTCCGCTGTGGCTCCATCTTTGGCTGCAGCTTATGGGGCTGCAGAAGTTGGACTGGGCAGTGTCTCCCGGGAGGGACAGGGTGTGGGGCCCAGGCGTGGTGGGATCTGGTGCTGGGAGGGCAGGCCAAGCAAGGGCTTTGGCAGGCCCGGTGGGGAGGGGGTGGCGAGTGGCCCCGTTCAGTCCCCCTGGATAGCGTTTCTTCACTGGAGCACTGCTGGGCCGTTTCAGGGCTGTGCCCACTGGCGCTGGGTTGTATTGCCCTGTGTCTGCAACTGTAAATAAAACCGAAGGCCGCACTACAGGGACTTTGGACAGGAAAGGGCCACTGCCCAGGCTGCCCTCTGATCAGTCTCATGTCCCTCTATCTTACTGCGGGAGGGAGGAGTGGGGGTAACTGGGGAGAAGGATGGAGCCTTCGTGAGTTTCTTAGACGCGTCTGAGGCCCTCAAGCAGGTTAAAGACCTTGTTACTAGGGTATTAAGGTCTGAGCCAGGACTGTCCCCCACGTCACAGGCTGACTGTCCCTTCTTCAATCATGAAGAATATCCCAGAACATCCTAATTAGGAGTGGGCTCTGAGGCCAGAGTACCTAAATGTGGATCCCGGCTAAATGACCATGAACCAGTTAGCCTCTCCGGGCCTCAGTGTCCTCATCTGTAAAATGGGGATAGCCACCTCCGCCCTGAGATTAAATGAACAACAGCTAATGCTCTAAGGCAGCGGTTCTCAACCTGTGGGTCGCGACCCCTTTGGCGGTCGAACGACCCTTTCACAGGGGTCGCCTAAGACCATCCTGCATATCAGATATTTACATTACGATTCATAACAGTAGCAACGTTACAGTTATGAAGTAGCAACGAAAATAATTTTATGGTTGGGTCACAACATGAGCAACTGTATTTAAAGGGCCAGAAGGTTGAGAACCACTGCTTAAGGCATCTATGTGACTGAGTCTGTTCTGAGTACTTAAGACCTGGAAAGACTTTAAAATAGTGCTGGGCACAGAGAAGCATTCGGTCAGGGTTGTGTTATCAACCCTTGAGGCCTTGTGTTCCCCCACCTCCTCAAAGCCCTTTTCACCACAATAAACCGACCTCACTTCCTCTCGGCTCCTAGCACTTCCTCATCCATGCAGGTCACATCACTCTTTGACCTGCGTCTTGTAAAATTTTTGTCTCTTCTCTCCTCTAAATCTGATCCTGGAGGACAGAGTCCTGGGCTTGTTGGATGTTTTCCCCTCTGTGGCGGGCACTAGCCCAAGCCAGGGGAGCAGCTAAGTTAGGGAAGCATAATCCTGCCGCGAGGGTGGACCATGCAGTGCTCTGTCCCCCGCCCCAGCTCTGGCTCGTTGGCCGTGTCCTGGGGCTCCCTACTTGCCAGCATTGTCAGGTGCACCGGGACCCTTGGCTGAGTCCTAATGATCACCTCTTCCTCCTCAGAGTGGAGTCTATGTCCCTGGCTGACAGAGGGAACCCTGGAAATATTACTTCACGTTTGGTGGAGAAGGAGAAGGCCAGGGATTGCCTGATTCCCATGGGGTGAGTGTGCACCTGTTACGTGTGCCGTGTCCCTCAGCTCCCTACCTGGCCTGGAGCAGGGGCTCGGGAACTTGGATCATCTTGCAGCAGATGCTGCCAACCCTGGCCTGCTTCCGGCTTGGTCTGCTCTGCAGGGACTTGGGACAGGACTCGATGCTGCCCTTTCTTGCACCCCCAGGCCCTCTCTGTGCCTCTGGGTTTCCAAACATGGCCTAGCCTGTTCCTCCCTCCCTGGGGGTTCAGTCACGAGGGATGATGCAGCTGCACCCAATGCCTTGGAAAATTAGAAAGATGAGGAACTAGGAAGCTTTGGTTACTGGACATGCTGGTGAGGGAACTTGGGCCCAGCAGATGCAACATGGCAAGCGTGCTGTCTGCCCAGCATGTTGTTAGCTCTGCTGAGAGCTTCTGGGCCACTCAGAGTCTGTGGGCAGGGAATCCTGGCTCCACCTGAAGCTCAGAGAGGGCAGTGCTCGGGCTGCCTCCACACCCAGGGACCCTGTCTCCAAGAGAAGCCCCTCAAGCCAGAAGGCCTCCCTGTGGCTCTGGGTTCCTTTGGGTTCCCAGGATGAAGGTGGGCTCCACCTACAGTGAGCAGGAAGCTGGGGTGTGATCTTTCCAGAGGGGACGTGGGAGTCCTCATCTCCCACATTAAAGCCATCTTCCTGAGGCGCAGGAGGAGCGGGCCAAGAGCCCCCAGTAGTGCCCCTCCCAGGCCCTCATCTGCCCCTCTTCTCTTCTGGTCTCTGGTGTTCGAGCTTCTTAGGGCCTGAGTGACTCCCTGTCTGTGCCCCTACACTCCCCGAGTCATCATTACTGCCTCTGTGGCACGGACCGGCCTTCCTGTCCTCGCGGTGCTGGGTTCCACCGCCAGGCCAGTCCCAGCTGCCAGACTCACCCACACTGCTGCTCTCTGTCTCCTAGGATAACCTCGGAGAATGTAGCCGAGCGGTTTGGCATTTCTCGGGAGAAGCAGGATACCTTTGCACTGGCTTCCCAGCAAAAGTGAGTGCTGCGTGGGGTGGAGTGTTTAAAGGCTGACCTAAGTGGTTTCAGGGGAGGCTGTCCGTAGACCAGCTACAGGGCAGCGAGTGGTTTCCACGTCGCATGCCTTGCAGGAGGGAGAGGGGGCAAGAGCCAGGGCCAGTGTGCATTCCTAGCACTTCCACATCCTGCTATTGTCTGTTCACCCTGGGTGTCTCCTTCCTACTGGGCCTCAGTTTCCCCATCTGTTCATTTGAGGTGGGGGGGGATGTAATGAGGGTCAGGACTCTTCTCTAACTGCTGTGCTTCGGTGATTGGACATGGTAGCCACAGGCTCCTCTGGGTAGCCTGAGTGTGGGGCCAGCATTGCTGGGACCGGGGCATCCCAGCTTCTGGACCTGAGGCAGGGGCTGGGGGTGACAGAAGAACCCCAGGACTTGGGGCTCTGGGCAGGGGCAGGCTGAAGCTGGCAAGCCCCAGCTGCCCAGGGAGAGGACAGCAAAACGGGGGAGTCACATCTGGCCAGGCGGGCTTCTCTGAGGCAGTGGTTCTTAGCCACTTGGGGTCAAGTAACCATTTGAGAATTTGGTGAGAGCTATGGATTTCTCCCAGGGGACTGCCCTGGGCACTTGCATTTTGCCTGTGATTGTAAGCATGATCCTAAAATAGGGGACAGATTAAACCGAGCCATTCTGATCAAACAGAAAAGTTGGCAGAATCCAGCACAGATTCCCTGGGGCTCCATTCTTGCTTTGGCATAGAGAGCTGAGCAGGCTCAGTCCCTCGTGGCTGTCACCTAAACGGAGAGCCCCCGCCCCATACTTTCTTCCCTTCGAGGTTGGGATTGGCCAGGATCTAAAGATCTGAGGTCAGTGGTGAAGAAGGGCCCATAAGGCCTTGGGCCTCCCAGCCCCAGGTTGGGGTAGTGGGGAACCCACACCAGTCCCTCAGAGCTCCCCAAGGCAGGGGTGTCCCAGCATCTAGCATTCTGAGCTGCGTGTCGGCCCCAGTGGGGAGGAAGTGGAGGCAGCAGAGGGACCCCAGGAAGGAAGGGAGCCTCACTGTCCATGGTGCTCCTCACGCAGGGCAGCCAGAGCCCAGAGCAAGGGCTGTTTCCAAGCTGAGATTGTGCCTGTGACCACCACGGTCCATGATGACAAGGGCACCGAGAGGAGGGTCACCGTGGCCCAGGATGAGGGCATCCGCCCCAACACCACCATGGAGGGCCTGGCCAAACTGAAGCCTGCCTTCAAGGAGGGCGGCTCCACCACTGCTGGTGAGACTGGGCTGGGGCACATCCATGCTGGATGTATTCTGGGAGCCTGAACCACCTGATAGGGTGGGCGTGGGGGCGCTGGGCGTCCTTAGACCTGCTCTGGGGCCTCCTTACCCCTAATGGTTTGCTTCTAGGAAACTCTAGCCAAGTGAGCGATGGGGCAGCTGCCATCCTGCTGGCCCGGAGGTCCAAGGCAGAAGAGTTGGGCCTTCCCATCCTTGGGATCCTGAGGTCCTATGCCGTGGTTGGGGTCCCGCCTGACATCATGGGCATTGGACCTGCCTATGCCATCCCTGAAGCTTTGAAAAAAGCAGGTAGGCGGCTCCTTCATGCCCTCGGTCTGGATCCCACTTCTGCGCCTCAGGCTGATGCCGGAGGGCGGTGGTCCTGTGGGTGCTGCAGAGTGAAGGTGGGACAGACTAGCACCCCTGCCAGAGCCTTTCCTGACCACACAGCTGGGACCCACTCCTTCATCTGGAACAGAGACAGACACACCAGGCAGCCTAAGGCCAGGGATGGGGTGGGACCTCGCGAGACTGAGTCCTGTGAGGGTCAGGGGCCACTGGGTCAGCTCAGGCCTTTCCGCCTTTGCCTGCAGGGCTGACGGTGCATGACGTGGACATCTTTGAGATCAATGAGGCCTTTGCCAGCCAGGTGAGCCTCTGTTTCTCCACATTGCCTGGGCCCTCGGCAGCCCAGTTGGAGCCAAGGGTGCCGGGGACGGGAAGGAGTGATAGCTGATGATCTGCCTCCTCTCAGGCTGTCTACTGCATGGAGAAGCTAGGACTGCCCCCTGAGAAGGTGAACCCTCTGGGGGGTGCCGTGGCCTTGGGCCACCCCCTGGGCTGCACTGGGGCTCGACAAGTCATTACGCTGCTCAACGAGCTGAAGCGCCGTGGGAAGAGGTGAGGCCGACTCTCCATGGGGGTGTCATGGGGGATCCCCAAGCTGGGCACCCGAGGGGAGTCGGGGGAAGTATACTTGCACACACTCTGAAATAAGGATGCAGGGCTGTGACCCCGTTTTCCATGAGAGACACCTGCCATGTGTGTGCCTAGGTGGGCAGTTGGGGAATTCCATACCCACAGCTTCCATCCTCTGTGCCCATGAACGACTTGGTCTGCCCAGCTCTGCCTGGTCTGGAGAGAGCTTGGTGGGGCTTCTGCCCTTTCTGCCCTCACCCAGCCAACACGGCGTTCCTTCCACAGGGCGTATGGGGTGGTGTCCATGTGCATTGGGACCGGAATGGGAGCCGCTGCTGTCTTTGAATACCCTGGAAACTGAACGAGGCGCTGCCCACTCTGTTGGAGGCAAGAAAGCAACACTACAGAAGTGACGCCACGTGGGAAAATTCGGCGTGGTGGTTGTGGCGGCAGTGGGCAAATCGAGGCCCTTCAGCTAATTTGGAAACCGTGACCACTGAGGACACAGTACAGGAGGGAATGAGGTACTGGGTCACCCAGGCCACAAGGCCACCATGTAATTCCTGGGGAAGGGGCCTTTGGATGAGGAGTGCAATAGACATAGTAAATGTATGTCAGCTTCTTAGCATGTTTGTCTGGCCTCGGCTCAGTCCGAGTACTGATTCTTAACCACCACGGTCTGCACAGTGAGGTGGCCTCAGAGGACAGACGTGCAGGACCTGGGCTGAGACCAGCACCCTCCATCCAGGAGCTGCTCAGGGGTCCTCCAGCGTGTGCCCTGCACAGCACACCTGTCCTGAGCTCTGGGCCATGTTTATTTCCATGTTGGCTGGGGGCGCGGTGGCTCTGAGGGCGGAGCCTCAGAGCTGGTAGGGCGGCACAAATCTCTCATCGTAAGAGCCTCGGCCCCGGAGCCGCAGGGTGCAGGCCTTCTCGCCGAGCATGCCTTCCACCACCAGCGTGGACTCGTACAGCTCATTGCTCCTGTGGGCCGCAGGGGACTGAGGTGAGGAAGGAGTTCCGGCCTTGGCAGTGCCGGGGGCTGGGCGGGGCTGTACCTGGCGGTGAAGAGAACCTGCAGGATGATGGAGGTGGGAGGCCCGTTGACAGATCGTGCCTCCAGCAGCCCACTGCTCGGGGAGACCCTGAAGGCCGCAGGCTCCTTGTCCAGCTCCTTCTGGCCTGCACCGCGGGGAAGGGGGCACATACGTGGGCAGGCGGCTACATGCACTGCCCCAGGAAGTCCCCTCCCTGCAGAAAACCCCAGGTGGTGTCAGCCACCTTCCTGGGGTCCCGGCCCAGCTGCGCAGGGGAGCAGTGGGCAGGAAGGACAGCATGGCATACCCATCAGCACAGTCCAGTAGCTCCGGCAGCCACTCAGGTTCATCAGGTAGATCTCCCGGACTCGCTCCTGGTTCACAAAGCAGGTCCCGAAATCCACCCAGCTGGTGGAGAGCTGCAGCTCGGGCACCACCACAGTGGCCCGCAGGGGCACCACCTATGGGGACAGAGCCGTTAACTTGATGGGGACCAGGTGACTTTGCCACTCCCGGTGGGCTCTGAGCCAGCGTCTCGGGGACACACGAACCCTGCTGACCCCAAGTACTGACACTTCTGGGGAGCACACAGGCAGCACAGGGAGGTGGGTGGGGCCGGTGCTGCCATCTAAAGCCCGAAGCTGCTGGTGGGCTTCTGCACAGTGGGCCAGGAAGGCGCCCTCTGCTCCCCCTGCCACCCTTGTCCTGGTCAAGCTCTGTGGCTTCTGCTCCTTGGTCCAGTGCATCCTGCCTTCCGCCCTGCTCCCTCGGGGGCTCCAAGACCCAGCCCTGTTTTCCTTGGGCCCTAGGTCATCTCCCCCTTTCCCTTGACATCGGGCCCTGCCTGTGGAGTGCCCTAGCTCCTGACAGCCCCTTTGCCACCACTTCACCCTCAGGCACTGCCAGCCCACCTCCTCACCTCGGCCTCCCCTGCCCCTGGCTCCAGTGCTCAGATCCTCCTGGCCTCTCTGGAATCCACCTCTCAGGCCAGACCATTCCTTCACGTTCCCGATGGGTTCCTACCTGCCTGGGCCCCTCCAGCTCAGCGCCACACCACAGCCCGTGATCTGTCACAGTCCACAGAACTAGGCCTGTGGTACTCACTCTGGTGCTCAGCCCCACACGAGCCTGAGAATCTGTCCCTCAGGAGCTCACTGTTCCCACCCATCAGGCCATTCCCTCGGCCTGACTTTCAATGTGGTTCCCTTTTCATTAAACAGTAATGAAATGGGAGGCTTCACTGCCACCTCCTGCAGGAAGCCTTCCCTGATTTTTCACTTATAGCACCTCACCTGGCTCTGAGCTCCTGAGACAAGCAAGGATGAATGACCCTCATCTCTCCCTGGCAAGGCCTCTTCCAAGACTGGGTCCTCAGTAAGGACTTGGGCTCCTCTCATTTCTGAGGGCCCTGTCAGGGTTTGTCTTCCTCTGACCCCACCAGAACAGCGTGGGGCAGGCCTGGGACTCACCTGGGTGGTCTGGTTGGCATACTCCAGGAGCAGATTCTGGGTAAACACCATCTCTTTCTCTCCACTCCCGCTCTGCCGAATGTCCACTCCGGGCAGCATCTGGTCAGCCGGGAGCTTCTGATAGGAGAGCAGCTCCAGGGAGAGCGAGAAGGACACGTCCACCTGACAGACAAGGTCCAGCCGTCACCTGAGGCTGCTGAAGGCAGGCGACGGCTTCTGTCCTGCCCTCCCTCCCACGGCCCCTGCAGGCCCCACCAGGCCCCGCTCAGACGCAGCACAGCCTGCAGGGCTCCGGCTGACCCGGCCCTGCCCTGCCCAGCAAAGAGCCCAGGCGTGCGCTTCCCCACCCCCACCCAGAGCCCAGTCAGACACTGCATCCCACAGACACTATCTGCCCTGCTCTGCCCAGCACCCGTCACTACCCGATGAGGCTGTGCCTGCCCCTAGGAGCGGAGGGGCCAGAGGCGAGACTACGGCAAACCGTCCTTGACGCCCTCACGTGAGCCTAGGCAAGGCCCGGGTCTCTCCCGAGGACAGGGAGGAGCCTCTGATGGGTTTTAAGCAGGGGACGTCCCGTTCAGCGTTGCCTTCCTCAGAGGCCACTGGCTGCTGCGGGAAGGTGGGCTGGGGGAGCTGGTGGGAGAGAGGACTTGAGGGGCCAAGGTGCAATTGGGCCCAGTCGTCAGAATGAACGGAGGCACTTGTTAAAAGTACAGGTTCTTTCTCATCGCTGCAGCTGGGCCTGGGGTCTGTTTCTCACAAGCTCTCTAAAGGCCACTGGTGTGTCGCCCGGCTTGGAAACCACTGTCCTAGACCAAGACATGGGTGTGGGAGGAAGAGTAGGGCGATGTGCTGAGAGGCCGAGGAGAGGGCAGCAGCAGGGCTGGGTTGGTGATACTTGCCGAGATAAAACGCCACGGCTGAGAGGAGGCGCGCTGTGGGCAGGGCTGGGTGTGGACAGGTGGTGTGTGGGAGGGAATTCTGGGCAGGAGTCGGGCGGGGCACTGCAGCACGGGGCTGGCGCTCGTTACACCCTCACTGAAGTACACGTTTTGAAAGAAGCTCTGGATGTGGCTGAGGTGACCCAGGAGAGTGCAGAGTGAGGCGGGCGAGGGCCCAAGCCCCTCAGAGGACAGGAGGAAGGAGCCTCTGAAGCAGGAGGGGGTTGGGGGAGAGGGCGGGGCGCCCAGCCTGGCTGGCTGTCCTTGCCTCGCAGCACACACCTGGGAGCCCACAGTGAAGAGGGGGTGCACTCAGGTGGCCTGTGACCTGTCCTCGTTCCACGTGCCTCAGAAACCGAAGGAGGCGGCCGTTCGTGGTTCCCACCGCCTGGCACTCCCAGGACCACCCCGCCTCCCAACTGCAAATCCAGGGTTCTGTTGTCGCAGAAGAGGGAAGGTCACCTTGGGCCTGGGCAGATGGCAATCAAACTGAACTCACCTGAGTGAGGGCATGTGGGAAGGGGGAGGCTGTGTGCAAAGTGGTGCTGGTGGGAATGTTCGGCCGTGACCGGGGTGCTGGCAGGGGGGCTGAGAGGGGTCTGCTTGCCTGGGACTTGCGTTGTGTTCACACTGGGACGTCTGGTCCTACCTGCATGTGTGAGCACCTGTGCAGAGGGCCCGTGTTTGCCGGCAGTGGTGTGTCCAGTGGGAGTGCACTCCTGAGTGCCCAGGGCATGGGCTGAGGGGTCAAGCGTGTGGTTTGGACACAAATGTCTGTGTGTGTGTCTACGTACAAACGTGTGAGGTGTGTTGTCTGCACACACGTGTGCATGTATGAGAGAGGAAGGTGACTGCCCAGGGGAGTGTGCCCATCGAGGCTGAGGACCCCAGGACCCTCCACTGACCAGCATGTTCTCCTGCGGGTGGAGCACCAGCTGCCTGCCGGCTGCGGCCGACCCCTCCTCACCCTCCTGCTCCTGGCCAGCGCCAGGAGCCCCGTGGCCGCGGCTAGCTCCATCTGGAGAAACGGAGAAGGGCCTGGAGACCAGGAGCCAGAAGTAGTGCGGGATGTCCGTGGTGTTGGTCAGCTTCAGGTGGTGGGTGGTCACCAGCTCACTCAGCACCTGGGTGGGCACAGAGGGGAGCTGGGCTGCATCTCCCGCGCCTCAGGCCCATGGCTCTGGGGTGGGGGTGGGGCTGGGGTGGGGGTGCTGGGCCTCAGAAGGGCCTGCGGGGACATGTGAGGTCTAGATAAATGGGCAGGGCAGAGGGGGCAGCACACTCACCCCAGCACAGGGCTGCTCGGGGATGAGGTCACTGGCCTGGAGCCGGAAGTGCGTGCCGCCGCCGTAGTCCAGCTCCACGCTTAGCCTGCAGCAACAGGCATGGCGGGGCCGCGCTGGGCCTCTGGGGCCTCCTGGCAGCCCCCACTCTGCTTGGCCAGCCTTTACCTGGGCTCACCTGCTGGCTGCTCCCCCCCCCCCCCGACTTCCATGGTCTTGCTCCCAGAACCCTGTCTGGTCCCCACCGGTGCCGGGGAAGGGAGCTCTCCACGGGGAAGGGAGGGAGGCCGGGCAGCCCAGCGGACTCACTGTGCGGGCCTCACGAAGCCCTGCAGGTCCAGCCTCAGGGGTCCCACGGCCAAGTCCTGCAGGCGCCGCCGCCTCCCTGGAAGCTCCCTTTCCACCTACCGAGCCCAGGCCTGATCACTGGCGGTCGCTGGGCTGAGCAGGCAGTGGCTGTGGCCCCACCCCAGGCCAGGAGGGCTCACCTTGCTGTCCAAGCTCATGAAGCCCAGGGCGTAGCCAGCACACTCCACCTTGTGCAGCACGTGGGGGCCGAGGACCATGGGCGTGAAGGAGATGGAGATGGCTCTGCTGCCCCCGGCAGGGACCACCTGGCACGGGCACGCAGGCTCAGTGCTGCTTGGTGCCACCGTCTGGCCAGGGGGCACTTTTCGAGGCAGCTCCCAGCCCAGCCCCAACTCACCACCTGCTTGGGGCTGATGCGGTACAGGTGGTCCGAGGGCACCCCCTCGTGCTCCTGCAGGACAACCGAGATGATGTGCTTGGCCCTGTCGCTGGCGCTGGCGCTGGCGCTGCTCTCGGCCTGTCGTCAAGATGTTGCTGAGGCTCACACAGGCTCCAGGCCTATTGGCACCGCTCCCCCTCCCCCCCCACCTCCGGCCCACCCAACTGTGCTCACAGAATGGGCCTCTTCTGGGCTGGAGGACGACTCCTTAGAGACACTTGGGGACTGGGAGGAGCTGCTGCTCTCCTGGGTCTCGGGGCACAGGACCTCGCGTCCGTCTTGGTCCCGCAGCGGGAAAGGGGGCCCGTAAAACACCAGCAGCTCCAGCAGCTGGTCCTCCCTCTCGTCCGGCACGTAGGTCTCCCAGTCCAGGCGGATGTCTGGGGCAGGTGTGGGGAGGGGTGAGGAGGAGGGACAGGCAGTTGCGTCTTCCCACGCCCCCCGCCTCCCTGCAGCCCCTCCAAGGCGGCCTGTGACCCCACTCAGCGTGGGGCCTCGCTTCCTCTTTCCTGCCACTTCCGGGCAATGTTTCTGGGATTAAAAAAAAAAATCTACAGGTTTATACCCTCCTGCTCTATCCGGCTTCTCCCGGCCCGTCTTCCCTCCCAGCCTGGCCCACCACCCCGCACAAACTGTAACGGGAACCCCACTTTCTCTCGTCAGTGTCTCACCACAGGGGCTGGAGTTATTCAGGCGCAGGACACGGGTGACTGTCTCTCCTCCAGAGACCTGGGTGCTGAACCTGGAGGCAGGAGACGAGGCTCAGCACAGCCCCGAGCAGCACACGGGGAGCTGGGGTAGAGGCGCAGGCAGGGAGGCGGCCCCACAGGGGTCTGTCTTCATCCTGGACTCACCGAGACCAGGCAGTGCCTGGTGAACTTGACCCAGGGCTGCTCACTGCCCCAGTAACACTCCTCCCCTCTCCCTACAACTACCCTGACAGCCCATCCCACCGCAGTTGGCATGGGGGGCCCCGGCCACGCGGACTTCAGGCCACACTGACTACTCATTGCTACTGTCCCCAGTAGCTGTCTGAGTTGTCCCCTGAGGCCTCTCCCCTCCAGGGCAACCCTGTCCTGGGGCTTCCTTGCTGGGTGGCACCAAGTGGCCCCGGGAAAGCCGCTCAGGCTGGAGCCGGAGGGTCTCTAGGGGGCGGAGAACAGGGCGGCGTGGGCACCTGAGGACAGGCTCCTTCTGGAACTGGGCAGCGCTGTAGTTGGTCCTCAGAGAGCTGATGGGGCAGCCCACCACCACCATGTGCACCGGGATGACCGAGGGCGGCAGGTCTCCCACCTGCAAACACACGCCAATCCTTGTCCCTTGTCGCCCGCTGCCACCACCTTTCCCGGCTCCCCGTTCCCTTCAATGCATAGCCTGTCCTTCTCCAGCCAGCCCAGGGCCTCCACGGTTGGCCCAGCAGGGCCTGGCCTCGCTCCTCACTGGTGGATGCTCACCCCGCACACCCCAAGGCCAGTTCCCTGCCCGTCCACCTGCTGTCCCGCCCGCCCAGCGCCATCCCCCCGCCCTCCGACCTGCACAGGACTCCCAGCCTAGCCATCTTTCACCTCTTACAGCCCCTTTCGTCAAATGTCTGTATCTTTTAAATGGAAATAACTATTATTTCTCTCTGCTAATAAAAAGTAAAAAATGTTTTTAATTTCCCCTAGCCGGTTTGACTCAGTGGATAGAGCATCAGCCTGCGGACTGAAGGGTCCCAGGTTTGATTCTGGTCAAGGGCACACGCCCCGGTTGCAGACAGCTGATCAATGATTCCCTCTCATCATTGGTGTTCCTCTCTCTCTCCCCCTCGCCCTCCCTCTCTGAAATCAATAAAAATCTATTAAAAATGTTTTAAAAACACAGTATGATAATCACTCACAATCCTTCGCCCCCAGCATGACTCACTGTCAACATTTTCATGTACAACTGTCTGGACAGACTTCTTTTGTGCACATGAAACAGGTATAAATGAGGAGCATACGGCATCTCTTTTCGTGACATAGAATTTTACTAATGAAGGTTTACAGCATCATATAAGGGTTGTGCAGAGTTCCATCGGATGGATGGAGCCCACATTTTTTAAAAAAATATATTTTATTGATTTTTTACAGAGAGGAAGGGAGAGGGATAGAGAGTTAGAAACATCGATCAGCTGCCTTCTGCATACTCCCTACTGGGGATGTGCCCACAACCAAGGTACATGCCCTTGACCAGAATCGAACCTGGGACCCTTGAGTCTGCAGGCCGACGCTCTATCCACTGAGCCAAACCGGTTAGGGGAAATTAAAAACATTTAACCAAACCTTCTACCGACAGACATGGATGCTTAGGATGTTTCCTTCCTCTCCCCACTCTCCATTTATAAATGATGCTGAGAAGAAAAAGTAACCTGGCACCAAGTTATTTGTTCATTAATGCCCACCCCCTACTCAAGGGTTTCTTCTCCGTGAGATTTGAGTCAAAGGGCCAGGTGTTGGGGAAGAGAGAGCCTGGAGGTGAGGGCGGGGTCAGGTTCCCCGCCCCGCAGGCCGTGAGCTGCCCACAAGCCGTACCTTGCAGATGAGGCTGTCCCAGTACTCGCCCCACATGTTCGCGCAGCCTGTGATGTCAACGCAGAGCTGCTGGTGGGCGTCCAGCTTGCCCTGGGAAACGTGGGGGAAGAAGGATGCTCCTTTCCCGTGAGACAACATGTTTTCCATGAACTCTGGGGGGTGGGAGGAGAACCAGGGAAGGGGATTCAGGACCCCAGGGAGGGGGGCTATGAGGTCCAAACCTCCAGGTGTTAGCAAAACACTGTACCAGGCAAGCCCCCCTCTCCCCTCCCCCCAATCTCTCCCTGGTCCAGCAAAACAGACCCTCCTTCTGGGATCCCAGGGGCCAGGGGCCAGGGGCCAGCCCCCAGGGGAGCCCTCCCTTCTGAGCCACCACCCATCCCAAATCAAATCCTGGGCCTGTGCCCAAGCCTAATGCCCTGACAAGGAGATGGCCTCACTCAACAGAAAGCTGCTGTCAGGTGGGGGGCCACAGCTGTCTCGGGACCTTGCTAGAAAAGACACTGAGCCCCAGCCGGTTTGGCTCAGTGGATAGCGTGTCGGCCTGTGGACTGAAGAGTCCCAGGTTCGATTCTGGTCAAGGGCACATGCCCAGGTGGCAGGCTTGAACTCCAGCAGGGGGCGTGCAGGAGGCAGCCGATCAATGATTCTCTCCCATCACTGATGTTTCTCTCTCTCCCTCTCCCTCTCTGAAATCAATAAAAATATATTAAAACAAAAAAGACACTGAGATGGTCAGGGTCCACATACTCAGGAAGCTGTGGACAATCCCGCTCTGGCCAGGCCTGGGCTCGGCGCCTGCCCCTGGGAGCTCTTACCCAGCTGCTCTCGCTTGGCCAACTGCTGGCGAATCCGATCCGTCTTCAGCAGGGCAGGGGACACATCGGGGCTTTACCAGGAGGACACAGGAATAGCCTCAGGCCATCCAGACCCTTCCTCAGACCTGAGCTGCTCCCCACTCCCCGCCCCCAGCAACCAGCATTGCAGGGGAGAGCTGGCCAGGTCTCTTCTTCACCTCCTTCTCTGGTCTTTGCTCCAGCTACACTCCCGCCACCCAAAGCTACCCACCAGCCCAGGGGCTGCCTCCCAATAAACTCGGTAAGGCTCTGGGGTGGGGACCCCTGGCCCCGTTTCTGTGCCTTGGCAACCCCTGGATATGAGCCCAACGCAGACACCCCGTCGTTTGCGCAGCTTTCTGCAAAGGCCCCTGTTTCCAGTCTTTCCTGCTGACATCTGTCCATTGAGCACACACTAATTTTTCTGGAGTGGGAGACTTAATGTTTTAGAAACTGTTAGTGGCCTCCCGCCGTCGGCAGCAGTGGTTTTAAAGTTGGGCTCCCCTGCGTTGGGCGATTTGGTGGAGAGGTGTTCGCAGTGGTGCGCTGGTAAACTGCCCATTGCTGTGGTGTAAATACTTCGTGGCTGATTTCAAGCTACAGATTTGCAGGATGCCTCACTGCCACATCTCTGCCCACACCGTTCCCTCCGCCTCCAGTAACTTCTCCCTCCTTCACTGGCCCGAATCAGAAGCCCTCCACTCAGCAGGCAGGCCAGGCTGAGGAGAAGGGGCCACCGTCCCGCCTCGCCACAGGCCCTCTCAGGGTGCGGGAGCCGGGCAGCAGGAACCATCTCCTCTCTGCGTTGCCCCAGGTCCACCTGTGAAAGCACGTCCCCCCGCTCCCCGCAGCCACCGGCCGCACAGAGGCCCATGGGGCCAACGCCACCTGGCCACCTCCTCCCCGGGGACTGCCCCTGAAAGAAACCAGACTTACATGCTGGGCTTCTGGCTCAGGCGTTTCAGAGGGCTCCCGAAGTACTTGAACTTGAGGGTGAAGAAGGTCTGGATCGGGGAGCGATTGGTCAGGACGAGCTGGCGATTCACGCAGGTCCTCAGTGGCACTGCCGGGCCGAAGTCCAGGCGGAGCTCCTCCGTGTGGCCGGGCTCTGTGCTGGGAACACTGCCCCGGGCCCGTGGGCACCAGGTCACACGCCACCCTTGGCCCTGCCCAGTGAGCCACTGTGGGAGGGGGCGCGAGCGCTGTCCAGCAACCAGGCGTCATCCTCGGACTCCCACCTCGTCAGGCTGCCACCCCACCGACATCTCCTTCTTGGCAGCCTAGGAGGCCAAGGGGGGCCTCAAATTTCACCGACTCTCCCTGGCCCGGGGCGGACTGGCTTGTCTCCCAGTTGCTGAGCCTCATGCAGGAGAGCTCAAGGTACCCACAGCCCTGCCCCTGCCCTCTCCTACCTGCCTGGACACCATGCCTCCAGCTATGGGGTGGGGGGGGGGGGGACCACAGAGGGGCGAGGATGGGATAGAGGGATCTGTCCCCACAGAGGTGGTTAGGGAGCCCCTTCCTGGCTGTAGGAACCCGCTGGGAGGAGGCTGGCACCAGGGGGCAATGCTACTCCTTCATATGGTCGCCTCAGCCCTCGGCCCCGGCCCCAGCCCTGGGCTCACCTTCTAGCGGCGCCCTCCGCAGGGATGGTGATGCTCACTTGCAGTCCCTGGGGTTTCCCAGAAATGCCCAGAACCAGCGGCTCCTTCATGCCTGACACAGTGCAAGGGAGGGCCAGATCGGTCAGCTCGTCCTGTAACAGAGCCACCGGGGGCACATTAGCACCGTCCGTCCCGGGGCTGGGCTCCGAAGGTCTCCCCAGCGCAGGTGGTGGCTGTGGGAGGCGCTCAACACGGAGGCCTTGACGTCTGTCCAGGCCCATGTCTGTGGGAGGCTCCCCAGCCCCCCAGTGAGCCACCACCCACAGGCCCCGCCTCAGCCCGCACCCTGCGCCCAGGCCTGGCCCTTCCTCAGGGCTCCTGGCTGTGCCAGCGCCAAGTATCTGGAGGTGCCCACACGAAAGGAGACCCTCCAGGTGGATGTCTGCAGAAGGGACACGTTTATTCTGATGGAACTGCTAGAAGCCAAGCCCTTCCTGTGCGGGTCGCTCCGGGCCAGGCCGGGGCGCATCTGTGTCACCCTAGAGCTCAGGCTCGGCTGTGTAAGAAAGGCCACTGCCCCCTTATGTGCCAGTGAGGAAGTGCGGCCTGGGTCTGCTCGCCTCGGAAGGACGAAGTTTCCTCTTCACAGGCCACCCTGATGGCTTTCCTGCGGGCCTCCGCACAGGAGAAAGCTGGGTCCCGCTTTCTAATATGTGGTTTGGTTTTTAATTGATTTCAGACAGAGGAAGGGAGAGGGGAGAGGGAGATAGAAACATCAATGATGAGAGAGAATCGTTCATCAGCTGCCTCCTGCACGCCCCCTACTGGAGGTCAAGCGGGCAACCTGGGCATGTGTCCTGACGGGGAATGGAATCAACCCTGACCTCCTGGTTCATGGGTCGATGCTCAACCACTGAGCCACACCGGCCGGGTGAAGCTGTGCCCTTCTTAGGAGACCTGGCTGCCAGCCAGCCTGCCAGCAATGCCAGCACAGGGCCTGCCGTGAGCGCAGCTCTGCTGTAGTCCTGGGGCAAATAGGAAAGACAGGCCCGCCTGTGGCCACAGAGAGCGGCCTGGGAGGGCTCAAGTCGGTGCCAGAGGCGAGATGTGCCAGTGGGTTTCAGGGCACATCCATTTCAGGCCTGCTGCAAGCTCTCTGACCTCGTGTCCCTAAAGAACGGGCCTAACAGGAATGGGGACCCCAAATACAAGAACTCTCTTCCCTACTCCCAAAGACCAGGCGTGGGCCTGAGCCCGCCTCCCTGTGGCACAGGCGCAGGCAGCTGCGGGTGCCTTCCAGTCCCGCGGCCCCTCCCCTCCCCGCTCACCTGGGTGTGAGCGGTCAGCTCCAGGGTGAGCTGGAACTCCTCACCGGGGCCCACTTTGCCACGTCTGGGGGAGACTTTTGCTTTGCAGAAGCTTGCTTGGTGCCCCAGGAGCTGGCGGACACAAGGGTGGGCCTGCTGTCAGGTGCTGGGCTCCCAGGATGGACCAGGGGTCCGGGCAGGGTGCTCAGCAGCTCTGCTGGAGGTGCGGATGGGGGGCCACAGCAGGACGGGAAGGCCGGGTGCTTACTGGTGGGGATGAACCCAGGTCCCTTCTCTTCTCCTTCCCCCCCCAGATGGCCCTGCCAAGGGTGGCCTGGGCTAAATGAACTGCCCTGGAAACAGGGTGATGGGGAGCAGAGAGCAGCTGCCCCTGAGGCACAGGAATATGGCCCATGTCCCCTGGCTGGCAGAGCAGCCTCCAGCAGCCCGTGGACAGTGCCTCAGCGGGGCTCCCAGCAGCTGCGTGGACCAGCACGGGCCAGGCGGTCTAGCTCTGTGCTCCTGAGACTCCTCAGGCAGGGAACTGGCCTTCCTTGAAGGCGAATCAAGGAAAAGCCAGACCAGATGTGCCACTCCTTTGAGGGGCCCAGCTTTTCTGGGCACTGTGGACAGAGGACGGGCTGTGGAGGGGAGGCTGAGCATCTGTTCTGGGGGTGCCTGAGGGGCCGTGTCTCCCTCCCCAGCGGCCTCCAGTGCCGAGGGCTCGCTCACCTTGCCCCAGTGGAACCGGGTGGGCAGGAGCGTGCCATTGATGAGTGTGATGTCTGCCTTCGTGGGCACGCCCAGGTAGAGGTTGTTGACCACCACCTGGCTGCTCTGAAGGTACATGTAGGGCTCCTGCACCTCGGCGTACACAGGGAGGTAGCTGGGACACGAGGAAACAAAAGGCATATTGATCAGAAAAAAAAGAAATAAAACTGTCCCCATTTGCAAAAGACACGACGGTCTATGTAGAAAATCCCAAGCAATCTATTTCTTTTTAAAAAAATATATTTTATTGATTTTTTGTTTTTACAGAGAGGAAGGGAGAGGGATAGAGAGTTAGAAACATCGATGAGCGAGAAACATCGATCAGCTGCCTCCTGCACATCTCCTACTGGGCATGTGCATGCCCTCGACCGGAATTGAACCTGGGACCCTTGAGTCTGCAGGCCGACACTCTATCCACTGAGCCAAACCAGCCAGGGCCCAAGGAATCTATTTCTTAAAAACTCCTAGAACTAACAAGGCAGCCAAGTTACAGGGAACAAAATCAACATACAAAAATCAATCACACTTTTATATGTTAACAGTGAACATGTGGAAACAGAAACTTAAAATTGCTCCAGAAATGAAAAAACTGAGGTATAAATCTAATAAAACATGCAGAGGATTTGTGTGTCAAACACAACAAAACATTGATGGAAGAAATTAATAAATGGAGGGACATGTGTGTTCATGGATGGGGAGAGTCGACATAGTAAAGGTGTCAATTCTCCCCAAATTGATGTACAGGTTTAACACATTTCCTGTCAAACTCCCAGCAAGGATTTTCTAGATATAAACAAACTGATTATAAAATGTAAATGGAAAGAAAAAAAGACACAGAATGACTAAAACAATTTTTTAAAAGAGCAATAAAATAGAAAATCACTCTCCTGGATGCTAAGACTTACTATAGATCTACAGTAATCACGATAGTGTGCTGTGAGTGAGGGATATAGGCCACCAACAATAATAAAAAGACCACCCTATATATATGTATATTTTTAAAAAGGGTGAAGATCTCAATAGCTAGTTCTCCAAAGAGGATATACAAATGGCCAATATGCACATAAAAGTTGCTAAACATCACTTGCCACCAGGAAAATGCAAATCAAATCCTCATGAAATATCACTTCACACACACTGGGGTGACTACCATTGAAAGACAGAGAGTAACAAATACTGAGGATGTGGAGAGGATAGAGAAGGATGGAGAGTGAGTTGTCCACTGTTAGATCTGCACCATTACATTATCTATATATATAAAAGCCTAAGTGACCGGCTGACCGGCCGACTTGCTGGTAGCTATGACGTATACTGATCACCAGGGGAAAGACACTCAACGCAGGAGCAGAAACCACAGGCATGGAAACATGGAACAGACTGACGAATCTCAGAGGGAAGCGGGGAGGGGAGTAGGTGGGAAGAGATTAACCAAAGATCTTATAGGCATACTAGAGGCCCGGTGCATGGATTCGTGCGGTGAGGTCCCTCAGCCTGGCCTGCAGGGATCAGGCCGAAACCGGCCGAGGGACTCCACCGGTGCACAAATCCGCACACACTATATGTAAAAATAAACATTAAAGAAATATAATGCTATTCCAATGAGAAAAAAGAAATAAAAGAAGGATGTGATCAGATCAGTTAAAACAGAGGAGAACAAAACTACTACTTAAGACCCCTGGGGGAGAAGGCCCTGTAGAATGAATGTGGGAAACAGCCAGGGGGGCGGTAACTGAAGGACTGTGGGAGATCAGTCAGCTAGTCCAGGGCCTCCAGCCCTGCACTCGCTCACACGACACACAGAAGACTGGCTGCAGCAGGATGTATCCCCCCAGAAGGATGGGGTGTGGGGTAGATCCTGCAGTAACCTTGGGCCTCTCAACTATCATGGAGGGAAAGCAACCAAACAGATAGAGCCTAGTCCTTCATGCCTATTTACGAATGAATGAATGGAATGACTTGTGTAGCTGGCCAGTGTGGGTTCCCCTTGCTGCTTGACTTGGCCTGTTTAACCCCTTTGACAAGGCCCCTTCCTCTTACGGGGTCAGGTAGCTCTGTCCTCTGAGGGTTCTCACCTGCACCCCGTGGGAGAGGAGTGCTCACAGCACACACCTACTACACCCACTGACTCAGGGAACACTGACACCATTAGCTCCTTATGCAAATCAACTTCCTCTTCCATTTAAAAACAGGAATGGGCAGCCAAGGATTACTAGACGTAGAAGGAAAACCAGTGAAGGAGAAGGACTCTAAACCAAAATCTGAGGAAACAAAAATTCATTTCCTTGGGGAAATGTAAGAGGCGGCTGCATCCATAAGATAATAACATGACTATAAAAAAAGCAAATGATCCAAGAACAAAAAAACTTGAGAGTTCAAAACATGGCTGTCAAAAGAAGGGCATCCATCAAATTAGTGAAATGCAAGGCCAAGGCCATCTCCCCGAACAAGAAGCAAAAACACCAAGAGGCGGAAAATATGAGAAAAATGGTTAAATTCATGCAATATAGGTCCAGCAAGGCTTCTTCTGAGACAGACCCTCCCCAGTCACAGGGGGTGGGCACATGACCCAAAGAGAACCAATCAGTGCCTACCGCCGGCGGAGAAAGCCAGCTTCATCTTTCACGGAGGTTAAGCTGGGAGTGTGTGAGCCTGGAGTTCTAAGTGGACCCCTTCCTCAGGGCAGAGTGGCCAAGGGCCCCTCTCCCTCAGGGGAGAGAAAGGCCAACAAAGAGAGAGGAGCAGAGCTGAGGGTTGGGGAGGGGTCGGGTGGGGTAGAGGGAAGGCTGGTGGGAATGAGAAAGAAGCAGAAGACCGGGCAGGGGGAAAGGCGGGAGCCCCTGCCGTCAGCCGGGCGGGGCTGCCCAGTCACACGCTCCCCTTTGTTGCCTAACGTGGTTGCATCCGTGTTTCCATCACCTGCGCCTGGAAAATTCTGATGAACACAAGGTCCTTTAAGAAGAAAGGTCAGGGATCGAGAAGGGAAGGAAATAAGCAAAACATAAAGGCGTTCACCCTGATGAGAAGACAGACTTAACCTTCATTCATAGTCAAGGTCCTCAGGGTGCCACGCGGGACCCGAGAGGAAAAGACGCACTCGGACCTGTGCTGTGACCGGGGAACAGCACACTCGAGCGAGACACTGCTGGTATTTACTCCCCCGTCAGATGGTCAGAGTATAAAACAATGAGTCCCTATCTGTCGCGGTGAGAGTGTGGGGCAGTGGGCAGCCTCATAGACTGCAAGTGGGAGTATAACACGGCACAGTATTTTTGGAGGATCCATAAAGGTTTAAAATGAGCATTTAAACATTTTCATGACGAAATACACGCTTCAAAATAATTTGGGAGGAGGCTGAGGCTGTGGATGACTCAATATTTGCAGTGATTGGATAATTACGAAGGTAGGTGCTGGGTACATGGGGGCTCATTATACGATTCCATTTTTGCATATTTAAGGAATTTTCTGGAAGGAAGGAAGGAAGGAATGTCACTAATAACCGTTGAAACCTTCGTGTGTTCCTCCCAGAACCAACGACATTCACTCATTTAAATAAGCCACTACTATTTTGTGTCTGTTCTCCTGTTGAATATTGACTGTTTCCAGTTTTTCACTATTATGAACAGTCGGGCCCTGAGAATTCCCATATGAGCACACGGCTGCCACTGCACATGGGTAAGTCTCTCCGGGAGTCACGGGGTAGGCACGTATTTTACCATAATGGGCATTTTCTGTAATTTCTGAATTTTATAGAATAAACATGTATTAACACCTTTAAATTCTGAAATGTCTACAGATAAAAATTACACATCACATATGCGAATAGACTAGGATTATGCAGAAAGTGTGTTGTAAGGGCCCCCCCCCCCCCTTACCTCCAGGGCCCGTTCACCACCTCCAGCACCAGGACCGTCTGCAGACACTGGGCCTGACGAGCCTCCAAGGTGATGTTCACCCTGCACTCCCCCAGAGGGTGCACCTCGCCGCCGGAGGGCTCAATGTCGAAAGGAGACACCTGATGGGGAGGTCAATCCGGAAGGATAAGGGGTGCGATCACTTGGAATTGCAGAACTTGGGGCTGGCCATGCCCAACCAGGGTCACCCCAAGCTGCCCCCAGCTCGTCAAAGAGCCACGCAGGATACAGAAGGCGGCAGGCGGGAGGGGGAACAGGGCTGCGCAAGAGTCTCAGGACTCAGAGGACAAAGACCGGGTCTCCAAGTAAAGGAGGAGGACCCCAGGCACCGGCCAAGATCTGAGGGGTAAAAGGCAGAGGGAGGCAATGGGGGGGATGGGGGGTGGGGGGGCAAGTGAACAGCAAGACAGGGGCCTCGGCAGGAAGCAGTCAGAGGAAGGTGCCTGCACCAAGCAGACCGGGCCAGAGGCTCACAGGCGCAGCGACAACCTGAGGCAGCTCCCAAGGACCTGCTGCCGCTGTGGGCGAAGAGTGCAGTGACCTAGGCCCGGCCAGTGTGCTCAGTGGTTGAGCATCAGCCCATGAACTAGGAGGTCACAGTTCAATTCCCGGGCTGCAGGCAGGCTCAATCCCCAGTAGGGGGCATGCAGGAGGCAGCCAGCAGATCAATGATTCTTTCTCCTCATTGATGTTTCTCTCTCTCTCTCTCCCCCTTCCTGTCTGAAATCAATAAAAATATATATTTTTTTAAAAAGAGTGGATGGCCGTAACCGGTTTGGCTCAGTGGATAGAGCGTCGGCCTGCGGACTGAGAGGTCCCGGGTTTGATTTCGGTCAAGGGCATGTACCTTGGTTGCGGGCATATCCCCAGTGGGCGGTGTGCAGGAGGCAGCTGATCGATGTTTCTCTCTCATCGATGTTTCTAACTCTCTATCTCTCTCCCTTCCTCTCTGCAAAAAATCAATAAAATATATTAAAAAAAAAAAGAGTGGATGGTTTACCGCTAACTGCCCAAGGACCGTGGCTTGGTCGTCTTCTGGATCGCGCATCATACAGTCAAGTGTGATGCCACAGTGTGAGTGTGGGGTGATGATACTTTGCCACCTTTAGTATTTTCTTATTTTACAGTAAAAAGAAAAGGGCTCTTGGAATGGAAATGAATCTTGAGTTCTCTCTTTTCGGAGACTTTCGTTTGGCGGAGGAGGAGCCCAGGCCCAAGCACCACCTGGTGGCAGGTATTCAAACTGCAGGCACACTCCCTGCCTGAGAAGTTGGGGACCCCGGGGTGAGCCCACCCAGCCGGCCCCTCCCTGGAGGCCTGGGGAGCTTCCTGCCCAGCCCAGCTCCCTATTATCTTCCTGACTCAGGCTGCTCTGACCGAGGGAGAAACCCAGGTCCTATTTCTGCATCCGACTGGCAGAGCAAGTAACAGGAAAATCCTGTTTGGGGTCAAGTTCTGCTGCAGAAAGGACCCGCCCGCTCGGAGATGGGGAGAACTGGGGCCGCTGCCAGGCGAACGTCACCAGGCAGCGTCTCCTCTCCCAGCCCCCACCCTCTGCAGGCCCAGCCCAGGATCCACCGGTGAAACAGGGCACAGGTGAGTCGGCCCCGACTTACATCCTCCTGCCTCTCCTCCAGGCAGACCGCGCTCTCCTTCAGGAGCCACGTGGCCGAGAGCGGGCTGGTGTTCTGGATGCGGACGCACTTGGTGGCCTTGTGCCCCAGGCGCAGCAACCCGAACTGCAGGGCCGAGACGCTGATGACGAGGGCCGGCCCCTGAGACACACGGGGCCCATCACTGGGAGTGGGCTCTGTGCCCCCGTTTGTCCCCCCACCCCCCCCCCACAAGCAAGGAAGTTTCTGAAAGGCTTAGCACTCCACCCAGAGCAGAACATCCAGTAAGACGTTGCGGACTTTCTGCCTCAATTTGTCACGTAAGACTCACTCTGGCTTAGATGGACTGATTGGCAGCTTGCCTTCAGATGAACATCTGCCGAGAAGAATTCAAATTTACACTAATTTATATTTCACAAAATATGGAGAAGAATGCAGTAGAGGAATTGAAAATAATGATAACTCTGAGGTCTGAGAGACTTACAATCAAGTTTCCAACCTGGGACAAATCTTATTCCCACCGCTAGGACTCAACCTCTGGCAACGGCGAAGTATGATCTCACCTAGCAGAAGATATGTGATCTCCACTCTTGCCGCCGGGATCATTGTGTGCTTGGCCTCGAAGACACCCTCACTAGGTACACCTTTCATTGATCCTCTTTCAGGATGGTTATCTATACGAACAGAGCAAAAAATGTAAAAATTTTCGGACACTTGATAGGACCAAGGATGTTCCATCACATGCTGGGACTAGGGAGACGTGTTCTATTCGCGCAAGAAACTCTTATCGAAAATCAAGCCAATTGGAAAAAGGGGTTAC
>NW_005871331.1:1590479-1619212 GCF_000147115.1 Myotis lucifugus
GCTGCAGACCCCTGCGATGTCTAAGGGCACTGTAGCAATGCCACAAGGGCACACTCCCCCACTACAGGGGCACAGCTTGCTGCCGTGATAACGATGAACCTGAGCTCTGCTCCTGCGTGCTGAGCCCACGCCAGCCTAGGTGCCAGGGCAGGCAAACGGAGATGGGAGAGAGGTCAGGTAGCTCTTCACCCCTTCCTGTCACCCTCCCTTGCAGACCACGGAGGAAGGCAGGCCCCGCTCCCCACCTCTCATCCAGGGCCCGGGCCCTGCTCACCCCTCGAGCTCTGGGACATCCTCTATCACCATCTGGAAAACGCTGTGAAAATCCTTCAGCTGCAAGACAGACACAGCGCCCTGGAACCCAACCGCATGCCAGCCTGGCCGCCCCAGAGAAAGGCTGCGGCCGAGGCCCCAGAAAGGCCCTGAGGGTGCTGTTTCCCTGCAGGGCTCCCACCACTGAGGGAAGAGGGGTGGCTATGGGTGTGCCCGTCCCCCCCAGCTGAGCCTGGGGGGCAGGGAGAAAAGGCTCTCCAGACCCCAACACTGCCCCCAGTGTGTCCCCGGCACCACCCCCTCCCAGGACAGGCAGTGAGCGGCTGGATGCTGGGCTGAGAGGCAGACCTGCGGACCTCACCGGCGGGCCCCTCTCACCCGGGAGCTGCTAACCTCGCCCTCGGGCCCTGCGCCTCTCGCTCCCTGGGGGCTGCTGGGGGCTCCACAAGGATGGGGACGCCCTTGACGGAGCTGATACCGGAGACCCCAGGCTGAGGAATGGAGGCCAGGGTCTGGCTGCAGGCGAGGTGTGTGCAGGAGCAGGAGCAGGCAAGGCGAGCGTCTTCGCCCTGACCCCGCACATCCTCCGGCCCCTCTCGGCCAGCGTCAGCCTCCCAGGGTGCGGGGATCTGGCCAGGCCCCGCGGCGGCTTCAGCGTCACCAGAGAACATGCCCCGAGGGTGCCACTACCGTGACCCGCTCATGCGTGACCCGATCACGTCACCTGGTGAGGGGAAAAGCTCAGGATGAACTCGTGGTCCGCGAAGGGGTTGAGGGTGCCCCGCTCGGGGGTCATGGCGAAGGCCGTGTCCCTGTCGGGGCAGCTTTTGATCCTGTCCGGGCTGTAGGTCTCTCCGGGCATCAGGGCCTGCAGGTTGGGCACCATGACCTGCCAGTGGAAGGCCAGCTCCACGTGCCTGTGAGGTTCACGGACAGCGGGTCCCGGGTCAGGTCCCAGTTCTGTCCGGAACAGGTCCTCGCGTCCCTGCCCGGCCTGGCCCCCTCCGCCAGGTCAGCCTCAGGCCCTGCCCGTGGAGGAGCCTGGGGAAGGCGCAGCACGTGGGTCAGGCAGTCCAAGCTGGAGGCCCCCTGAGAGAGCCCCCCGTCCCCGCCGCCAGCAGCTGGAGGTTAGGGCCCCAGGGACGCGGGAAATGGCACACACAGGGAGTCATGCTCCAGCCATCGCACTGCAGGGCTCTGGACGCCCCCAGGTCTCAGGGAAGTGTCTGCAGTGTCTCCCACCGCATGAGAGTTGCCACATCGACCCCCATCCCGCCCCCCACCTCTCCAGCTATGGCCTCCCAGGACCGCTCTGGCGGGAAAGGTATGGGCCCCCTGGCTGCCAGGAGCGGTGACAATTCCATGGCAGTGGGAGGGGCGGGACTCCGGGTGCTGCTGACGGCCGCTGTCAGCGGGAGGGCGGCAGCTGGGTGACAGAGCCTGTGTAAGGCCGGAGGCTCCATGGTCTGTCCTGGTGCAATGGCAGTGAGCACTGGACCCACAGGCCAGTCTGTCGGACCCTGGGACTTGGGCGGCCCCCCATCCCGGGCAGGGCAGGGACGCTCTGGAGCCCCGTTCCTGGCTAAGGATGGTCCAGGATGATCAACGCTGCCCCATGTAACTGGCGGCGATGAAAAGATATCTGCGCTGTCCAGCACGAGGCCACCAGCTACAAGTGTGGCGAGGACTTAAAATGTGGCTGGAGCCACTGAAGAAGTGAGCTTTTAACTTTACTGAATGTCCATGGATCGCCACTGAAATAGCCACACGTAGCTAGTGGCCATCACGCTGGGCAGCGAATCTGGATCCCTCCATTCTGTGCCCAGACTGCTCCCTGGCCCCTGGCAGGGACCTGCTGCCTCACTGGCTCTGGGGGCCTGGAGAGGAAGGAGAAGGGGGGTGCGCCGGGGGGCTGAGCATCGGGGTCACTCACGTAGCGTTTCTAATAAGCAGCTGCCTCCTCGCTGTGGACTGAAGGTTTTCAGGCTCAAAGCGTATGAAGTGCTGGGCTGTTAAGTCCGTGAGCTCTCCAGGCTCTGGCTGGCTTTTCTCCCCAGAAATATAGACCAGCTCCAAAGCAACCAGCTGCCCCATTCCTGACGAAACAGGGTGGCCAAGTTTCGCGAGGGCTGAAATCAGGACTCTCTGGCCGAAGGCTGTCGCGGGACCCATGCTACCATCCACATGCAACTTGGTCATGACCCCGGGAATTGTACATAAGGGAACTGGGGGCCATTAACACATAGATTCACGTCCCCACGTCTTCACAGACCAAATGGAGGTGATTCTCATAACCTAGCATGTTGCAGACACTCAATTAGTGCTGGCTGAGTGAAACTGGATGGATGGATGGATGGATGGATGGACAGGCGGGTGGATGAACAGATGATGGACAGATGGAAGGAAAGAAGGAAGAAAGGCTGGGTGGAAGGAAGGTTGGATGGAAGAAAGGAAGAACAGACAGATGGGAGGGAGGGAGAGAGAAAGGAAGGATAGATGGATTGGACAGAAGAAAGGACAGACGGATGGGAGGGAGGAAGAGAAAAAAGGTGGATGGATGGATGGATGGATGGAACAAGGGCATCTTGAAATTCAGCAGGATGCCCCTCTAGCCCTACAGGAACCTAGAGGTGCATGTGGGTTGTTTGTATGAGTCACTGGTAACTCCCCAGAAGGAGCTCAAGGTGAGTTTCAAGGTGAAGGGTGAAAGGTTTCACCCAGGTTTCCATCTGTCTCCCACTAGAAGGCTCCCTGGGACTGTCCCAAAGGCCACACTGGCTTGGGTCTCCAAGGTCTGACCAGAGCGAGAGGCCCCAAACTAGACCCTGGTGCATGGAGGCTGCAGCAGCCCTCACGGTGCCCCCTGATGCCCAGGCCAGTGCGGCAGCTTCTGGACCCCCACCCACCCCACCCTACCCCAGGCACACACGCCAGCCTACCTGACGTCACCAGCTCCTTTATCTGGCAGTTGTCGCACGCCATCACGAAGGTCTGCTCTGCCTTCCCAAAGCTCGTTGGGAGAAACCAGACCTGGGGGAGACAAGGCTGCCCTGTGACCTCCCACTAAGGGGTTTCCCCCCACCTCCCAGGCTCCTCTTCTCTGACACGCACCCTGTCTCTGCTGCCCTCCCTGCCGCTCCCCCTCCTACCGAAGGCCAGGAGTTTCAGCTGCCGCTCCACCCCAGAGTAATGTCAAAGGGATACGAAGAGCCAGTTCACAGGGACCCACACACACATGACAACATGTGGAACCTCATTCAAAACGTCAATGAAAACCACCCAGGACAAGAGGTTTCACTCTTCGTAGTGGCAGAGAGCGGGACGTTAGCTCTCACAAATGCAATGATGTGATATCTTGATTTTCTTCAACGTCATCTAGAGGGACGGGTGAGGGTTGGTTGGAAGAGGTGGAGGAACGTATGCAGTACGGTTCGCCAAGAGCTCACACGCATGAGAGCTGGGAAATGAGTACACTGTCTGTGTTTTAACATGTCCAAGCCCAGCTGGTGTGGCTCAGCTGGTTGAGCGAGATGCCATGCACCAGGTCCCCGGTTCAATTCCTGGTCGGGACACATGCCTGGATTAGAGGTTCGGTCCCTAAGTTGGGGGCGTGCAGGAGGCAGCTAATTGATGTTTCTCTCTCATCGATGTTTCTCTCTCTCTCTCCCTCTCCTTTCCTCTCTGAAATAAATAAAAACATATTTTTAAAAAACAACCTAAAAATGTCCATGATAACGGTTAAAAATATTTGGAGAGCGTACTGCATTGGCAGGAGTGTGAGGAGACAGACACACGTTGTTGTTGGAAGTATAACTGGTACGATCCACACGGTGGGGATTTGGTCAACATGTATCACAGTTATGAGCAGAGACCCCCCGAGTCAGCACCTCCACTTCAAAGACTGTATCCTGCAGGCAGACTCGTATTTGCCCAGACTGATGTATGCGTAAGTTATGTGCAAAAATAGCCTGAGATCAGAAAACACTCTTCATGGTCATCAGTAGGGAACAGCTGAACTCCTGACTGTGGTTCGCTCACACAGTGGGAGACTGTGCAACTGCAACAACGTAAGGACGATTTCTAAGGGGCATCGCCGAATGGAAACACACAGGACAGAGCAGGGGTGGAGTGGGCAGCCATGGGTCCGAAGGAGGGAAGGGAAGAAAGAGCGAGTGACCTGCTGGCTGAGGCATCGCATGTCTCAGGAAGGGCACCCGGAAACCTGGCGAGCGTGTGGCCTCTGGGTGGCAGAGGAACTGGGGTGAAAGGGAGCATTTCACTGTTTATCTGTTTGTATCTTTTGAGTTTTTAAGTGTGAATTTACTTCTTAATCGGAAATATGAATAAATTTTAAAACAAACAGACCCCCGAACCACCAATAAACAAAATACAGGAATGCAGAGCCAGGCCAGCGTGGCTCAGGAGTTGAGCGTCGACCTGTGAGCCAGGAGGTCACGTTTGATTCCATTCCTGGTCAGGGCACATGCGGGCTTGATCCCCAGTAGGGGGCATGCAGGAGGCAGCCAATCAATGATTCTCTCTCATCATTGATGTTTCTCTCCCTCCCTCTCCCTTCCTCTCGGAAATCAATAAAAATATATTTTAAAAAAATACATAAGGAATGCAAAGGGAAAAAAACTCTCCCCTGACTCCCTCCCTGCCCCCCACAGACTCCTGCTGCGGCCCTCTTCCTTTTCCTGGGGGTCCTAGGAAGATGGAATGAGGGGGGCATCCTGGCCTGGTCAGAGGTGACCAGTCCCAGTTCCTTAAAGCCATGGTGAGGCTCTGACAAGACCTGGGCTACGCCAAGAGGATCCAACCCGCCCCTCAGCAGTAGACAAGGACTGACAAAGCCTTACTATGCCCCTGAGTCGGGGAGGGAGACAGGGACAGGAAGACATCCCATTTCTCAAAGGCTCTTCTGGGGAACCAAGGAGCAGGTGTGATGAGCAGAAGGGAGCACTTAAAGGGACCGGTTTGGAACGGAGACGCCCACAGCCGGGGGGGTCAGACTCTGAGAGCTTCTGCAGAGGCTCAGAGTAAGGCCTAAGGAAGGCGAGTCTTGCTGACTATATAACTGAGGATGAAACAGGAAAGAGAGAACCAAACCAGTCATCACCCAGGTACCCCCTTGGGGAGGGGGGTGTCCGAGAGAGACTGAAGAACCATGGGAAGATCCTGGAAGCAGCCTGGATGCTGGTGAAAGTGACCCCCAGGCTGACAGTGCGGACAAGCCATGCTCAGGTATCACGGCGGAGAAGCTAGGGCAGTGATGGCGAACCTTTTGAGCTCGGCGTGTCAGCATTTTGACAAACCCTAACTTAACTCTGGTGCCGTGTTACATATAGAAATTGTTTAATATTTGCAACCATAGTAAAACAAAGACTTATATTTTTGATATTTATTTTATATATTTAAATGCCATTTAACAAAGAAAAATCAACCAAAAAAATGAGTTCACGTGTCACCTCTGACACGCGTGTCATAGGTTCGCCATCACTGGGCTAGGGCTTTCGGCACTTCCTTTGGGAGAGAGGCCATACGCCAGTCAAGTGACGTCACCCCACAGAATGCAGGGACATGCTCCTCCACAGAAACCGCCCAGGCTGGGACTGGGGTGGGAGTGGGAATTTGGGTCATGAAGACACAGAGATGACGAAATCATGCAAGCCGTTGAAGAAATAGCCATGACCAGTCATTCGGAGGAGGAAATACATGCCCTACCTCCATTAGTATCTCCTTCCCCGGAGCCAGCTCGAACACCGAAGGCATGATCCCAAAGGGAGGGTGCTCAGCGAAGCCAGAGATTGTGATGGCCTGAAAGGAAAGCAGGTTACACAACAGCTGTGGAAGGAACTGTTGTGTAAAACCCAGTGTTCAGATTGCACCCTTCTCTCCTCCCAACATCTGTTCAGCAACGTGAAGGATCTTAAGGATCACCAGTCCCTGGTGAATGAAGCAACCGCGGCTCCTTCATTCCGCCAGCATCTGCTCAACCTTCACTGGGCACCAGATGAGGTCCTGAAGGTTAAAGTCAAGGACGCCGCAGAGCCACTGACAAGGTTGCCACTGACAAGCGTTTCAGACACAAAGCAGGAGGCCTGAGACACGGCCTCACCCAGGAGGTTGGATCCCAAACCACAGGCCTTGCCCTCCTACAGCGCCCTCCGTGGCAGGCGCCAGCTTCCGGGACTGCCTCCATCCCCGATGCACTTCTGCCTATAAGCTCCTGAGTCACAAGGGCAGCTGCCATCCTGTCGGCAGCCCAGGTACCTATAGCCCAGAGCCTACAGTCCAGGTGCCTGCAGCCCAGAGCCTACAGCCCAGGTGCCTACAGCCCAGAGCCTACAGTCCAGGTGCCTGCAGCCCAGGTGCCTACAGCCCAGGTACCTTCAGCCCAGAGCCTACAGCCCAGATGCCTACAGCCCTGGTGCCTACAGCCCAGGTGCCTACACAGGAAGCCACGTAGCACCCCAGGGACACAAAGCCATGCCTACAGGTGCCTGGCAGGTAACAGAAACGAGTGAAATGTGTCTGTGGAACACGTGGCCCAGTGGATCTATCACTTGTTTTCCGGAGACACAGGCACAGAGAACTCTCCCCACTGTGAGGAAACAGCAGTGTGAGGGTGACGATGCGTGAGCGCCGGCTGCTGCGGGGACAGGCGCAGCTGAGCAACAGGAGAGAAGGCACACGTGTCCTGCTTCCCGACGGGGCCACGGGAAGTCCTGGCCCAAGGCTGCCCATCTTCCAAACTTCCCAAAGACCCCGGGAATGCTGATTCTGATGCGAACTCTCCCAGAGATGTTTCAGCACCGCGCCAAACAACGTGCCCCCAGGATGCAGCCGAAGAGCTGCCCACTTGTGACCTCCGATGTGATTCAAACTGTTACTGCATTTGCTGCCACAATGACCGCCTGGCTGAGCAAATGCAGTGACAGTGAGCCAGGCCTGGAAGGACAGGGGAGGGGATACGACTTGCCCAGGGTCACGCGCGTGTGAGGGGCGTAGCCGGAGCCACAGCACCGGTCTCCATGCACCCGGACCCTCGTTGGGAGGGAGAGGCTATCAAGTTCCATTTTCTGTGTGTGCCCAACCTCGGGGGCACAAGTCCCTCCCGAGGTTCCTTCCTCCAGCAGCGACTGTGACCACTCACCCTGAAACTCGTGGGCGGCCAGGTCTTCTCGGGGATCACACAGAACTTGGCGGCGCTGCAGCCCACGTTCTTACAGAGGAAAGTGGTCACCTTCATTTCCCCGACGAGGCAGTAACCACAGTCCAGCACCGGCGACACTGCAGGGAAAGACAGCCCGTCCCTGTGAATGGGCCCTGCTGCCCTTGTCCTCCCGAGGCCCAGCCGGAGAGCACGGCCCCTGCCCAGCACCCCGACCAGCGAGGGCGAATGGGGACATGCCCTGACCCCCGCTCCCACTCCTGGCTAGAGCAGCAGGGGGTCAGCACCCACTGTGAACTCAGGCCTCCGCCAGGGCCACCCGCATGGCCCTGGGGGGTTGTGGTCACAGTCCCAGCTTCCAGCCTGTACCCAGCTGAAGAGGCTTGTGATGGAGGGAGCCCAGCCAAAGTCAGCTTTCCTGAAGAAACCTCCCCCGCACCCCCTGCACCCCCGCCCCCCCTCCCCCCCACCCCCCAACCCCCCCCACCCCCACCCCCGGGCACAGAGGCAACATTCCCGCAAGGCTCAGGGCTCCTTCCCGGCCTCAGTGTGGCCAGGCCTGCTCAGGGGTGACCTTGAGCCTGGGAAGCCCATGCTGGGGTTAGCTGGGCTGCGGCCTCCTCCCCTGCTGGGAGGAGACTGTAGACACTGCTAGCAGATCCCTCCTCAGCACCCAGAAGGCCCTGCCAAGCTGTGTGCGGCCACAAAGGGCCCAGGAGCCAGCAGTCCTTGTAGGGACTCGCCAACCCTGACCGAATCCCCGGGGGAGGCGGGGAAGAGCAGGGCACACACTCACACGTCAGCACTGGGGGCGGCCTCCGGGCCTGCAGGGGGATCAGGAGTGGGTGGGCTGACTGGGTCTCAACCACAATAAAATCATCAAAGTCCCCCAGGCAGTCGGGGAAAAACTGGACAGTGTACTGGCAGATCATTCCAGGAGCCACCATTCCATTGTCTCCTGGGAACATTCCTGTCCGTGACAAAAGCGACAACTGAGGATCTGGGGACCAGGGCTTGGGCTGATGTGACTCAAACAGACCCTCCACCGCTGGGGCTGCTCTGTGAGCAAATGCCTCTGGGCCAAGGCCAGGCCACCGGGGTGTGTGTGTTGGGGGTGGGGGGAGGGGGGGTTAGGCTGCAAGGGCAGGGACCCAGGTCAAAATACCAGGGTGGGGAGAGTGACAGGGCCCATCCAGAAGGGCGAGGTGATGCCATGCCTGACCCTGTGGCTTAGCATTTATTTTTGTGGCCAACAGAGCTCTTTAAGATTCCTGAGCTGAATAAGGACAAGTTGTTCTTGAGAATCAGATTGTGACACGGGAGGCTTGTACTGGTGTAGGTGACAGCGTGAAGGGAGAGGGGAGGGCAGGACAAGGGCCTGGAGGGAGGTGATCAGAGAAGGAGCTGTTAGGATTCGAAGACCCCGCTGGAGGGAACAGCGGGCAGGTGTCCAGCAGAGGGCGAGCGGCTCCCAGGGACTGCTCATGGCCCAGCTCAGGACACAGACCGGGAGTCACCCGAGGGCCAGGTGGGCCAGGAACTGGGTGCAGTCTAGACAACGGCCCTGCCGAGCTCACCCAATCCCAGAGAGAAGTACGGAGTGGCGGGCGGGATGACTCGCAGGTTGCGGCTGGTCGAGGTGGTGTTCTGCAGGGAGATGACCATCTGTGCAAAGACAAAGGCAGCTCTGAGGCAGCCACGCGCGTGGACGGACAGCATGAGGCCCGGGGCAGGGGTGTAAATGCCATCAGCTCGGCCACGTGTTGGGAACAGCTAAGCTGAGCGATGGGCATGTGGGGACTCACGATCCTGGTCTCTCTATTTTGTTTTCTTTTTGGAGAAAAATAAGCTACAAGGTTGAGCATGCAGGCAGAAGCAGTCTGACCTCGTCTCTGCCCTGCTTAAAAGAACAGCCACTGCGTGTGACGCCTCCAACGCGTGCCCGGGCGGCCTCGCAACAACCGGGAAGGGTGGGAACCACCTGGAGATAGTTCTTGACACTGAAGACAGCGAAGTTCAGAGACCCCTCCGCCGTGGGTGGCAGGGCTGAGATGCGAGCCCAGGCATCTGGCTCCCACGCCCTGCCCACCCCGCCTCTTACTCACTGTCTTCTTCCCCACACATCCTTTGGGGCCACTTCTTCCCACAGGCACCCGTATGCCAGGGTCGTCATCGGGCCTTCACGCAGCCCACCCGGCCCAGTAAGCCCTGCCTTCTCCTTCCCTCGATTGGGAGACCCCCTCAGGGCTGGGCCTGGAACTCACACACGCTGACCCCCACCAGCACCCCGCACAGTGCCTCGCACAGACAGATGAGGAGCTCAATACATGCACCCATCTTTGCTTCTATCTCATGAGACATTACACTGGGGGGGGAAGAATGTATAGATTATAACACGCCCAAAGTCATCCAGCTTAAGAAATAAACATTAAAAATATGGATGAAGCCCCACCCTGGCCCCCGACCGGATAACAGCGACATACATTGAAGAATGTCTTCACAGTTTTAGTCACAGGCATGTCTTCCTAAACCAGCATTTAAGTCAGTCCACGGTGGGCAGCACAATATATTGGGCTAATCTGTCGGTGAACCAGGCCCGCGTGTGGAGAGACCCGTATTGGGGTTTTCGTTGTCACTCTGCTACTAATGGCGATGAGCATCTTTTCGTAGGTTTATTTGCCATTTGGTTTTCTTCTTGTGTGAGTTGTCACACAAGAGCAGTTTAAAAACTCCCATTGAGAGGGGAGATCTTGTTATCTTCCCCGGGAGCCTGGGCCGACCTGAGCGACTTACTAGTATTTGTAGCCTATAGCAAGCTGAGGAAGTAACGGCTTTCTCTACTCCTTCAAGGTAACCTCCAAGGTCAGGTCATAAAAGTGATGCCACCTCTATCTGGCTCGCTAGGAAACTCACCGTGAAGCTCTACTGTGGACTTTGAGCTGCGTGTACAGTCCCATTACCCTGAGGTGGCCACACGGAGAAGCCGTGGCGATGCTCCGGTACACAGCTGCAGCTCTCTGCTGACAACCAGCATGCACACATGCACACGCATACACACACACACATGCATACACACACGCATACACACGCACACGCATGCACACACCACACAATTTTTAAAAGTAAAATATTTCATTGGCTCTCGATTTACCTTACTTAGCAGGGATAGACAAGACGGAGAGGTAGACCCATATTCAACTATTCACCGATTCGGTTGGCACTTATTTGCTGAGGGCCTACTGTGTGCAGGCACCGATAATGAGATGGTAACACAAACCTAGAAATAAGTCTTGCCTTGTCGGGCTTACTTACAGCCTAGTGGAAAAGATTAAAATATAACTGTGCCAAGAAAGAGCCAATGGTACAAAAAGAGGCTGCAATAGGGAAATCTAATCCCATCAGGAGAGGGCAGGGTGGTCTTCCGGACAAGTGACAACTACGCCAACGGCAAGGGATGCGCAGCAGACCAGGCCGGGCCAGAGGGAGGACTGCCCAGCAGTCGGTTCCTCTCACCACAGGCGCCCGCAGCCGGCGCCTTCCAGCCCTGCATGGAACTGTCTTTCGCAGGGTCCCGGGCAGCTCCCCCTTCGCCCTATCGCTCCCCAACGAAAATTATTTTATCTCCCTTCCTCTGAGTCTTTGCCAACTTCCCCAACTGTCTTTGAAATGTGATAACCAGACACATGTCCCAAAGATAACATATAACTAATAAGTTCAAGAGGAAAGTGAAATGATTTCACGTTTCGTATTTAGGACTAACATATCGGAATTATGGCTTTGCGAGTAGCGCTCTTTAAACTGCAGAGTACCATCCGCGTGACAGTGGAGGGACTGTCGTGATTAGGCCTCGGGGTCTTTGCACCAGGTGAGCAGAGCTGGCAACGGGCTAGGCTTGGTCTTGACCTGATTCCCCAGGGCGGTGGGAAGCTAGCACTAATTTGAGAAGGAAACTGGGAAAAGGGAACGAGGAAAATTCTCTATCTACGGCTCTTGGAGGAATCACTGAATATGCTGTTAAGTGCAAAGAACAAGGCGCAGAGGATAGTGAGAAGGAGAGGGGGTTCCAATAGATCTCTGTATTTGCTTATGGTTCTAAAAAGAAACAATGGAAGAACCCAAACTCATGAAATAGTCACCTATAGCGGTACTGAGAGTACACGGAAGAGCGGACAGGAATAGAAGTTAGAGGGAAAGTTGTTTTTAGAACAGGGAATCACAGCTAATCAAATGCAGAAGAATAACAGAATTAGAAATCACCATTTTGTAACCCCAATTTTTTTTAAAAAAAAATGGATCTGCCCAGCTGGAGTGGCTCAGTGGTTGAGCGTCGACCTATGAACCAAGAGGACACGGTTTGATTCCTGGTCAGGGCATATGCAGGTTACGGGCTTGATCCCCATGTGGGGCGTGCAGAGGCAGCCAATCTAATGATCCTCTTTCATCACTGATGTTTCTATCTCTCTCTTTCCCTTCTCTGAAACCCATCAAAATATACTAAAATATAAATAAAATGAAAAGGAGGGTGAAAAAAGAGATATTTTAACCAGATGTAATATTTGAGTTCTGATTCAAAGAAACCAACTGTAAATTGACTTTCTAAAAACAAAACAAATGGAGGAAAGTCAGACATGGATGGATTTTAGTGGATATTAAGGAACCATCATTAATATTGCTGGGTGTGATAATGGTTATTTTTTTTAAAGTTCTTAGCTGCTAGAGATACTGAAGTATTAACTGAAGAAATGACATGATATCCAGGCTTTTCTTTAAAATACTCAATGTACAATGTGCCTACAAACAGACAGATAGACACACACACAGACACACACATACAGACACGAGGAAATTGTGGGGTAATAGATGAAACCACATTTGCAGACTGGAGTTAACTATTGGGTGGTGGGCACACAGGGTTCATTACAGTCTTTTCCTAGTCTCGTGTATGGTTTTAGAATTTCATAACAAAAGCTTTTAAAAAACAAGGAAGCAGATGGAGTAGATATATCAAGAAATAAGATCTCTACCTCATACACTTTTCCAATTTCATAATCTGTGAAAAAGATGACTGGTGGGTTAGCGATGAACACCGGCACATCAGCAGAGCTGCGGGCAGGCAAAGGGGGGAGAAAGGCTGTCAGTCTCACCCACGTGGTGAAATACCATATAGCGACCCATTCATGTAAAATAAATACACCCGAGCCCTCACAGGGATTCACAACATGTCACTGGCTGGTTTCTGTTGTTAAAGCGGGTTACAAAATAATTTCACAGCATAATCGAATCTTTGTAAAACTATCGATAGCTACCTATTTCTTTTTCAGTATGCAGGGGGGAAACTCTGGATGCTTAAACACCAATATGTTAACTGGGATTTTAATAGAGTCGTCTTTTCCAATATTTCTTAATAAAAAGATATTATTTGTCTAATAAAGAAAGGTTCATAGTTTTCAGCCCATTAAGATTATGAACCCACAAAGCAACTCATTTTCTTCTTAAGGACAATTTTCTTCTTAAGGGAACCTACCTAGCTAAAGGCACTCTCTTAAAGAAAAACCGCAATTTATACTAATTCTTTGTGATTAATCAAATTTTAAACATTTGTTTTATCTAAGACACGTGAACCCCAATGGAAGGAGCACGTGCTGTAGCGGTTCCTCCCATTTGACTCAGACTGTCCGGACGTTAGCAGACTAACACACACCCCTCTTCCTCAAGACGCTGGCAGGTCAGAAAGGCACAAGCCCGGGACTCTGGGGACCCAAGGCCACGTCTGGGAGGGGGGGCCTGAAACCTTGCTCTGTTTCGGTAATGACACCCTGTCCCCCTAAGAAAGTCTAGGATCCTTCAGACCAGACCTGGACCTTCTGGGTTTTACTCGAAAGCAGCAATTTTCAACTCGGGGCACACATGCAAACTAATTACTAAAACTCGGCAGCACTCCAAAAAATATACATTTTGTCAATCTGACAAAAAATAAATAAAGGAAGGAAGGAAGGAAGGAAGGAAGGAAGGAAGGAAGAAAGAAAGAAAGAAAGTAGGTATAATTTTTTTTTTCTTTGAATGAGGTATATGTGACATTTTGGGCTAAGGATGAGGGAAGGCACTTAGGGGCTTCAGAGGGGAGGAAGGTCATTGCGGATGTTAACAGATGTTCAGTAATAAGTAGTTTGCCCTGCCATATAGATTGGTCAACACAGTTATTTCTGGTGATAATATTTTTTTACATATATTTTATTGATTTTTTTTACAGAGAGGAAGTGAGAGGGATAGAGAGTTAGAAACATCAATGAGAGAGAAACATCCATCAGCTGCCTCCTGCACACCCCCCACTGGGGAGGAGCCTGCAACCAAGGTACATGCCCTGGACCGGAATCGAACCCGGGACCTTTCAGTCCTCAGGCCAACGCTCTATCCACTGAGCCAAACCGGTTAGGGCGAAGGTATAATTTTGATACAGTCACACCGACAACTGTCGTTGGGTCAGCTGTGGTCACGTTTTGATTTGACAGCCTAAGGGCAGCGAGGTCAGCGGCCCTGGCTAAATAGCAGGGGGTGCCTGCTGTGAAAATTCTTACGGTTAGGTTTTCTGAGAATGCGCGTCGGTTGGGGAGGGACACACCTCAGCTCTTCACTCTGGAATTCTCCCTCCGGCTTCCGGGGCGGGAAGATGAGAGACTTGCCTCCACGGGGCGTGTTCGGAGGGAAGAAGCGCGGGTTTCTCAGGAAGCAGGTCCGGTTCTCCATCTTGGCCAGGAGGAGCCGCTCCAGTCTCCTCTGGGGCATCGGCAGGTGGTTCATCCAGCTCTTATTCGTCGGCGGACCTGCTTTCTGTGAGGCACCGACGGAGTCGAGAGTCAGGGCCAGCGGAGGGATGTGTGGGCTGACATCGTGGCAGCCGCACGGCCCACGGATGGCCAAGGCCGGCTCTCCTCTCTCCTCTGCTGTGGACTGAGCACAGCTTCCTGCGTCCCTGAAACTCCTTCCCCTCATCATCTCCCTGTCCCCACTCCCCCCCCCCTTTCCCTACACCCTGCCCCCCACCCCTGTGCACAGGCTTCAGCACTCACCTTGGCAGTTTCCGTGGTCCTGTCTTTGGCCTTTAAGGGTGAGTCCCAGGTCAGGCTGTCCAAGGTGTAGTCGGACTCGTCCTCAGGCCTCCTGGGAAGCTTCCTGCAGGGCGGCGCTGCGGGCTTCTTGGTCCACTCTTTCTTCGGGGTGGCATGCTGCTCACAACTGAAGGTCAGTTTCAAATATCCAGGCTCGCAGCTGCCTGTGGAACCAGGGAAGCAGACCGCGTGGCCACACCGAGGGGAGGGGCCGGACCTTTCTCCGGTGACTAAACAAACCATCGATGTTTTGCCCTAAACTTTCAGATTTACTACCAGATGTGTTTGCTCTTCGGCATCTAGGTGACTCCCGGACCGTATTTTATGTCCTTGATGCAGCCGTGGGCAAACTACGGCCCGCGGGCCGGATCCAGCCCGTTTGAAATGAATAAAACTAAAAAAAAAAAAGACCGTACCCTTTTATGTAATGATGTTTACTTTGAATTTATATTAGTTCACACAAACACTCCATCCATGCTTTTGTTCCGGCCCTCCGGTCCAGTTTAAGAACCCATTGTGGCCCTCGAGTCAAAAAGTTTGCCCACCCCTGCCTTGATGGCTTAGGACTTGAGCGGTAAAATGTCTGTTGTTGAACATGAGCAGGCCACTGTCACCCACACACGCATGTTCACATACCCCACATGAGAACATGCTTCTTAAAAGCTCACACAGGAGTCAACGTTTGTCTTGGCTTTTTACACCTTTAAGAACATCCCCTAAAGCAGTGGTTCTCAACCTTCCTAAATGCCACGACCCTTTAATACAGTTCCTTATGTTGTGGTGACCTCCAACCATAAAATTACTTTCATTGCTACTTCATAACTGTAATTTTGCTACTGTTATGAATCATAATGTAAATATCTGCTATGCAGGATGTATTTTCATTGTTACTGTTATGCCCAGATTTCAGGATAGACCATCAGGGAGCCAGCCGAGTCCGATGCAAAAGCAGATAGAGTCTTTATTCGAGCTAGCTCGGCTCCCCGACCACACTCGCCGACGCAGCGGCTGGGGCAGAGAGAGCGAGCTTTGTGGGGAGAGGGGTTTTATAGGGGGGTTGGAGTAAGGGGAGGAGAGAGGACTGTGGGCCCTGCCAATTGGCCAGGCGCAAGTCGGTGTCTTGTTACACAGGATGTGGTCGTATCTATGGCGCACACTTCCCTTGATTATCATTGGTTAGTTTAAAGAAATCCTAGGTGTGGCTAGCAGAGCCTTGGGCTTCCGGGAAGAAGCTCCTTGCCGAGCACATGGCTAAGGCTGCTGCCCAAAAATGCAGGATCCGGGGTAAGATGGAGGACGTAGCCCTCACCCTTTCAGTTACAAATTGAACATAATTAAAGCATAGTGATTAATCACAAAAACAGTATGTAATTATATCTGTGTTTTCCGATGGTCTTAGGCGACCCCTGTGAAAGGGTCATTCGACCCCCAAAAGGGTCGCGACCCACAGGTTGAGAACCGCTGCCCTAAAGGTTAAAGGAGAACATCCATTACTAGCAAGAATGCAGTGAAACTGGTCCCACCGCACATTCCTCAGCACAACACCTGATAAATCCTCAATACGTGTTCACTCCCTCCTCCTTCCTCTCATCAGATAGTGGGTGTCCAACTAACTTTAGAGGACTGAGTGGCTTAACCTCCCCGACACTTGATTCTGCTGCTGAGTTCTGGCCTTAAATCTCTATGCAGCTCAGTCCGCCTGTGGGCTCTTCCCACATCAGCACGCTCAGCTCTCTGGATCCCAATCTTCCCGCCTCAAATGCCTTCTCAGCTCCAAAGCCCCAGAGATCAGCAGAGTCTCACAGACCAGGGCTGCTGGAGAGCTCTTCTTCTGAGCTTCCACCAGCGGCCATCCTGATGTTTGGCCACAAAATCCAAACAGTGGCTCCCCCAAAACTACCTCCCTGCTTAAGCCCACAACCCAGGTTCCCACCCCATTCATTCTCAGATTATACCTCCCACATCACAAGAAACTAGCCCAATCAATCTCTCTCTCGCTCTCGATCTCTTTCACGCACGCACGCACGCACACGCACTCATCCTTCTCTGCCTTCCTCCCCAACCTTCCTCCCATACTCAGAAGGATAAAAGCTGCTCTGGGACAGGGGAAAACCCCCAGGGCCATGCTCGGACTCCATCAGGAACTTGCTCCCTTGCTTATGTATGTCTCACTGAAATATGCGTGGTTTTTGTATTTGATTTTTGTACTATGATTCATTCAAATACATTTCTAACCGTTTTTTCTATCTCTTGGCGTTGAGTAGCTAACAAGAGCACCCTATAGTTGAGACTTGTCTTGCACGTGTCAAGGAGCATGCTCAGATCTGACCCTCCCAACGGTCACTATCAAAATGAAAGAAAAAGGGGGTGGGGAACCGTGTGAACAAGGAAATGGCAGCAAACATGGTCCTGCTACTAAAGGGCTTCGCTGGGACCATGGCAGAGGCCCCGAGGGAGCGCAGAAGCATTACCTTTGGGCGCAGAGCAAAATGGCACTGGATCGCTGTAGTAATCGTCCGGGCAGATCAAGTGATGCTTCTGTAGCAACTTGTTGTCCACGCACCATCTGAAGATAGTCTTCACTAGGCACAAGGGAACAAGGACAAGGGGGTTTCAAGCCAGACTGACGTTGAGGAAGCTACCCCCAAGCTTCCTTCACCCTCTGAGCATAACCAACTCACAAAATTCTTCCTCAGAACCCTGTGGTCATTCTGGGATTTAAGAAACAAATCAGCCAGTTGACCAGCCACGTAAAAGAGGACAACCATTGGGCAAGGCTGGGCTGTGATATGGTTTCAGCTAAAATATTGTTACTGACAGAGAGGCCTATAACAAAACAGCACCAAGAGAAGCGTGGTAGAGTGAATCAAGGGCCACAATTCCTCATTGCTTCCGTAGCCACATCCTTGGCCATGGGGCTCCTGCTACTTTAGACAGAGCTCACTCGCCCTTGACTTTGGTCACATGATTGATGTGATTTGCTGATGAGATGTCGCCTGTGGTTTGAAACGTGCTTGTACAGCTGAGCTTTCTCCCTCTTGTGTCTTCGCCAACATCACGAGAAGAGCGTCCCTGCCCAGGAGGGAAGCTCCTGCCCCTTCATTCTGGACCCCAGCATGAATCCACGTGGAGCAGACCTGAGCCCAACCTGCAGCAAGGAGCCACGTCCAGCCAGATCCACAGCTTGAAGCCGGTCCAGCCGACCAGGTCCAACCTAGATCATCCAACCCCCAGCTGACCCATAGACACATGAGAGAAAAATCTCGCTGAAACCGGTTTGGCTCAGTGGATAGAGCGTCAGCCTGCAGACTGAGGGGTCCCGGGTTCGATTCCAGTCAAGGGCATGTACCTGGGTTGCGGGCACATCCCCAGTGGGAGATGTGCAGGAGGCAGCTGATCGATGTTTCTCTCTCATCGATGTTTCTAACTCTCTCTCTCTCTCCCTTGCTCTCTGTAAAAAATCAATAAAATATATTTAAAAAAAAAAGAAAATCTCACTAACAGAGTGGGGAGTCAGTGATTAATATTTATGGTTGATGAGCCAAGAAATAGTCGTCAAGACGTCTTAGTTAGAGGAGAACAGAAGAATTACAGCTAGAAATGCCCGCCGTTAGCAAATGGACTGAGGTTGAAAGAGGTGAGGTGGAGCATTTTTTCCAATGGACTTTATTTTTAGAACAGTTTTAGGTTCTCAGCAAAACTGAGAAGAAGGTACAGAGATTTCCCGTGTACTCTGTCTACTCCCCCCGCAACCCCACATACATAGCCTCCCCATTATCAGAGGACCCACCAAAGTGGGGCATTTGTTACCATTGACACATCATCATCACCCAAGGTCCACAGTTTACACCATGGCTCACTCTTGGCGCTGTACATGCTAAGGGGTTGGACAAATGAAAAGTGACATTCATGGGTGAGGGCTTTTTATATTTCATTAGAAGCTTTCCTAAGTTACTTAATTTTCTTAAACCATGTATAGTAATACATTGATAAAAAAAATTATGGAATAAATAGGATGAGTGGAAGATTTGGAAGTTTTCAAACTTTGTTGCTCGCTCCATTAACCAACATGGTGATTTTAAATGGCCTCCCTTTTGGAGGGTCCTATAACCAAGGGTAGAGGAGAGACAAGTGAAGAATACATGTTTCTCCCATCGTATGTTAGTTTGGGGATTTTGAGATTTTGCTTAGTTACTGTAATAGCCAGGGTTCAATCAGGAAAACAGAAATTACTCCACGTGAATCACATAGTAAGGGTTGGTTTGAATGCAGGGGATTATGGAGGGGGAGAGAGAAAGTCAGGGAACCGCCATGAACGAGTTCAGCCAGCAGCCCTGAGGCTGGGGGTTCTTGAGGAGTTACCTGGAAGCTACTGTGAAATTCCCGGCCGCTCACTCGCCTGCCTGCTACTGCTTCTTGAGAACAGTGGCCTCCCTTCCAAAACTCACCAAGGGCCTCTGACCATCGGGAAAAGGCACATTCCGGGAGATGCTTGCGCCCTCCCCACCGCCCTCCGTCTCCTCTCCTTTCAACACAGAGACCTCAGCAGGGACTGGCAGCAGAGACAAGTTGACACAATCTAGCCCAGTTCTCAAAGGCTTTGGTGATGGTCTATTTGAAACATCATGGGATCAAGCTTTCATACAAAAGGCAAACACCACGCGGGAAGGAGATGTACCCTCTCCCATCTGATACCGCTGCCTCCACGGCCCTCCCCCGGGGCGTGGGTGGTTGGGTGTTGGGTCTGCGAAGCTGCGAGCAGTTTGTGTATCTGAATCTTTGGAAAGTCTCTCTCCTTGTCCGGCCTGGGTTACGTACCAGGTGAGCCTTGGAAAACCCTGCACGGCTTTGTGACCATCCTCCCCACCTGGGCAGGGTGGGCCTCCTGCACTGACCCTGTGCTCCTGAGCATGACTCTATCAGGGGTGGGGCCATCCAGTCCCCCAAGATAATGTGGAAAATTTACCAGCAGGGGAAGGGGATGAAAGCGTGAGATGTTCTGCAGAATTCTGACCTTTCTCCCTCGGCCTGGGAACATGTGTGTGTGTGTCCAACCCTGTGACGGCTGTAGTAGCCAACAGAGGAAGGCTGCCTCTGGGCCTCAAGGAAGGAAAGTTTCAGGGACTGTCCTCTCCATCAATCGTCTAAGTTAAAAGAGGCTGTGGGCCTGGCTGGGTAGGTTGGTTGGTTGGAGCATCCATCATCCAGTACACCAAAAGGTCGCAGGTTCCATCCCCAGCCGGGGCACATGTGGGGTAGGGGGGTGGGGGTAACCAATCAATGTTTCTCTCTCACATCGATGTTTCTCTTTCTCTCTCTTCCCCTCCTCCCCGCTTTCTCCCCTCCTCTCTCTCTAAAGTGAATAAAAACATATCCTTGGGTGAGGATTTAAAAAAAGAGTTTCTAGCCCCAGCTGGTTTGGCTCAGTGGACAGAGCGTCAGCCTGCGGACTGAAGGGTCCCAGGTTCAAATCCGGCCAAGGGCACACACCTGGGTTGCGGGCTCAATCCCCAGTAGGGAACCTGCTGGAGGCAGCCAATCAATGATTCTCATCATTGATGTTTCTCTCTCTCCCCTTCTCCCTTTCTCTCTGAAATCAATAAAGAAATATATTTTTTTAAAAAAGAGTTTCTTGGGTCTCCTTGCCGCACACTGAGAAGAAGGGACCAGAGGCATGTTCAGGAAACTGGATTAAGATCTCTACTTCTGCTACTTTTGAAATAAAAGAGAACATTATCAGCAGAAGGCTCAGAAACCCAGGCAGAAAATATCTGATAATGACTCAATATTATCTTGAGTTAAAAAAATGAAGGCCATTGCAGAATTCTTCTGACTGATCTTTGTTTCCCAGTTCTCAATGTTTTAGTTCACTTTCATTAAAAAAAACACACACACACACAAAACCAAAAACCACAACCAACCAATTATTTAATCTCCTTTGATCTCTAACCAAAAGAATCCTATGAAAGACAGGGACACATTATCAGGCAACTAATAAAACCTCATGAGAATCTGCTACCAAAAATGAGAATCTGCTATCAAAAATCTCCGCCTAAACACATGGTTGAGGGAGGGATTCTGGCAGCTCCACGGCTCTGCTGTGGTGGAAGGGGAACAGGAAGAGATGTGGAATCTGTGCTGAGCCTCTGAGGTGACAGGTCTGACAAAGGACAGGTCCTCCTGCTCAGAGCCACCCCCTAAGGGAAGTTATCTAACCAAGCGTGAAACGGTGCTAACCAAGCGTGAAACGGTGTCTGATCAATGATTCTTCAAATCTGGGTCCCAGCCCTTCTGTGCTGTGGGGATTCAGTTCCTACACCTATAAAATGAAGAGAAATCTACCTCACAGAATCATTGGACAGGTTCAGTGGGATAACCTATCATCCCATAGTGTAATGCCTTTCTAAGCCACTGTATCTTCTACTTCTCACTCCCTCTGAGCCACAGATATGTCAGGTCTTTCAACCCTAAAACCACCGTCCCTTCTGCCCACTGCACGGGAAAATAATGACTTTCAGGGATGTGGGAGGATAGATCAAAGTTTTTGTGTGGGAAATAAAAGGGAACCAGGGCCTCTTAGAGAAATGGCTGATTCTAGGTCTGGGGCAATAAACACACAAGATGAGCCTTCTGACCATTCCAGAAGGTAAGAAAGTCATCAAAGACAATGTGTCCAAGAGTTAGGAGTCAACTTGAAAAGGCTCAATTTGGCCAAAGATGGGACGGCAGGAGCATCAACAAGGATGATAAATATAATTGTAGTTATGAAATCCACGAGTTCATCATGGTACTGAAAACAAACTAAATAAGCCTCATCAGTCATGTTTGAAAGATGCCAGGGGGACTGACTTATTATTTTAAAAACTGGCAAATATGGGGAAAGAATTCATTCTGCTCATATCTTGGGGTAATCAACATAGTTGCTGAAAAGTTTCTCTTTATGGAAGTATCCCAGTACCATTAGCATTTTATTATAATAAAAGCGTAATATGCTAATTAGACCTGACGTCCTTCCGGACGACCTCCTGGATGAAACCGGGGCTTCGAGTACCTGCTGGCGGCCAGAGGGAAGCCTGGGTCCTGGATGCCAGAGGGAAGCCGGTGCCGGCAGCTGGGGGAAGGAAGGCCTACTCTTGCATGAATTTTGTGCACCGGGCCTCTAGTTTTATTATCATTTACAACCCCCAAGGAGACAACAGGTCCAGGCAAGAGCTGCCAGCATCATGGAGAGAGAGACATCAGATACCATGTACCTCCTGAAGGAAGCACACAGCACCAGTGAAGTGGTCTTGCTCCTCTCCCCCGCAAATTGTACCTAAATCTCATTAAGCCTCTAGAACTAATGACTGAGTTGCAGGCAATAGGGGGATCACAAGAACAGGTTAAACACCACCACAATGTTGAAATCAGCAAAGCAGACTGTGGACATGTCTGTAGGAAAAATAACACAATTTCTTTAACAAATGCATTGATTAAAGACAGTATCACCATTGAGGTGGCTGGTTAAGGAAGAGTTTTCAGCAAATGCTGGTGGTGCGGTGATGGAGCTTTGATGAGGAGCAAGATCTTGGAGAAACCTGAGAATGCCTCTCTGAGAAATACTAAGAAATTACCACTGAACTCGGTGAATTTAAATTCCTGTAGGTTCTGTGTGTGGAGGGTCAGCCTGGGGTGTAAACTTAAGGTCTTCTCAGGTCTTTTCTGAGCCTTTCCTTGGGCATGTGCAATCATATTTTAATTTCCCCCATGTATCCAGTTGTTTTTGAATGTCACCGTACTTATTGATTTCGGAGAGGAAGGGAGAGGGAGAGAGAGATAGAAACATCAATGATGAGCGAGAATCATTGATCCGCTGCCTCCTGTGTGCTCCATACTGGGGACTGAGCCTACAACCTGGGCATGTGCCCTGACCGGGAATCGAACCGTGACCTCCTGGTTCCTAGGTCGATGCTCAACCACTGAGCCACGCCAGCTGGGCTAGAATGTATTTATACCAACCACTGAACGATACACTTAAGAATGACTAAGACGGTAAATGTTATGTTATGTGCATTTTGCCACAATAAAAAAATTGGAAAAAAATAAGTTGTCAATACCATGAAAGACAGGAAAAGATAAAAGAATTGTACCAAATGAAAAGTCTAATAAAAGAGACATGACAAGTATATGCAACATGACTTCCTAGACAGGATGCCTGACCAGCGAGGAGAGAGAGAGCCACTGTCCACCAGCTGAGAAATGTGAATGGGGTCTGTGAACTGGAGGTTAATGTTGCACCGATGCTGATTTCTGGGCTTGGAGGGTTGTGTGCTGGTTATGTAGGAGAGTGTCCCTGTTTGGGAGACGTGCACACTGGAGTGTTTTGTGGTAATGAAACATCACATCTGCAACTTGCTGTCCAAATGTCCAGGTAATGACTAGCGAGTGAGCACTGGAGCAAATACGGTAATATACTCACAGCTGGGGAGTCAGGGTGAAAGCACATGGGGGTTCCTTATACACACCTGGAGGCATCTTGATGCTGGGCTCAAGTTCCTGGACTTTGGCTGGGTGCATGGTCCGCTCTCTCTCCGCGATGGTCCGTGCACTGGCCTGAATGATATGTCTCTCCAACATTTCAAACTCATCCAACCGCTGCTTATAGAGCTTCCGAATCTGGCAGGTGGATGATCAAATGCACAGAAGTGTGAGATCACATAGCTTTACGCAACCTCACCCCAGCATCAGGGCTTTTAGGGAAGCAGAGAACTATAGAGGCCATTGGGTCTATCCTGACCGATGTGAAAACTGAGACCTACAGAGGAAAATGGTTTAAAGGTGTCAGAGGACAGTCAGGAACGGAGGCCAGCTGGGAAGCCTGTCTCCTGACTTCACAGTAAAGAGAGCTGCCATCCAAATCCTGAAATTCCAAATACAAGTCAGCACACCACGTGGTAGACAGAGGGCTGTGCCACCCAGATCCCCATGCAAAGGACTTGCTCCTGAGCTGCAGGCGGCTTAGCGCGCACACAGCCTCCAGCTGCCAGCCCTTCCGAGTAAGCTCGGCTGCTTGAGGGCTCTCAGCTGAGCCTCCCTGCAGGGAGTCACGAGCAGGCAGCCCCGGCAGAGGCCTCAGGTTGGCTGCTTTCCTCTTTGCACAGATGAGGAGGTAGAGCTGCTGTTCCAGAGACAGGGCATGCCTCCTAACATCTGGGCACGAATGTCCCGGCTAAGACTATTTTTTCCCATACAAAGGCAGACTGCCCCCCACCCCCCACCCCAGGAGGGGGAGTGATTTTCAGCTTTATCTACAGGGAACAATTGTTCCGCCATCTGCCCCAGTCATAAAATACAGGCACACCTCGTTTTATTATGATTCGCTTTATTGCACTTCACAGGTGTGTTTTTCTACTAATTGAAGGCAAGACCTTCCACCAGCAAAAAGATTACCACTGGCTTTATTGCGGTGATCTGGAACCAAACCCGCAGTATCTCCGAGATCTGCCTGTATACTGTATAATGTGTGTGTGTGCAGAGAAATGAAGGTAGGTGTTACAGGTTTAGGCCTTCTGTGTGTAGTATGCATTTGTATAACTGTGTGTTGAGTGTTCCTGGAACGTGGGGAACATGTGACAGGGACTTGGCTCTTTCCCAGCTGCATCCCGGTGCCTGGAACAGCGCTTGGCAGCCGGCAGGCGCTCACACTTGTCGAGCAGCAAATACTGCGGGGTGGGGGGGGGGGCAGCTTTCTGGGGGGCGCGTCCTGGGCCCCCAGCACTGTCCTCAGGTGCGACGGGCCCCACCAGTAGGGAGCGCGCGGGGGCGCAGGGCCGGGGCCCGTGTTACCTGCTGCAGCTCATCCACGAACTCCTCGTGGACCTCATCCTCGCTGCCGCGGGCCTTGATCAGATTTGTGCTCACGTCGTCGCCGAACACCTCGGCCGTGTACAAATTCCGGAAGACGCCGGTGAGCAGGTGCGAGATGTCCTGGGTGCGCAGGGAGGTGGGGCGCAGGCGCAGCAGCTGCGGCTCCGGCAGCTGTGGGAGCGTGGGCAGCGAGAAGCGGCGGGGCCGACTCCTGAAGCTGGGATGGAAAGACTCGGGGTAAGCGAGGGAGGACAGCCAGACGGACTGGCTGGGGCTGCAGATCCGCGGCAGACGCGAGGTTGTCGTCCATGTTGCCCCCGCGAACGCGTAGGATCCAGACTTGGAGGAGCGGCGGTCTCTGGCTGGTCCGGGCTCCATGGCAACTAAGACGCCGCTAACGGCACTTCCGCTGCTGGCCCCGCCTTTTCCGCTTTGCCTCCCTCCTCCACAGCGTCGTCGGTGTCGTCATGGTCATAAATAGGCTCATCACTAGCGTCACCTGTGTTCAGGTGAGCTTATTGGAGAAAAGGTTAGAACTCAATGGAGAAAGGGTTAGTGGACACAGCCAGGACAGTCTGGTTGCAAAACCTTGTTCCTAACTACCTATCTTCACCCGTCCGTTCTGGGATGTGTTAAGCAATCGTTAATTCGCTCTTTTAATATTTACTGTATAAGATTCTGTTTCAGGTCTGTGCCGGGAGCTGGAGACACCAACGGAAGTACGATGCTGCTTCTGTCCTCAGTAGCTCACAGTGTGTGTGTGTGTGTGTGTGTGTGTGTGTGTGTGTGTGTGTAATAGAGAGAGAGAGACACCAGGGTGGTGAACAAGGTGGGAACAGACACACAATGACAGTTTAGCGGGTTAAGGCCAAGCTGGAGATAAATGTTGGTGGTCATGGAACCACAAAGGACAGGAGCTTAATCGGTCTATGAAGTGAGTGTGAACAGTGGTGTTTGGAAGAAGTGAAGACCAAGCGGAGATTTAAAAGAATGAGTAGACTCACCGTTAGTCATCAAGGCAGTGGAAATTAAAAGCACAATGTGAAAGCACCACACACTTTAGTAGAATATGACGTCAGTCAGTCAATCAATCAACAAATCAATAAAAACAAATGAACCAACCCACCTAGTGCGGGTGAGATGTGAAGCGACGCGAGTTCTCACATATTGCAGTGGGAATGCAAACTGGCATGGCAGCTCTGGGAAAACAGTTTGGCAGTTTCTTATAAAGTTACCCATACGGCAGCCCCACTCTTAGGTATCTCCCCAAGTGAAATAAAAACTCGTGGGCACACATAATCCCATATACAAATGTTTAAGGCAGCTTTATTCATATCCTCCAAAAACTGGAAAAAACCAAATGTCCCATCCACTGGTGAAAGAATAAATAAACTGGTACATCTATCTATATATTAGAACAGTCATGGCGAACCTTTTGAGCTCGGCGTGTCAGCATTTTGAAAAACCCTAACTTAACTCTGGTGCCGTGTCACATATAGAAATTTTTTGATATTTGCAACCATAGTAAAACAAAGATTTATATTTTTGATATTTATTTTATATATTTAAATGCCATTTAACAAAGAAAAATCAACCAAAAAAATGAGTTCGCGTGTCACCTCTGACACGTGTGTCATAGGTTCGCCATCACTGTATTAGAATAATCTCAACAATAAAGAGGAAACAGACTATTGATACACAACAGCATAGATGAATTATCAAATTGCTAACCTAAGAAACATTCAAACCTGTAGAGGATTTTTGTGAGTTTACTTGAGCCAAACTGTTGACCATTGCCTGCCAGGAAACAGAATCTCAATGTATTGAGACAATGTTCCAGAGAATAGCTGGGTTTGTTTTTTTTTTACCTACTTTTATAAAATATCATCAAAGGAGGAGATGTAAGAGGGTTACATGAAATCCACTGGGGATAGATTAGGGAGGTGGGAGAAAGCAAAGTGCAAGGGGGGAGCTCTGGGATTGGATAAAAAGTAAAATAGACACATGCTTCTTTTACATGTGATAGTTAACAGTCAACACGATAACAGTAACAATGAGGGAACTTGTGGTTTCGCCCTGGTGCATTGCTTGTGCCCTGAGGGAAGGTACAAGTTACCCTGACATTCCCAAGGTATGTTATCAGAGATGCAAAAAGACAACAGGCTCAGCTAAGATCAAAGCTGATCTTTGTCAGGGAAGATACCGGCCTAGGACATGACTACCCACTATAAACTGCTTTTTAATTTTAAAAGTTTTAATTTCAGACCATCCTTTGTGGTTACTTTAGGTCTCTGAGCTTGCAAGGCCACCACACAGACCTTCCCTGAGTTAGTCAGGTTAGCATGTGGCCCCTTTTCATCCACAAAATGCATCATGCTGGGTAAAAAACAACCACATTCCAACAGGCTATGCTACGGAATGATTCCATTTATACAACGTGGAAAATGCGAACAGAAAATAGGTCAGTGGTTGTCAGGTGCTGGTGGTGAGAATTAGAGTGAGCTCCAAAGGAGCATGAGGGAATTTCTTGGGGGTGATGAAATCTTCTGTCTTGACTGGTAGTGGTTACAAAACTATGGATTTGTCAAACCTCACGGACCACAAACCTCCAGCTGCCAGCCCTTCCGAGTTTTCTTCCTTCCTCTCTATCTGTACACTCTAAAGGGTACATTTTACTGTATATAAATTCTACTTCAATTTTTTAAGTGAAAAGAAAAAATAAGGATGAGTAAGCCAGGAGAGAAGGAAAAAGGACAGTCCCTGCAGAAGGTCCCCATTGCGCAAAAGTTGGGAGAGAACACCGCACACGGGGGGACACAAGAGAAGGTCAGGAGTGGAACTGATGAGAGATGGACCTAAAAGGTAGAATGGACCAGACTTGCTGATGGATATTGGGAGTGAGAGAGAAGAGGGGTCAGGAATGACTCCCTCATATCCTGTATGTGCGACCAGGTGGATACCTGTATGAGCTGTTCAATGCGATGTTCAGGAAGAGGGCTGCTCCTGTCCGGGGCAGCAGTTTGACATCACATGGACCGTCATCATTGGCACAGCGTGGCTTCTGCTCACGGGCGATACAACTAGCCGCTTTTACTCCCGGGGTGAGTCTGTGTGCCTTACAGCCTGAAACCCACTTCCTGAGATGAGCCCAGGATGTTTGCCCACAGACCTGGCCCACTTCCGCTTCTCTTGGTTGGGCGTACCTCCCTCCTGGGTCCTTTCCAGTATTTCGTCCTCAGAGCTGGCAATCTAGGGCCCCTGCTGATTATGTACCTGAGAGAGGCCCCTGCTCTGGCTTTCCTTCAATCGCATCCTTCTCTACGGAGTGAGGAGACCACTAGGCCAAGGTAACTTGCCCCAAAATTATTCGCCTAAACGTCCTGAGCCATTGACAGGGCCTGTGCAGGCCTCTTTAAGTCCTTCCTCCCATGGCTCACTGGTGTTTGCACTAAGGGTAGCTTTGGTGGGAGGTGGAGGAAGCTTGGGTAAATGGGCTGGTTGTCCAAGTGTCTACACCAGCGGTTCTCAACCTGTGGGTCGCGAACAATGAAAATACATCCCGCATATCAGATATTTACATGACGATTCATAACAGTAGCAAAATTACAGTTATGAAGCAGCAACGAAAATAATTTTATGGTTGGGGGTCACCACAACATGAGGAACTGTATTAAAGGGTCGCGGCATCAGGAAGGTTGAGAACCACTGGTCTACACGCATGCAAGGTCCCCAGCGGTGCACAGGGGAGATGTGAGTGACGGGAGACCTGGAACAGTCTGGGGCCTCCGTCGCTCTGATATTAGGAGTGGGCCAACTCAACCCAAGCGGTCTTCTTAGTGAGGAGCCGTTCTTCTTATGGAGGCTCCCTGGCCCCCTTCCTGTCCTAGGGAAGGGCAGGCCAATGGATACTTGCCATCACTTTTGGCCTCTCCATCCTGCCTCAACAGCCTCAGAGTAGGTCACAGGGAATCTGGGACCGCCTGGAAGGTCTCCCCCTTTTCCGATCCCTCCCACCCACTGGCTTCAGTCCCCTCTGCTCTGTCCAGGCTGATATCTCTAGCAACCTTTCAATTCCTCCAATGCCAATGGCCACTCCTCTGTCTTCCTCTTCCTCCACCTTTCAGCACAGTACTCCCTCTTAAAGACACACTCTCTTCCCTTGCTTTCCCCTTTCCCCTATGCTTCCCCCGTCTCCTCTCTTCTCCTCTTCTCCTGGGAACCTCTCAGCCTGAAAGCTGGATTCATCCCTGATTCCCTGGGCGGAGCATTCGATTTGTTTGCCTCTGACCACCAAATAAATGATGGGTCAATCCAGGGACAGTAACAAGGGGAGG
>NW_005871332.1:0-28846 GCF_000147115.1 Myotis lucifugus
CAGCAGAACTATTTTAGGCTTCATTAAAGAAAATGTATACCATCTCTTCCCCTTCCATTTCCCTTAGTCAAGGTCAAGAACTTGGCTGGTGTAGCTAGCATAGTCAGTGGGGCAGGGGCCAAAGAGGTAGCCGATATGGTTAGGACATTGGTTACACACAGGAGAAATGACAAACTAAGCAAACATATTGAAGCTAATGGGAGCCAAGTTTTTCAGTGCTGAGGAAGGGCATTACAAATAGGTAAAAGAGGAAAGGATAAAAAGCCCTGTGGTGTTGGATTGGAATTGAAGGTATCAAGTGTGAGTTCATGGTATTTTAATATAGATAGATGATAGATAGATAGATAGACAGACAGATATGGATATATGTGAGTGTGTACATACATATTTCCTACTCTGCTGAGAAGAATTAAAAGTAATTACACACCCTGCAGGGCTGGCATGGCTCAGTGGTTGAGCACTGACCTATAAACCAGGAGTTCACAGTTTGGTTCCTAGTCGGGGCACATGCCAGGGTTGCGGGCTCGGTCCCTGGGTGGGGCAGGCAGGAGGCAGCCAATCAATGATTCTCTTCCATCATGGATGTTTCTATCTCTCTCTCCCACTTCCTTCCTCTCTGAAACCAATAAAAATATATTTTAAAAAGAAAGTAATGACATCCCAATATCAATGAGCATTGAGATCATGTTTTCTAAATTACATTCTCCCTTAAAAGGAACCAGGACTCTTTAAAGAAAAAACTGATTCCAGGGCTGTGACAGGAAATGGCAGGTGAGCCTGGAACATTGTGTTGTGCCAGAAAGTAAGGAAGTGCTTCAAAGAATGATGGGGACACATTAAAACGACATAGGAGCCAGCTTGAGAGGGCTAATAAATAATCATAGTAACAGGCAATAATACATGGAACAAAACAGAAGCCCATAATTCCATATTTATATAAATAAACGAGAGGCCCAGTGCACAAAATTGGTGCATGGGTAGGGTCCCTAGTGGCTGCCGGCCGCCGGCCACCGGCCAACCAGCCGGGACCTTCCCTTCATTCCGCACCACCCCCTGGTGTCAGCGCACATCATAAGTGAGTGATCGAACGCCCGGTCTCCTGGTCAAATTCCTAAGGGGACACTTTGCATATTAGCTTTTTATTTTTATAGATGATTTACTATTTAAATAATTGGGGGGGAAGGGAAAAGTTCTACTTTAAAAAAAAATGGCCAAATAAAAAAATATAAAGGTAAGCCCTGACTGGTGTGGCTCAGCTGGTGTGAGCATCGTCCCATACACCAAAGGGTGGTGGGTTAGATTCTGGGTCAGGCACATACCCAGATTGAGGGTTTGATCCCCAGTTGGGGCATGTATGGGAGGCAACTGATCGAGGTTTCTCTCACACATCAATGTTTTTTTTCTCTCTCTCTCCCTCCCTTCCTTTCTCTAAAATAATATATCCATGGGTGAGAAATACATATGTATAGAGAGGGGGAGGTAATAATGAAATTATAAAATTACCATTTGGCAACTGTCATTATAATAATTGATTTAATCATGAATCGTCACTAGCTGTTAAAACAAGTAGGTGAAAATTTGATGAGGGGCAGGATATTTACATAATCTCATAGCATCTCTCTACAAGATGCTTATTCGTTGCTTATTAATAAAGAAGTACATACTAGTTAACAACTTTATAATAGAGTATCCAGACAGACACCATCTTAACCAAGTGATAAAAGTTAATATCCAGAGTAATAACACAGGTAACTATTATGTGCCTCCTAATACTACACACTGAGAGAATACAACATCACTTCTGTAATATTCCTGCCTTAGATGAATAATCTGAATCCAATCATGAGGAAACATCAGACATACCAAACTGAGGAACATTTTACAGAGTAAATTTTAAAAACTTTCAATACCATTAAAAATAAGAAAACACTGGGAAACTGCACTTGGTTGAGGGAGACTAAAACCAATGATAACTAAATGTAACACATGATCCTAGACTGGATCCTGGACTTATGAAGAATATTATTGGGTAATTACTGAGGTAATGGGCAAATTTTTAGTGGGTTCTAGGGCTTAGATGATAGTATTGTGGGAAAGTGTCTCTTTTTAGGAAATACACTTTGCAGTATTAAGGGGCAATGGGATGTCATGACTATAACTTTCAAATGGTTTAGAAAAGATAAATATATAAAGAGACAGGAAAGATAAGGCCAAATGTTAATGTAGAGGAGGAAAAACTTGTCCTCTATCCTCTTATGTTATATCTGAGGCCTGCAAATTAAACTGACTGAAGACAGATTAACAGGAAAAAAAGATTTATTCACATACACACGGGAGCCTGCTAAAGAAGTAGCTGGCTCTTTATATGATTTAAGTTGAAGACTTATATACCTAAGTTAGGGGGAAAGGAGAGGGGAGAAAAGGCTTTTCTGGGAAGAATAAATAGGTTTCTTTAGGAAAGACAAATGGGTTTTTAGGATAACAATCAAGAGATAAAGAAGTTAGCCAATAATGCTTGTCTATACAGATATGAATGGTTTTTTGTCTCCTTCACAGCCATAAAACTGCCCCTGGAGAAGGAATTTGGGGAAGGTTTTATTCATGTTCCTCCCTGTGGGCATAGATGTGCCCATAGAAGAAATTTATTGCAGCTTTACTTCCCAGAAATTATTGCTTTTAGTTAGATAAGGGAAGCTTCAAGAAGACTTCTTTCCATCTGTTGATTCTCAAATGTCTTAAGTTTAAAATAATATTTATACCAACTCTGGAATTCTGAGTGGGTCCCTACATTAAAGATTGGGAAATGTTGATGAGAGACATATAGGAGTTCTTTGTACCATTTTCCCCCCCAAATTCTATGTTAACTTGAAAGTATTTCAAAATAAAAAGTGTTTAAAGCATGTATGCTCCATCCTCACAAATGGGGAATTTAATTTTAAAAAATACTGCCAGCCCATTTACTTTATTAAAGAGGTGCCACCTCTGAAGGGCAGATTGGAGGGAGTCAATGGGGAGAAGAGGGGGGCATCTGTAATACTTTCAACAATAAAGATAAATTTTTAAAAATATGTAAAAGAAAAGATTTAATTTCCATAAATAAGTGAGTGTCTATCGTTGAGGAAGAGAGGCTTGTAAGGAACATTAGTAACTCAACCCACGTGGAACAAGGCAGTAGCCAGGATGGCCACAGCTCTTCGGGAAGAAATGCAGCAACTTCCTGTGGGACCCCGAGCTCAGGCTGAGTGTAACACAAACACTTAGCCGGTTTATAACCCTGGCCAAGATGATCTGTGTCCACAGTTTGATTTTCTTGCCATATTCCGATCTTAGAAATCAGCATAATGTTCAGGTCTTTGTGCTAAAATAACAAGTTTTTGTTTTTCAATTTTGCAAAATAAAGGTCCCCATATTTCCCACTACTAATAATATAAGCAACTCACATGTACTAAATAGTTACTCTGAGTCAGGCCCTCTCCTAAGTATATTCTGTGCTTTGTTTTGCTTAATCATCTTATTTCCCTGTGAAATAAGCATCATTACTATTCTCTTCATTTTAGAGATAAGGAAACCAGACACTCCGAGTGATGTAACTCTCAGGGATCACAGAGCTATAAGTGGCTGCATCAGCATTTGAAACCAGGCTTTCTCATATCAAAGCCCATAAAAGTAACCACTATGTAAGATGCTGTGTGATGCCTCGACATTCTGTGGTTCCCTCTAGACTCCAGCTTATAACAGGGTCAAAATCCTGAGATGCCCAAATGGAAAACAATGTAAGGTAACCATCTCAATACAAACCTAAGAAAAAAGGGAACAGCTCTACACAAAAGGGCTACCTTACATCATAGCTGACTCACATTATACTGTAGAAGGCCTTTGGTTGCCTCACTGATGTGGCAAACTGATGAGTGTTTATTTTTAGTTGCTTTGGTTAAAGGGCAGGAGGGAGAGATTGTTCACAAAAGACAATGAAAAATACTCATCTCCGATTTTAATTAATTTCCCTTTCTATTCTGAACTAGAGAATGGACTCGATCATCATTCTTTCTTCCTCAGTTAAATGTTAAATGTGTCTAATAGCTACTCCCGAAGAATATCTACTAAAATAATATGGGGACATCCAAGAGCCAGGACCCCACTAGAAGAAAATCATGACCCTTACCTCCTAGCTCAGTCCCAGGAGCTCTCAAACTTTCTGCTTCAATACACAGTCGTCAAAATGGTCCACAGACCCTGGCACGTTTTCTGGAGGATCAGCTGGAAGGAACCCTACTCATTTTTCTTTCAGGAAAGAAAAAAATATCAGGCTCAAGTAACATTATTATAGGATGCCACTGACTCTAATTTATAAAAAAAAGAATACCTTTTGTGAACTTTTATGTGTCAGCTGTTATCAGTAATAAGTCACAGGTAGTAGCTATGTGATATATGTCATATACTAGGAGTTACATGGTACTGGTAGATTGTCTAGGTTAACTCTCCTTGTTGCTTCCTTATAGGGTTATCACATTTTCCCCATCTTCTTTTGCAATTATTTCATTTTACCTAGATCCCTACCATAGCAGATCTGAGAGAAGGATGACAGAAACATAGAAGTCTGCTAGAAATTGCTCCAGCCCAAGAATACTGAAGTCAACAAATTAACATATCCATGACTTCATCTAGGTACTATTTTCTTTATTTTTTTAAAATGTGTTGAGAACACTTGAAATTCTAAGTATACAATACAGTTAACTATAGTCCCAATTGGTATATACAGGGGTAGGCAAAAGTACGTCTACACTCTGTACCAATGTGTGCTCAAGTATAGGAAGCAGACTACAAGAATGTGTGAAGAATGAAGGCCAGCAATGAACTGTAAAACTACTTATGCCCACCCCTGTATTAGATCTCCCGAACTTACTGATGTTATGTAACTGAAACTTTGTACCCCTACATTTCCCATACACACACACACACACACACACACACACACACACAGCCTCTGGCAACCACCATTCCACTCTCTGCTTCTATGAGTTTGATTGTTTTAGTTTCTACATATAAGTGAGATCATGCAGTATTTGTCTTTCTATGTGATTCGTTCTATGTCTTTCTATGACCAAGGTCTTCTCTGATTGTAAAACATTATTATTCAGGCCCAGGTGGCCTGACTTTGGTAACCACATTGGACTCAAAGGTGACAGAGGTCAAGGTCCAACAGGATCAGAGAATGGGTTCCTCAGCCCACATGGCACCACTGCTTGTATACACTTATTCTTGGATCCTACCCTTGCATTCCCAGACCCCAGAAAGCTGGACAAGTTGATGCCACAAGTGTCATCTCCAAGCTCTGCCCTTGATCTCCCTATGTGAAATAGGCTCTAGTAATAATGAAAATAAATTTGAGTACCACATGTTACAGTGACTGGTATTTAATCATCGCCATAAACATGTAAAGTAACTTTTATTATCCCTTTTTCTGGGTGAGAAAGTTGAGGTTTACAGTATTTAAATAACTCATCCAAAATAAAACACAGACATGATTCTGAACCCAAATCTCTGACTCTCAGACGGTGCTTTTAACTCCAAGACTTAGTTTTGATCCTACTGAGCTCTTCCATTGTCCTCCTAAACCTAGAACCTTGCAGAAGCTTCAGTTTTCTGCTACAGCCCCCCCATATCCCATCAGTCCTTGATGGGAAGAAACACAAGGTGGCTAGTATTGAAGCCTCAGTCTCACTACAAGTCTCTGACCCCTGCAGGCATGCCATATGCGTGCATGTGGGTTCTTTGGGAAACAGACTCTGAGATGGAGATCAACCTGCAGGAAGTCATCAGGAAGCACTCTTAGGAAGCAGCTGAACCGAAAGGGAAGTTGAACTGAGAATCAGCCTCCTTGAAGGTTCAGCCAATCCCATGGGGAGTTCTGGCGCCCAGAAGGCCCTTTAGAATTGGGGCGGGGCAGCCAGCCCTTTACAGGCCCACCTCAACCTCACTTTGAAAATGGGCTGCTCTGGGAAGGGCATTACATTGGGTAAAGCCTCTCTCTTTGGCTGAGGTACTTCCTGACAGCTGAGGACTGTCTGCCAGCAGCACTCCCAGCAATGGGGGAAACTGGGGCCCCAACACACACACACACACACACACACACACACACACACACACGCGCGCGCGCTCAAAATCCAAGGCACTCACCAATGTCTTTTACATTTTCTTTTTTTAGGAGAAAGGACAGAGAGTTGCTACAAAATGCTGATTATGAACTGAAAGGAGAATTATTAGGCTGCTGACAAGATCCAGCCACATTTGCATCATGAGTATTGCCCAGTTTTAAACTGCTTACAAGGAGGGCTTCTCCCTTGCTTCCTAATTAATCTTTCAAAATTGGCCTCCCATAGCTTTGACTCACCAGATATCTGAAGGCTTTTAAGTGTTCCCAAGCTTCCCATTAGAATTCTGCAACTGCTGTCTGCTCGAAGAATACAGATAACGCCAGGGCCCCTTCAGCCTTTAATTAGTGCTTCCTCTTCCCTTCCCTAGACATCTGCTGTCTTGGACTTCACACACTATTTGATGCTAAGAGTGGAATTTTCATCTACAGTCACAGGTGCATTTTCTGGCACATAGTAGGTGCTCAGTAAATATAGGTCAGATGAGTAAACAGTGTGCTCTAGTTGGGAATTTAAACATCTTTTCTGATGCTGGCAATGCTCCACCAGTATTTGTGCTGCATGGTTTCCCATTGACTGCCCAACACAGAGCCATTTGCCAGGAGTTATGTTCAGACTTGGAACCAGAAGGATTACTTCCCAGGCATCCCTCTACCTGAGTATCTATAATAATAAAAGCATAATATGCAAATCAACCGAATGACCGAACAGTGGAACAACAGTCCGGACAACCTTCCGGACGCAGCCGGGGCTGTGAGGGCCGAGGCAACCGGGGCTGCGAAGGCTTACTCTTGCACAAATTTTGTGCATTGGGCCTCTAGTCCAAATATATAATCTGGTAGTAGTTCAGTCAAATCCCGGAGGTTTAAGAAAAAAGAAGTGAGGCTCACACATAGTGACTACTACCTAACCATTCAGTACTTTGCAATTAAGTCAAACGTACAGAAAACTCAACAACATTTTCCTCTGGGTAAAGGCAAACTAAACTTCTCAAAGAAGCCACCTTTCAAAGTAGATGTAATGATTTTAGCTGACATAGAATATATGCCTTCTTATAACATTTAAAAATATCTCTTTGTAAAAATAAAATCATTCTGGATTAAGACTTAGACTTTTCTACTTTAATCCACAAACATCGCTAATATTCTTTTTCCTTCTTCTGCCTGTTTAAATAACCCTCTTTGCTTCTCTTTTTCTCTATATAAATCTGACTCTGTTTTTGGCCTTGATTCTCCTTGCTGTCAGTAGGCTGATTTGACTGAAAAGTGCATTCATGTCCTTGGTTTTGCCAGCAAACTGACTTTACGGCTGACTTGGCAAGGTTTTCTGAGTGGGGAAGACAGAAGACGTGGTGTACCAGGTGGACAAGGAATAGGAAAATTTGAGTTACAGATTAGAAAAGCTTGAAAATGTACACTGAGCTTTAAAAGCACTGTTGGTTTTAAAGCACTGAAGTTATTTTTTATAACTGAAGGTATATGCAAGTGATTTTAAAACAAGTGTCCAATTGCCTTGTTTATAAAAAATTACTTCTTTGCGGCCAGAATATATAAATTCAATATCTCAATTTCCATGAAAATTTCTTGTTCAAATTCTTAGGTCTAATTTACAATTTGGAGTTAATTATATCTGGATTTATGTGTCTGAGCAATTGACATAATAAAAAAATATTTACATTCACAACAAATTAAGGTTTTTGCATCTTTTTTAAAATACAAAAAAAATAATTCAGAAATATCTAGGGTTGTGCTGATCTACGAATTTCTTACCTTGTCAACATCTCTGGCATCACAAAAAATAATTTAGCGATCACCTCTGCATATCACACAGAGCTTTAGGTAGGTCTGTGAGTCCCACAAGAGCCATTCAGTTGGCTCTGTCTCCTCAGTGCCCAGCAAGATGCCAAGCCTAGAGCGGGTTCTTAGTACAGAACATTAGCAGATGATGCAAATTTCAAGAATGATGTAGGGAAGGAGGGAGAAAGAGCGGGAGGAAAATACAGATTGCCTGCCAGTTCACACTTTGGACTCCTGATGATTTTAAGTCTGAATATTTTTTGTAGTGCACTTCACAAAGTATTCTGCATCAAGTAATGCATTTATGTTATCAGCATTTATTTGATGCCAGATGTGTTCCAGGCACTGATCTAGGCAGTGAACAAATACAGCCATGAACAAATTTCCTACTGTCATGGAATTACTCGAGTGGAACCCACATCACTACCCTGAAAGGCACATATTGATAACACCGTTTTTATGAGTAGGAAAGTAAAGATTTTCTCTCACAGTATGCTTGGCATCCCTGACCTGTCCAGTGTTTTAAGTGGCGCAAGTTTTGTGTAGTAGCATCCTACTCTATTTGAAACCAGCTTTAGAGACCGGCACAGTCATATAACATAGTATCACCAGCAGCTGATAACCTAATTCAAGCAAGTTTTTACCACCAGGAAAAGGATCTAATACACAAAAATAAAACACACACACACACACACACACACACACACACACATGTATATATATGCACATATATACATATATATACACATATCTACACACACATTATTCACACATATATACACAAAAATAATTTCCTAATGTTTGCATTTTTGAGACTTAGCATTACAAATAAAATATGTATAATCTGATTTTGCATAGTGTTTTAAAATATTTTACATATTTGAATTAGAATTTAAACTTGAATCAAGGTAGTTTTTCTATAAACTCCTTTCCCATAGAAACATATTTCTATAGGCTTATTTGAAGTTTGATAAAGTAAAAATTTACTGGAAATACAGCAAGAGAGTTATATACTAGAGCACAATACTTCAAAAGTTTAAAAGTAAACATAAATAATCTAAATAAGAGTATTCATTTCCATTTTTATAGAATGAGACAATATGGAAGGCAAGTTTTGCTTTAAAAAGAAATCAATTTCAGTCCCCTTGAAAGATATTACAGGCCTAATTATTATAAACCAATTAGATGTTAAGAAAAACCACTTAATCCTAAATGCTTTAATGGATTTTACAAATTGGACCTATTAAATAATTTAGTAGGATTCATTAAAGTTTTAATTTTATCCAACAGAAATAAACATACTGGACTCTGCCTGTCCCCTTTGGGTTTCATCAAGCACCAGGTCAGATAGGAAGAAAACTAGGAGACTCAGGAGTCCTGGGTTCAGGTCTCATCACTGCTGTGACCTTAGACAGAGATGTCATTTGTAAGTGTTGGTTTATCTTTCAATCCCAAAGGATCTTTTTAAAGACTGAGTAAAAGTAGGTGGAACTACTTTGACAACTGTAAGGAGTCAATCTCACCGCATGCTATTTATTTACTACTAGTGGCCTGGTGCATGAAATTCATGCACATTAAAAGAGAATTAATGAGAAGAAATATTTTAATATTGCTATTTGCCCTTTCTCTATAATAGAAGTGTCAGAGATGAAAGTTAGTAAAATGTATATAAAATCTCTCTCCTGTCAGAGTCTGGGGCACGCCAGGGGACCTAGAGTCAAGTCCCCACCCACCACCCTCACGTGCTTTGAAAACACAGGAGACCCAGACCCGGCTGGGCCCACCCCCATCAAGCCCCTCCTGGTGGGGGGCACAGCCTCAGGTCCCCCAGACCAGCACCAGGGCAGGCGATGCAGCCTGAGGTACCCTGTCAAGCCCCACCAGGCAGAGGGCACAGCCTGAGGTCCCCGTCAAGCCCCACCAGTTGGGGGCATGGCCTGAGGTTCCCCCCGTCAAGCCCCATTGGGCGAGGGGCGCAGCCTGAGGTCCCCCATCAAGACCCACTGGGCGGAGGGCTCGGCCTGAGGTCTCCCGGCCAGGTGCTGGGATGGGGGGACGCAGTCTGAGGTCTCCCGGCCTGGAGCCGGGGCTGGGGTCCCCCATCAAACCTCACTGGGCGAGAGGCTTGGTCTGAGGTCCCCCATCAAGACCCACTGGGCTGGGGGTGTGACCTGAGGTACCACGTCAAGCTCTGCCGGGTGAGGTGACACGGCCTGAGGTCCCCGTCAAGCCCTGCTGAGTGGGGGGTATGGCCTGAGGTCCCCCGTCAAGCCCTGCTGGGCAGGAGTTGTGGCCTGAGGTACCCCCTCAAGCCTTGCTGGCACGGGCCAGGGCAGGGGGCACGGCCTGAGGTCTCCTAGCCTGGAGCTGGGGCGGGGGGCATGGCCTTAGGTCCCCCATCAAGCCCAGCCCTCTCCCTATCCCCTCAGCAGTGTCATACCAGTGCTGAACGGGGAGGGCAATAGAGTAATCTATATAATAAAGAGGTAATATGCTAATTTGTCCATTGCGGTGTCCCAGTCACAACCAGTCTGTGGGCAGGGCCAGGGGCAGGGACTTCCGCCCCCAGCGCTAACGTCAGGCTGCCTGCGTGCTCCCGGCAATGAAGAGAGGACATTAACCACAGGTCTCTCCACCGGAAGCTGAGGGGATCACATCTCAATAGCTGCAAGCACCCTGTGATCAGCCAGACCCCAGTGATCCTCTGCTCAGCAGGTTGTGCAAAGATGTCCAGGTGTTCTTGTCTCCAGTCAGGTGCTCCTTTAAACAATGAGAAAACTGGACTCACTGGTTTGAGAACCACGATTCTGTAGCTCATACTCTACATACACTTAGTGTAGCTGCCGTACAAAAACTCATAAAATCATTTCCCGATTTTATGTAATCTTGGCAATTCTAGTCAGCCGTGTGGTTTAGGGTTTCTTTATAAATTCAAATAATGGCTGTGATGAATTTATCCTGAATTATTTATGTCTTGATCCCCTTTAACCACAATATTGGGGTGTTTCAATATAGGGTGGCCCTTATCCTTTTCCCACCCTATTTTTTTTAAATGTATTTTTATCAATTCCAGAGAGGAAAGGAGCTAGAAACATCTATGATGAGAATCATTGATCAGCTGCCTCCTGCATGCCCCACACTGGGGATCCAGCCTACAACCCAGGCATGTGCCCTGACCAGAAATTGAACTGTGACTTCCTGGTTCATAGGTCGACACTCAATCACTTAGCCATACTGGCCGGGCTCCCCACCTTGTTTCCTTTAAAAAAACAAAAAACTGAACAAAAAAAACCTGTTTTCACTTGCTTAACCATCTCTATTAAAATTGTGTCCCTAACTCAGGACCTTCTTTTGATTCAACCCTTCCACCTGAACAGGAAACACCCCACAACAGCACCAAATTACAGGTGCTAGGAAAGCAGCAATAAAATGGGGGGAAAGTCACCTAGAAGAAGCAGCTTTGCTGAGTGCACTAAGTATGGTACTATCATCAGCCAAGTCACTCAGGGCATTTCTCACAGTTTTCTTATAATGTCCTTGCAAAGGGAGGCTGCTGTAATTACTCCATAAAAATATGAAGACCAGCCCTGACTGGTTTGGCTCAGTGGATAGAGCGTTGGGCTGCAGACTGAAGGGTCCCAGGTTCCATTCCGGTCAAGGGCATGTACCTTGGTTGTGAGAACATCCCCAGTAGGGGGTGTACAGGAGGCAGCTGATCGATGATTCTCTCTCATCGATGTTTCTAACTCTCTATCCCTCTCCCTTCCTCTCTGTAAAAAATCAATAAAATAAAAAAATATGAATACCAGGCACAAGGAAGCTAAGCAACTGGCCTGAGGTCATAGGTAAACAGTGCAGAAAACTGGGAACTAAAGGCAAATATCCCAATTATGGGGAAACCCTCTAACCATCTTGCTGTCCTAAGGACAATTTATGAAAAGAAATGCAAAATCACTTTGTCTTTTGAGGCTGAGAATGCTATTGAGTCTAAAGCCATTAGTTCAGCATTTAAGACTTGAATCATTGATGGCATGACAACTATGTCAAAGCCTACTGGTATCTCCTTGAAAGTATTGTTCTTTTTCCAAATAACTTGGTTAAGATTTGGGAATTTTTGTTTAAAAATGTGTTTGGGAGAGAACATCTATAAGGTTTCAGTTTCTTTAAGGTAGTCCATGGGTCAACAACCGTTTGGGGAGAGTGGGAAAGATTGTGTCCCTGTATGACCACCTATTTTTTCTCTCCTGCTCACCCAATATCTTATCTGCCATGCTTCACTGATTATACTTCAAAAACCCAACCCCTTCTTCTAAGTCTTTATTTATCAGCTCCTTTTTCTTACATAAGAAAACACCAGGCACTTGGGATATACAAGGCAGCCCCCTCCGTTCAACCTTAGCTCTACTCTTCCACTTTTCTCTCCATTTGCACCTCCAAATTTACCGACTTCGGTGTCTACTGTCCTTGTAATAGAAATCCTTTATCCTCTTTGAGTGATCTCTTTTCTAGTCCTATTTACTCTCCATTTCTTATGCATCTCAATACTGCTGTCAAAAACAATTTCCTAAACACTGAAGCATTAATACTGGTTATATAATGATTAAAGATTATTGTGTAATAGTACTGTGGTTTTGTTATTTAAAATTAGGCCTTACCATTTGAAATAAGTACTAAAATATTTATAGATAAAATATAATCTCTGGGATTTGTTTGGAAAAAAATCTGAGGGCAGGTGGGGAATGGATGGGACCAGACAGGCCATGGGTGTTGGGCCTAGTTAAGTACATAGAGAGATCATTATATACTTCTACCTATTTTAGTATTCTCCACAATGAAAAGACAAAGTTTGCTCTCTTCACTTGCTAGTTTAGGCTACTCTCATAAGAGCTAATGAAATATGTAGATGATTTGCCATTAAAATGGTGCTATAAAACCCAATACCAAAATATATTATATACTACTGTTACATATATTAATAATAGTCACCATTTATTATTTACTCTACTAGGCTACTAGGCACTGTTGCATAAATGATATCATTTTTACAATGAGCTTACCAGGTAGTTACCACTAAAGGCTCAGAGAGGTTAAAAAAGCTTGCCCAGTATCATCAGGATGGAAATAAACCCTCTGAATGTTCATTATCTGTTCCAAATATGAAGAAAATAATGATTCCCACAATAACTCAAACACAGTGCTCACATCCATAACGATGTACTTCATTTCCAAATAATCATAAACCATCAGGTAGATTTGGCCAAAGACAAGGTTGAAATCAGTTTATATTTACCTAGTTAAGTCAATACTTGATGGACTTACAATTTTTATTTGCATTTACAATAAAATCAAGTATAACGCTAGCTGACTGCAAAGAGTCACTATTTACAGCCACAATTGGAGGGGGGGAGGGAGGTAGCACAGTTTAAAGGCAGCAGGTTTAGATTTAAGACAGCTGTTCAGCCTCCTTAAAATTATGAAACTAACCATGTACCATCATGGGAATCTGGCCCTAAAAGTGATAGCGATCAATCCCCTATGTTAGAGCACTGAATCCTGAACAATTCATAAACATACATGAAATTTAGGAAGTACTTTATACCTTATATCAGTTTGCAAAGTTTTATGCAATTGTGGATTGTATTATAGAAACAGTTCCTTAAAATTGTCAATATTGTTTCCTTAATGGAACCACTGCATTCCTAAAAGCACATGCTTTTTTTACAAATTATTAATAATGGCTTTAACGAAACAAATGATTATTTTCCTCTGGAAAAATATCTATATCCCAGGAAATAAAACTTCTTAAGCATGCCTACTTAAGGAGCAAACATTTTTTTTTCCCCAGTTGTTGCAACCTGCTGGCTTTTAAAAAGGGTTTCTTTGGCATGAAAGTGAAACAGAGGAGACATACAAATCTTTGCAGTTTTAAATGAACAAATGAGGGTGCACACTTCCTGGAACACAAATCTCACTAAATAAAATTATTTACTGAAAAAAGAGAAACCTCAGTCAAGGGGGAGAGAAAAGGCTATAAGACATTTTGAAATTATTGATTCACCGCATAACAAATCCCATAATAAATGTCTTTATACAATTTCTTTAAGAGCCAGGTCCTTCCCCTAGCATATGGTAAATTATTTTATTTACAAAAACATACATACAGATTCTCAGGAAATTGAGGTATCAGAAAATTGAGATATAGTCATACAGCAAAAGAGGTAGTCATGAAAATCCATAACTAAAAATGAGCTTATTTCTTAGCACTTTAAAAACCTTACATTATAACTTCCGTATTGTTTACATTTTTTAAAGTAGAAGATAGATTTTGGCACTTTGGTGGTCTGTTACTCCGCCTTCTTTTTCATAAGAAGGTTAAACAGTGATTGCTCTCAACAGAACACGTGCTCTGAGCTTTTTCCCCAGCAGTTTTCAGGCTGTACCAAGCCTGGCACTCCCAACCCCACTCTGTCCTTTTGATGAATCACTTATTAGATGACCAGCTTGAACCAAGGGTGACACACCGTGGCCAGAGAACATAGAAAAATTAATCTGGTTCTCTCAGAAACAAAAACACTTGCCTTTGGATCCATGATTGATCTTCCAGGATTTAAAAAATAGTAAGTATAAATATGATATTCCTCCATGTTCCGGTATAATCACTGGTAATGAGAAATCGACCTGTTAGAGGTCAAAGGATTTCAAATTCATCTAAAATGAGAAATTATTAGCTAAACTATGTAAAATGTTTTAATGCTAAAAATATGACAATCTCATCAGAAACCAATTTTTGGCATTTGAGTCTGTGCATCTCTGCAACTCCAAGAACTTCCAAATAATAAAATCCAGAAAGGGCTACTTTCCTCAGAAGCACTACATCGTAACATGGGCAGGGAGAGAAGTGGTCAGTCAGAAACTGTTTTAATTAAATAGATTGTCAACATAAACAGTGCAGCTACACTCTTTTGCTCAGAGACAATTTTCAATCATGATCCTTGTTTCATATTTCAACAGATAGCCTGGTCTTAAAACTCCTATCCAAAACATGCTTTCCTCAGCTTTTACTGCTTAAGTATTATCTAAAGCTATGTTGTCCAATACAGTAGCCACTAGCCACATATAGCTATTTAAATTTCAGTTGATTAAAAATTCAGTTCTTCATGCTAGCCACTCTTCATGGGCTCAAATACCTACATGTTACTGGGTGCTAGCATGTTGGAGAACATAAAGAACATTCCTACCATCATACAAAGTGCTATTAGCACTGATCTGAAGAAAGTGCAGTGTGCCATATGCTCCTGAGACTTTTCAAACTCATCTTTTTAAAAAGTTGTTTAAAAGTATCACTATATTTCTGTGCTACAGGTTAATACTGATCTCTGTTCATAGGTGTGAAAGAAGAGTATCAAATTTCTGCTCCTTATTTAGACAATGTATGAAGTATTTAAAGTGCCATGTGAGGCACAAGTAAAACATGAACTCAGATATTTTCAAAACATGACTATAAAAGAAAATTGGAGAGATTTGGTATACATGATGAAATTTAGCAGTCATGATTGAAACAGATCTCTTCCATTAATATCCATAAATCTTGATGAAAGCATAAACACCATTTAAAGCTTCTCACAAGAATGGGAGAAAAAGCCTTTTAAATAATGCTCTATTTTACTTTGGTGTCTCAGTATGGGTAAAAAAAAAATACTTAAATACAAATAAAAATGGGAAATTGAAATAAAAACTGTCTTAGGAATAAAGTGCTATGAAACAAGGACAAAAAAGTTTTGGTTTAATATGCTCATTTGTATTGATACCTGCTATATGAGATGATTAACTTTGAATACTTTCAGGAAACTTAAGTTCATGTTGCCATTTTTCTAATTTACTTTGTCAGAACACAAAGTAGAGATAAGAAGTATATCACTTCTTCCAAATAACTCTGAGATGAGAGGCAGGAAGTGGGGAACAGAGTAGATTGCTTGGGTTTTTTCTTAGTAAGTAAAACAACTCAATCATAAAATGCACACAGCTGTATCTAAAAGAAAAATGCAAACACAACGTAACCATACTTTATTTGACTGCACCTTATTTAGACAGCTTGCACATTTCAAATCCCATTAAATCTCTCTCTCCAAAAGGATACGGGACAATAGAAGAAAATTATGCAGCAATATCCAGTCATCAAACAGCAGTCCAATATTTTGAGATACACGTGATATTTTATACTCAACTCATATCTGACGTCAATATAATTTATAGTTATGTTTTTACAAACCTGAAAGCCCTGTAACATTTTAGCACTCATTTTAGTGATGTCATGGTGCACTGAAAAGTAACTCTGATGCACTACCAATTTGCTTTTATCTATGCCCCTGAAAAGTGATGAATTTCATGATTCTTAGACACCATAATTAATATACACATCCAGTCTTATACATGTCAGCCAATACCACAACACAGGGCAAGGTAAAGTTAAAACATGTGACAAACAAACTCCTTTACAAAGATTTGTCAAGCAAGTGGAGAGGGTGATTTGGGGAAGAGGCATAAAATATTAAAACCAAATTTTTAATATTTTGTCTTTCTTAATTTTGCTGGCTTCAACTTCAAAAACTATTGTCTTGTTACTGACCTGTGGATTTCTCTTGAGTAGTTTTATTTTAACATAATGGAAATTGTAATCAGTCCACATATCAAAAATGGTAGTATACCCGTTAGCTTCTTCAATACTAACATATATAGCTTCATGGTAGCATGTATAAAAAATGTTCAGCAGTATTAACTGCCAAACCAGTGTCAGTGGATAGCACAGTCAGTCTTAAAGAGGCAGCACCCCTTTAAAAGAAAGTTGCACCAATTTTGCTCAGGTTTAGCCAAGTGAACTCACTCTATCAATTTTAAATGGAATTTTTTAGATTATTCAAGAAAAATAAAAACCCAATATCAAAAAGTAAATTAATGTTTGATTCCCTTTTAATTGGAAGAGACTTAATTCTGGTTATCATGTTAAAAGTTAAAATTTTAGTCTACTTAACAATTTTTGCATACCCAATTAAAGACATAAAGTAGACACTATTATTTAACATACACTAGTCAAACAATACAGCAACCACATGACTTTTTATCACATGGCTATGGTCATGTTTATAAATACCCAATTTGGGAAAACTTAAGTCAATTCAGAGGGAAAGGGTCAGTAGTGATGGTTTCATTGACAACCTGCCAAAAACATAATTGTTGAACTGAAAATCCAGCATGTGTCTACTTTAGAACTGTCCCCTTTAGTGAGTCAAGCAAATGTATGTTCATCAATAATCATTACCTATGAACCAGCAATTCAAATATAAAGTGGTGAGAGAAAAACTGGTGATGTAAGCACTGTACTGTTTTTTTTTAGTTCAATTCCCTCCATATTAAAAATAACAGAAGCATCACAATAATTGGTATTCCACTAAATGCTAGAGCCCAAATGAAGTTTGACCAAAATCATACTCAAAATGGTCAACCGAAAAGCTGAGTATTATGTGGTCATATTTTAATGTAACCAGTATTCTGCCCATTAAACTTTCAAGAGCAATATAAAATGGAAAGAAAAAGGTTTCTTTAATAATAAGGAACTATAAATGATCCCACCAGCAGAAAGATTTATTTTCACCAAATCTGTATATCTTTATTTTAAAAGTACTTGTTACCATGTTCACTTTCAAGACATTACACTGAGCAAAGAGCAGCTTTCCTTTAAAAAAAATAAAAAAAAAAAAGGACAACAAACTTTCCTGAAAGGGGGCTTTTACCAACTGTTAATGGAGGTAGGGTTTTAAAAAAATACAGTAATCATAGTCATAAAATAAAATTCAAACCAAATACTAGAGAAGAAGTAAAGCATATCCAAATGAAAGAAAAAAGCATAGTTTCCTATAAAACATTTTTCACAGAGAATGAATTTTTTTTCCCCATGGGTACCTAGGTTTTCCAGTTAAATAATCATCACAAATTTCCTGACTCAATTGAAAGCAATTAATTTTAAAATCTGTTATAGTGCAGACTGGCCAAAACACAATTTAAGTTATGAGCATAGTGATGGCTATTGAAAACCCATAAGCACTCATTCCAAAAAAAAAATTCCATTTCTCACTTTTGTTTTTCTAGGAACTAAGCAAAGTTCCCCCAAGTATTTGCTCAAATAAGTGGAAAGTAAATAAAATCAGTTTAAAGTGGATACAATGCACCTTAAGAGACCAAGAACCAAAAGTGAAACATTTCAAGAAGTGAAAGCAATGTGAATCCTAATCAAGTGGGAAAAAACTTCCACCTACATTGTAAAAGCTGTTCTTCACAGCTTAGCAATAATTTTGATTAAATAAAATCATATCAGTTTACATTAATTTTCTATTCTTTTCCAAAAATTCCCTCACTCTCAAACAAAAGTGCATCCAAAACCCAGCAATTCCCGGCTCCACCAACTTTCTCATCCCCTTTGGAACCATTTCTCAAAGATTTTCCGAGTAAATTCAACTTCTTACTGTAAAGTAAACCACTCTGTCACTCACCTGGAAAAAGTATCCAAATTATAAAAATCTGAAATAATTTATTATCAAATTTAGAATTTAAATTAAAAAAAAAGTTTGCTTGCAAAGGCCTTAAAAAAAGAAAAGAAAAAGGTAGCATGCATTAAAAAACTAGAGATGAAGACAAATATACTTATCTACACAAGCACTGGCAGACGCAATGTAATTGTTATCTTTACTCATTGTAAGACACAACCAACCCTAAATTTTTCATTCACTAATCACTGAGGTACCAATATTCAAGAATGGAAATTTAATATTGAAAAAATAAAACCTAAAATTGAAGCTTTCCCCCTACCTCCTTCAGAAAACTATGGCAGGTTTCATGTGAAATGTTAGTATACTTAGAGATTTTTACAATCTACATTGGCTTTTTTAAGGAACAAAAATAATGTTCCACTTACTGGTTCTGTGGTAAAATGATCACTTTGTTATTAATTACATTGTCAGCAGACTTTGCAAATGAACAAACAAATCTTGGCTATCAACTGGCACATCTTGCTGGTACCAAAAAAACTCTTTAAGTTTAAAACAATCTCTTTTAATTCAGAACAAATGCGCCATGCCAAAGTGCAACAAATGTTGTGCGACACTCAATGAGACACTGACAGATAAGAACTGCATGGAAATTACTAAATCCACCTGCAAAGCAATTCTGTACAAATTGCATTGCATGCAAAGGTCGATTCTGAGTGGTTGAAGAGTTGTTCCTTGATGTCAGTTTCTCAACGCAGCCACAATTTAAGTCGCAGTGCATCAACTCCATTTAAATAGTATCTGAACAGCCTCTTATCTCGAACAAAACCAAGATTTTCATAAAGTTTCAAAGCAGACTTATTCGTTATTTCTGTTTCCAAAACAACCTTCAAAAAATAAGAAAAACTAAGTTATAATGTTATATATTTGAAACTAATTTACAATTTCATAATTTGACAAATCACTTATAAACAATTAGATCAAATATTTTTTTTAAAAAAATACCATACTTAACTTTTTAAAAATTGATAGCTAAAAAGATAAACAGAAAAAAACACACAAAAATAGTCATCAAAAGTTTAATAATAATTCTTTTTGGGGAGAAAGGGAGTGGAAACATGTTCTGTTCTATTGATTTTTGTGATATTTAGAATTTTTGGTAATGAAAATATGTTTCAAACTAAAACAAAGATAAGTTATTTCCCTGTGGATAATAGTAGTGTGACAAAAAGATGGAAAGAAAAAAAAAATCAATGGTTTAGAAAATAAACCAGTATTTGAAAGTGTTCACCATTGACCTCCAACTCCTATTTTTTTTTTTTAAATAACTACAGGTATTTTACTGTATTTATGTATGTAAAGAACAAGATTAAGTATATATAAGTTATAATCTACTTATAACTTTGTCCCATATGCAGGAAGTTTTCTTACACAATATACATTCAAACAATAGGTTTACATGCTTGTTGGAGGGGTGCTATATTTTCATTAATTTGTCATCATTTATCCCAATGACAACTACCACACTTGTCTAGAGTCCAGATCAGAGTCTGCAAACTACAGCCCTTGGGTCAAATGTGCCCATGTCTATTTTTGTAAATCAAGTTTTATTGGAACACAGCCAAGGCCATTTGTTTGCATGAGGTTTACGGCTGCTTTCTCCATTTACAAGGACAGATATGAGTAGATGCGCCAGAGATCTATGGTCTGCAAAGCCTAAAATATTTACTACTTGGCCTTTTGCAGAGAAAATTTGCTGAACCTAGACCAAAGGTATCCAAACTTTAGTGTACCTGGAGGGCTCGTTAAAAAAGATTGCTTAGCCCTATCCCCAAAGTTTCTGACTAGGTTTGGGGTGGGGCCCAAGAATATGTACTTTTTAAAATTGCCAGATGATGCTGGTCAGGGGACTAAAGACAATACTTTAAACAGAAAAACACACAAAGTATTATTGCCTTTCTGGGTCTTTTTTAACCCTTTGCACTCCGCTGTCCCCTCTCAGGGGACATCGGAATTCTAGCATATCACTCGGATGTCCCCTCTCAGGGGACATTGCAGTTTATTAGTGATTACGGGGAACTGAGTTATTTCAACGCAACTTTTTGAGACATCCATGTTTCCCTGAAGTTTTATCTTGAAATGGCACAAGAAATTAAATCAAAATATCGTAAAATTACTAAGATATATACAAGAAATGTCAGCGGGTTTTGTGTCGGATTAAACAATAAACTACATATTCCCGATGTGGGACAAAGAAAACGGGACTGCATTGTGTGTTCTAACAGGAAAACACCTGGTGGCAGGCGTCAAACCACTTATTACTGTCAAACATGCACTAATCAGCCTGCAATGCATATTGGGGAGTGTTACAAAACTTATCATACTGTACAAAATTATAAACAATAAAATAGTTTTTTTTGCAAATATACATTCCTCGATGTCACCCAATTCATATAAGTCCAATATCATTATAATACGTTACTTGGTTCCAAAATTATACTAAATAATACGAGGGTCTGTAAATGCACGTTTCCGCTGCAAAGTAGCGTCGAGTAGCTGGTAGCCAATGTCCAGAATGGTTCGGAGTGCAAAGGGTTAATATTACTGTAGCAATGGCTCTGATGATGAAGAACTGATACTTTTGAAAATTATGTGATTATCTTTCCTTAATTTACTTTCCTCTACCAATACATCCTGTATCCCACCCTCCCAACTTTTATATTCATAGCTTATTGCTTTTCTATTGATTCTAAACCTACCTCACTGAGAATTATCAATAGAGTGAGCCATGGTTACTGTTAGAATGTTATAACCCTCAGGTGTTTGGAGTGGAATAAAAAGGACAAAATATCATTAAACAAAGGCCCAAGTGAAGCCTTTGAGCATGTTCCTATTCTAACTCAAGCTATCAAAAATCTGACAAGAATCAAACAAAAAATGAAATTGAGAAAAGATTGTACCTCAAGTCATCATATCCAAAAACTGAACTCATGATTAACTCCTCCTCCATGATCCCATATGTCAGTAACAAGATATCCATCACAATAATGCCTCAAGCCTGAAACCTAGGAGTCATCCTAGAACAGTGGTTCTCAACCTTCCTAATGCCGCGACCCTTTAATACAGTTCCTCATGTTGTGGTGACCCCCAATTTCATTGTTATAAATTGAACATAATTAAAGCATAGTGATTAATCACAAAAACAGTATGTAATTATATATGTGTTTTCCGATGGTCTTAGGCGACGCGACCCCTGTGAAAGGGTCGTTCGACCCCCAAAGGGGTCGTGACCCACAGGTTGAGAACTGCTGTCCTAGAACCTCTTTCCTTTCCACCCCCCTACTATGTCCAAGCACTGAGTATTTCCATTTTTCCCTTAAATCTCTCTCAAACTGGTCCTCTTCTTTCTATCCCCATTGATACCACTCTAGTCTGAGCTGCCATCACCTTTCACTGTAAGTACAAGAGCTTCCTAACTCAAAGATCTCCCATTCTTTAAGAAGTGTGACGCTCTTGTTAATTCTCTGCTTGTCCTCAAGATAAAGTCTGTAAATTAAAAATAATCTAAAGAAATCTAAAAGTCCCATCAAAATTTGGTCTCTACCTACCTTGCAAACTTTGTCTCTCCCGTTGCTCTCCAGAATCAACACTAAACTTTCAGTTTCTGGAATCTACTGAGATCTTTCCTACCTTAAACCCACTCTCATTTACCATTTGATAAGTATGTCATCTCTCTTAGTTGGTGAGCCCAATAATGGCTGTGATTATGGACGGGTACCTCTTTGACAGTTATTTTCTCTGCACCTAACACATTGCCTGACATATAGAAATATCTTAAATATTTATTAATTATATATGTTCTCAGCACCTTTTATTATATTACATAAATATTAAACAAACAAAAGTATTGCCAAGCTTGTAAATGACCGGAGTACTTAAAGAGAAAGCACCATCTTAAGACAATTATTTATGCAATTAAGTCATAGAAGCAAATCACAAGCTAAATACAAACTTTTAAAAAATCTAAAAAGCAAGGATCATGAGAAAATTTTCCTAAGAAGGCCTAAAATAATAGTTGTGTAGCAAACATATTGCTTTAAGATAAAAATAAGAAGTCACATCTCTCCGCTCTTTAAAAAAACACAGAATTTAATGGCTAATTATTTTGTATCTACAATCTGGTAACAGATTTATTTTGTATATTGTAAATAAATAAATAAATAAATAAATAAATAAATAAATAAATAAATAGAATTTTTTTAAAAGTAATGTAGGCCACCTAACACTCCAGTCTGATCAATAAAAGTTTTCAGTTTTGAACAATTCACTTGGTTAGTTCCTAGAATTCTGTTTTAGGCCAGCACCTAATTACAACAACTAGTAAAATGTTAAATCAAAACAATTAATATGAGAAGCAATAAAGCTGCAATGATGCAAAACTTGGAACTGATTTCACAGAAATAAAAAGGAGTTTTAATAAAATAGCTGATATTTATCAAAGATTTACTAAATGTTATGGAAAGCATTTTACATGCATTTGTCATTATGGTGTTTTCACAATAACCCTATAAATAATTATTTTCTCTAATTTACAAGTGAATGAAACTCAAGGCCAGTCTCTAAACCTGAACTAGAGCTTAATAGTATTCACTCTTCTATACCTCCCATGATTGGTTTCCAAAGTAAAAACAATGCAGCAAATGGGAGCTCTAACATATTTAAAACATGATGAAGGAGATCTAAGTCCATGTTCATTAATATTTGGCAATCTAAAATATTCAAAACATCTGCAGCTAACTACGGCTACATAAATACAAACTTGAGGTGCTGATTACATAGAAAAAAAATTTCACAAAGGGCTAACCTTTGCTAAAATGAAAAGAGTCTCTCCGCACACTCACAATTTCTAAACAAAGAGATCATGTATTATTTGACTCAATAAAAAATGCTAGGAAAAAAGTAACTATTTTTTAATACTTAATCACTTACATTCTTATATTTAAAGAGAATCTGGGTTTATACTGGAAATTCACTATAAAACTATTCTTTTAGTGCATATCATGGGAGTATTACATTGGAAGCTGAAGGATAATAAGGTTATTTGGTCCTAAAAAAACTAGGCAGTTGAATTATAGTGAACTTCTACGTATTCTCTTCGCAACAAACCATTGTTAGAATATGCCAAACCATTACAGTTTAGAAAGCCCTTTCTAGTATTATAGGCTGGAAGCTCCTAAGGGAGGACAGGCTTGTTCACTGCTAGAACCTAAGCACTAGCTCACTGTCTGGCACCTCACAGGCTACTCACACTGATATTGCTGAATGAACACCTTTATTGCTCTTCATAACATTCCTTTAAGATCAGAATTACCATCACATTGCATATAGACAAAGAGAGAAATTATAAAAAGTTAAATGACTTGCCTACAATCACACAGCTATACTAAGTGACAGCAGATGGATCTGGAAGCCAGGCTTCTCATACACAGTTCTTTAATCAGGCTAAATTAGTTAACCAAAAATCCCTTCAGTTTAAATAACTCCATTTTACTCTGTTCTTTACCTAGCAGCCTCAGTCTCATAGCCAAAATGTTTCCAGTTAAACTAAAAATGTTAAATATATACACTGAGTGGCCAGATTATTATGACCACCTGGTGTTTGTAGGCAAATGAGCTATAATTTCGCACTGTAGAGGGCCAGACCATTATAAATAGGGAAGCAGGTTGTTTACCATGACAGTAGAAGTGCTTTTTTTCTGAAGATATGGGTAAACAACGCGATTTAACAGCCTTCGAACATGGGATGGATACACACACACACACACACACACACACTGAGTGGCCAGATTATTATGACCACCTGACATTTGTAGGCAAATTAGCCGTACACTGCATCGTATGGGATATGGAAGCCGAAGGCCTGTTCGAACACCTTTGCTGTTTGCAGTTACCAAGATAAAATGTCTCCAATTCGCACAGGAACATAAGGATTGGACAGTCGAGCACTGGAAAAAAGTCATGTGGTCCAATGAATCATGTTTCCAGTTGCATCATGCAGATGGCAGAGTGAGAATTTGGTGGAAACAGCATGAAAGCATGCACCCCACATGCATGAATACAACCCTTCAAGCTGGTGGGGGCAGTGTTATGGTTTGGGGCATGTTTTCCTGGCATGATTTGAGCCCTTTAATTCGTGTGGAACAACGTCTGAATAGCACAACATACCTAAGTATCATTGCTGATCAGGTTCATCCTATCATGTTGATGGCGTATCCCAATGGAGATGGCTTCATCCAACAAGACAATGCGCCATGCCAAGTTGCTCATATTGTGCAGGAGTGGTTTCAAGAACATGAGGGAGACTTTACCTTGCTTAGGTGGCCCTCACAATCACCAGATCTCAATCCAATTGAGCATTTGTGGGATGAAGTTAAAAGAGCCATCAGGCAGCTGGTTCCACAACCATCAAATCTCACAGAACTGGACAGTGCTATGCATCAGGCATGGTGTCAGATTCCTCGCATCACCTTTCAACATCTCGTGGAGTCAATGCCAAGAAGAATCGCTGCAGTATTGAAGGCAAAAGGTGGCCCTACGAAGTACTGATGAGGTGGTCATAATAATCTGGCCACTCATAATAATATATATCCCACGTTCAAAGGCTGTTAAATCGCGTTGTTTACCCATATCTTCAGAAAAAAATCACTTCTACCGTTGTGGTAAACAACCTGTTTCCCTACTTATAATGGTCTGGCCTTCTAGCAACTTCAGTGCGAAATTATAGCTCGTTTGCCTACAAATGTCAGGTGGTCACAATAATCTGGCCACTCAGTGTATAGATCTTAGCAACCTCAACATACAACTTTTTTTTCTTTCCTTAGGTTGAGAGCTTTCACCTTTTCACTTGGAAACACTTTTGGCTTCTCTTTGGCATATCCGCATTACCAACATTACTACTCTTGCATTTGGGGGCCATTATTAAGTAAAATAAGGGTACCTGGAATACAAGCACTGCAATACTGCAACAGTCAATCTGATAACCAAGAGATGGCTACTAAGTGACTAATCTGTGGCAAACATACACAGCGTGAACATGCTGGACAAAGGGAGGATTCCGATGGAGCAGTACAACAACAGTGCAAGATTTCATCATGCTACTCAGAACTGCTGGCAATTTAAAATGTATGAATTGTTTATTTCTGAAATTTTCCATTTCATATTTTCAGAGCCTAGTTGACCATGGGTAACTGTGAAACCACAGATAAGTAGGGACTACTATATTACAAAAAGGGAAGTAAAGAAAACCAGAGAAGGTACAATTGATTCTGTCCAGAAGGAGTAAAGAAAACTTTAAGGAGTTGTTGATATTTTAGTTGGGTATTAAAGACTGACAAGTATTTTAATAAGCAGAGGAAGATAAAGAAGCTACTGGATCAAGCAAATACATCAGTGAGAAAGTAGTTACAATGGAGTGGAAGGGGAAGAATCCAAATGAAATGGGATGAAATGGCAATATAAAGTAGAAGGAACAAATACACTACCATCAGAAAATAGAAGGGCCCAGCTGGTGTGGCTCAGTGGTTGAGTACTGACCCATGAACCAGGAGGTTTTGGTTCGATTCCCAGTCAGGGCACATGCCCAGGGTTTTGGGCTCAATCCCTAGGAGGAGGCATGCAGGAGGCAGCCAATCAATGATTCTCTCTCATTGACTTTTCTATCTCTCTCTCCCTCTCCCTTCCTCTCTGAAATCAATAAGAAATATATATTTAAAAAAAAAAGACAAGACTATTTCTACAATAATACATAGATCACTAATTTAGGATTTAACCTTGAGACTAAAACAATATAACCAAAATCTCCATATCATCCCTTTAAACTTTCAAAGTAAAACCAATACTATTTAAACATTTGATCAATTAAGTGAAGCATGTCTCACAGGTAGTGATTATGGAAACTCAGAAAAGGCTTAACCATAAGAAGATAATATCCTTGATCATAGCATCCTTGTTCACTGGAAATCACTCCGCTCAGTAGCAGTAGAGGATCAAAACATAGTTTTATCATGCCAAAGATTTCTCCAAACTGTTACACTACTTTTGCAAAGCCTGACTTTCTTCTGGATGAGCTAAGCCTGTGTGGCTATGGTCCAAATACAGAGACTTATAGTAATAAATGTATGTAAATTTTAGTTACCAGCCATGTAAATTATCAAGGTCACTGTACCTTTTACTTTTTTATATTAAAAGCTGCAAACAATATGAGATCCTCCACCATGTGTAATTATCTTATTTGGAGTAAAATTAAATATCGTTAAATCCTAGACTTCTCTGTGCTGCCCGGTATGTCTGTAGGCCTTTCCATACAACCACCATTTAGGGTGATCTGTCAGAATACAAACTAATGTAAACAAGAATCATGAGAATACTCTGCAGTAAATCTCTATATTCTGACAATAAAATGTGTTCATGAGATACCATTAAATGGAAAAACTATTACAGAATAATTGTGATTTCATTTTTTATAAAAAAAGTATTACACAGTTGCATACAGGTGTGCTTAGAAAATGGGAGGATGCACATCATAAGATTAATAGTAGCTATAAGTGGAAAGATGAATGAAGAGTTAAAGAGCATGAGGACAGTGGAAGGTATATTATACCAAAACACACACACACACACACACACACACACAAAAGGTTAATTTTTGGGTCTAGATTTTGTACAAAAAGGAAAAATTTTTTTAAAAGGCAAGTTACTTATTAAGGTCAGCATGTTGTTGAAAAAAAAAATTACTTAATTTCAAGTATTTTGTGAGCTAAGGCACATTTGCCCTCCAATAATAAAGACAACTGTCACTTGTATCACTCATACAGTTACTATACATAAAAATGCAACTTTGTTCCTTCTTAGTCATCATTGCTATACAGACATTTATACTTCCCCTTATTTATACTTATTCCCTCCCAAATTATTCAATAGTAAATCTTAAAAGTCCCAACTATCACCATTATTTACTGAGCACCTACCATGTTTAAAAGCCCAGTGCTATAACATACAAGAAATTATACCTGCCATAAGGCCTTAGAAAAAAAGCTGAGAGATGCTCTGAGGTTAATATGTAGATGGCTCCACATTAAAAAAGTAGTTGTCTTCACCTACCCTCTAAGCCTTATCATTATTTAATGCTGAGAGATGTTTGTCAAATGTGAAATGTCCTTCATATGAGTTGACAGTTGGCCCAGAGTTAAAAATAAAACTTTTATTTAGAAAGAAACTAAGGCTAATATGTAACTTACAGTAAGTGATAACTTAACTGATAACAAGTCCTCTGAATACCAATTCCTCTGAATACCATTTATTTACTGAAAATGTCTAAGATTTCACCTTTACATTTTGACAAAAAAACAAATTTTAGCTCCCATTATCACCTTAAAATTTGTTCTAGGCCAAAATTCATGTGTTTAAATGATATATAATTTCACTACAAGTTGCATTTGTACATTGCTATAAGACCTGCAGTATAATTATCATGGGATATTTATAAAAATACTCAGTAGATTACTGCCTAAAAGGTCTTAAATATTTAGAAAGACTTACCTCATCACAGTCTCCTTCAACCATGGCATATATAGCTTTCTTAACCAAGTTAGTACCTAGAATATAGATCTGAGTATTAATGAAGGAAAAATGTAATTAGTTTCTTAAAGATACCTAAATTATAACATCATAATAAGCATATAAATGTCAAATGCTGAGTTCTACCTTGAATGCAGATACACAGATTATCTTAAATTGAGAAAAATTTTAGATTTAAAATGAGAGGCCAAGAGAACCTACACATAGCAATATAAGTTTCCTCTTGAAAGACCTAAGCAAGTCCTGATATATTCCTTTTTCTCAGGTGTAATTACTTGCTCCAAGCAGGAGTTTCTGCTATTCTGTTTGAAGGGAAAGGGGAAAAAAGAAAAAGGCAAGATATAATACGGCCAAGCAACCCAGGAACTTCTTGAGCTGGCCAGAACTCACTGCATATGACCCTTAACCAATCTTGCCAAAGATCACACTAGAACTGCTGTGACCCAAAGTAGGCACAAGACACTGGGTTGGTTCCTACAAACCTTATAGTGAGCATGGGGCACACTTAAATCTGGTATTCCCATACTAGAGGCCTGGTGCACGAATTCGTGCATGGGTGGGGTCCCTAGACCTGGTTGACGGTCGCTGGGCCTGGCGCGGAAGGAACAGATGCAGGACGCCGACATCGGTGCCTCACCACCACACAGTTCCCCACCTCCCTCCCTCCTCCTTCCCTCACCGCCATGCCGCCACTGTGGCAGGCCGATTGGGGCCTGCCAGCAGG
>NW_005871332.1:28990-32320 GCF_000147115.1 Myotis lucifugus
GGGGGACCTTCTCGACAACTCCACTCTAACAATTTTTTTTTGCGCGGAGATGAGAATAAGATTAAAAAATCTGCTTTTGGTTTTCTTCTGAAATATAGGTATCCTCTTGGGCGGGGCATTTAGACGGTGTGTACCCCCCACGGAGGGGTTATTGGGGGGAAAATATCTCCGGGGGGGGGGACAATTGGGGGGGAACACCCCCCAGGGGGGGGGGGGGGGGGGGGGCATTAAAACATTTCCAAAGGGGTCCCAGATGGGGGGGGGTGAAGGCCGGGTTAAGGGACCCCCCCCCCCCCCCCCCCAGCACGAATTCCGTGCACCCGGCCACTAGTATATAGATGATGTCAGTGGTGTGTCTGCAAATGTCTAGCAAAATATATCTTAGGTTAGGGTCAGATATATTTGGTACATTAAAGGGAAAACAACTGCCAAATGTGAATTTTAAGAAAGAAATCCAAATTTTATAAAAAATCTCTTAATTCCCAAAACATGAGCAAAAACACATTATTTGGGCCACACAAAATGTCTGAGGGCTCAGATGCAACCTTCAAGCCACTGGCTTCTGCCTTCCGAAACAGCCAGACAATTGCCTATCATTTTCCATGAGTTCTTACCAGCTCTTTTAATGCATCAAAGTCTCAATCCTGGCTTATATAACAAGCCTGATTCATTAAAAATCTTGGTGGTAAACTATAACACTGTAAGTTGGTTAAACTTAATGTAGTAAGTGAACCTATTCTTAATGATTTCCCAGGATAAATAAGATTGTCTTAAATTGGACAATAATACTAATAGTTGAGAAAAAACTGTTGGTAATTAAATACTGGTATAGGCATCAAATATTCTTTCATGAATACTAACTTAGCTTCAGTACATCCCAGAATTTGACATGCCCAGACAAGAGTACTTGTCAATCTGCTCTTATGTCTTAAACAAAGAGCCAGTAGGTCCTAAATATTAGGACAGGCTTAGATCACAGTCATCTGGGGAAGCTTCAGCCCTCCTTCTAACAAGACAAACAAGATTCTCAGCGGGAGGGGCCTATGTATTTGTTTTTTAATCACCCAAATGACTCTAATGACCATTGTAAGATTAACTGAAAAATGCCAAAAAAAGGTAGACCTAAGAAAGAGATGATTGGGAATGGTAAGAATTCCTTTTCCTGGTCTTCTTTGAATTGTTAATACAATTACTAGTACTAAATAATGGTTAACAATTTCTCCATTATTTTGCCTTCATTGAGGTCCACTTCACCCAAGCATAGACAGCTTAAAGCTATGATCAAGTACCCTAAGAATGCTATCAAAACTGCAGTACTTGGTATAATGCAAAGCATTCTGAACATAGTAAATGTTTGGAGGCAAAAAATGGTAACCTGCTACTTATTAAAAAGATAATCTCTCAAACAATTTTTAAAAATCATTAACAACATTTTGGTTCCCTGGCCAGTGTGGGTCAGTTGGTTGGGGGTCGTCCCTTGCACTGAAAGGTTGCCAACTTGATTCCCCTGTGAGTTTTGGGCTCGAATGGGGGGGAGGGGAGGGGGTTTGAAAGAGGAAGCTCTCACTTCAATGTTTCTCTCTCTCTCAAAAAACACACACACATTTTGGAAATATTTTTAGGTAAAAACAATTTTGATTTTCTTCCCTTAGCATCATGCTCATTTCCACATATTTACACTTAAATCTTCTGCTTCAAAATACAAAAAAGAACTCATACATTCTTTTAATGACATAATATTTTCCTTACCAATGCCATTTCTCCTGTATTTGGAATCCACGGCTAACATGGCTATATAACCTCTGCGGAACATCTTTTTGTGCATGTCCAACTTGCAAACGATGGCACCTACACACTCCTCCCCTACCACGGCCTTAAAAATAAACAAACAATTATGAAGAACATAATGCCACCAGGTACTGCACCCAGGGAAACAGCAACCAACCACTGGTCAGCATTTTTGAGGGAGGAAGAGATAATGAGAATTCTAGCAAGAGAGCAGAAGTTTCAGAAATCTAAATCCTGAAGCTCCTTCAAATGTTCTAGTTTTAAGATCTTTCAACATTCTTTAAAACATGAATTTCTTATGCTTATTATCAAAGCATAGGGGGGGAAAAGCAAAATTCCATAGGTAAACATTCAAGTGCTTTTTAAAGGTCTCTAGTTATAATTAGCTTTATAAGAGGTTTATAATTATATTATTTGCAATAAATACATATTTAAGATTTGGGAAGGAGGAACATGTGAAAATAGCTTTTTAAAGAAAAAGTCTTCATTAGGATATGATAAAATATTGTGAAACTTGTTTACTGGCAGAGTACAATAACTTTAAGTTTATAATAAAGCTTTTGTGAAAGATATGACATGATTTATACTTGAACAGTAAATTTTGATCAGGAAAGAAATGTAAAATATTTTCAGAAAAAGGATTGTTTTAAGCTATTCCTTGGATCCTAATCAAGGGGATTTTGTTATTGAGATACTACAAAGAGTAGATGGATATACAATGGTCTAATTTTTAGGACACTCTTGACAGTGAAGTCATTATCATAAAGCTCATAGTATACATAGAACTCAAAATCAGAGCTTTCTATTTAAACAAAAATGTACAGCTTTCCAGAGTAATTAAGATTTCCATATTTTTTTTGAAAACTAAAAATATGGCTTTCAAAAATTCTATCACTGATAAAATGTTCTAGTAATACTATATATAGTCTGGTCAATATAAATAGGGCAATAGCTCCAATTGTTTAATAATGTGTAAGCCAGAAATACTTGCTGTTAAAAGCCCTTATTAGAAAAAAATGAAAACTTCAAATTATCTCTTAACAATATTAACTTTTCAGAAGAAACTATTTCAAAAACAAAAAATTAATAAGTAAAGCCCAATTTATACTTAATACCTATTTTAATTTAAATCTGTTGTAAGATTGTTTTAGTCCATCATTCTATAATTTGATTACAAAACCCTTTTTAAAAAAAAAAACTGTGGAGAAATCTTTTAGGCACGATAATTCTAATCCATTTCCTGCAAATCTAAATTAGGTCAGAAAAATCCTTTTAAAGGAATATTAAATTCAACAATCCACACTAATTAATTTATGTTTTATCACACAATCCGAAACCATTTGGGGCCATTTTCATTCATGATATATCAATCTGGTTCTTTCAAAATCTTTTGAAAACCTGAAATTTATGCAAAAATTGCTTGGTTGAACTTTTTAACATGAAAACACACTTCAAACATATGTGTGGTTGTGGTGCGCATGTGGACATACCACAGACCAAATGGTATATTAAAATAAATTGGGGCCTCACCTCATTAGCTAG
>NW_005871332.1:32706-34772 GCF_000147115.1 Myotis lucifugus
CAATAGGCCTTCCATATGGGTTCAGATATCATTTTATGCTTCCACCACCTCCTAGATTTCATTACTGGCACTAGGTAATACTTATAGGGTCCACCCTCTTATTTCCTATTTCGGATATCTAGATACTACAGAATTTTAAATGTTAAACAAATTTAATCTTAAAGGGGTTAAAAGCACCAAATTAACTGGCGAATTGGGGAGGGAGTCATATAATAAAAATCAAAAACTAAAAGTTTACTAATATTTAAGTTTAATCAGAGTCTAAAAATGGCAGACGAAGTTGAGAGAGGTCTAGGTTATATCAGAACTCAAAAGTTGACTAAATATCATACAGTGGTGGGCAAAAAGGTTTACAGTTGTTCGTATGGAAAAATAATAATTAATAAATAATAATATAAGAATAAAAAAGGGATGCATGTACTCACAACTGTAAACCTACTTTTATCCACCCACTATATACAACTATTTTCTGAAATTAACAGAAATAAATATACTATTTCAATTTAAAGTGTGCCTCAATTGTATGCTTCTGTGGGTCAATTTACAGTTAAAGTCAATCTATAATATTTAGCAATTACAATGGAATTTGATATGACATTTATAATACTGCCAAAAAAATCATTTTCCCATTTTTGGATACAATGGTTAGACTCCTAAGAGGAGTTTCATAGAATATAAAATAGTTCCCACAGTTTAAAAAAAATACTAAACTTAAGTTTAGCAAAGTGAACACTTAGAAAATAGCAGAACAACCATTATTTACAATACTGAGAATATATTTTTAGGTTATCACTAAGTTACAGAATAAAAAAGATGGATTTCTTAAGTATTGTTAAAATGTCTTGCAGGGAATTACCAAGTGCAACTAAATCAATGCTGAAACGATAAATAATAGTAGTAGCTTTTCCCTTTACATATCATAAAATGCTCCTTTAAAGCATGTTGCATTTCAGTAAAATTCAATGGAAACAATGTATTTGTGAGTATATGATACAAAGCATATACTTGCCGTTAATATAAGTGAAAGGTTTCAAAAGAAGTGAAACTGGTCAATATAACTGGAAAGAAACTATTGGACCACGAGTATTATGTAAAGTTTAAAAAAATTGTTCCGCTTATTTGTAGCCCCGTCTTTTTTGCTTACATATAAATAAGAATTTTGTCAATTATACTTGACACAATCCAGTATTACTACTAGCATTTAGGCATATCTATGACCAGTTTCTTAAAAAAGAAAAAAAATTAAGTTAGTAATTTCACACTTTAAGTTTCCTACATTTCACAAGAGGGTATTTTTGTTCAAGTTTCAGGAGTTGTCTAGCCACCAGAAGTGTTAGTAGCACCATCTGCAATCACGTACCAGAAGGCAGTCTGGCTACAACTGTTAATTGTCCTGCTGAAGTAAAGGAAACAATCTCCGTAATTACAGAATATGCTAGTGAGATTTCATTCTCCAGTGCGGCCGCAGCAAGTTTACTGACAAATCACGTTTCCCCAAAACATGTTTATGCACACACTCTTCCCTGATTAGAGCTGTAATTGAGAGATTAATAAGGTCTGCATCCGAACAGAATCGTGTTCAAATTAAATGACTGCAGAGTACTTGGAGGAGGAGGGAGGGTAATTAAAGAGGTTAAACAGTATTATAAGCGAATGCAAACAGGATAGAAGACCCCCGGCACGCGGCGGCACAGGCTTGCTGCATTGAACATCGGCATCAAGGTAACCCGGGTCACGACTTCTTACCTTCCGAAGTTTCACCGAGCACCTAGGAGGGAGCACACGCACCTGACAGCGCGTGGCACGCACCACGCCAGGCAGGCTAGATCCAGGGCCACTCTCTGCCCTCACACTCCCTGCCCTGCACGGCCTGGCTCTCTCCGCCGGGTTCACCCTCCTCTCCTGCCATCCACTTACCAAAGAAACACAGCTGTGGCCAGTTGTGGATAAAATATCTATAGGTATAAATGGAGTAGGGTTCAGACAGATCTTTGGTGATCAGTCTCATGATATCGGCATTTGCAGCTCGGAATCATAATCGGACAATAAAGTAATCGTCCGATCCT
>NW_005871332.1:35901-38415 GCF_000147115.1 Myotis lucifugus
TCCTGGGCCTGGCTTTACGACACTTCCCTGCCTGCCGGCTGCCGGGGCCAAGGGAAAGGGGCGTGGAGGGAGGTGACCTGTGAGGGGCGGGGCCGAGGGTGTGGCCTGCGGGTTTCGGGGGCGGGGCGTGCTGGGGGCGGGGCGGCGGGGCGGGAAGTGCCGAAGGCCTGGAAGTCACTCGCTGCGGCCCCGCTCTCCCGGCCTTTGGGGCTCTTCACCCGCGGAGTTGGCCACGCGGGCCGGGGAGGGGCGGGCCGGACCGGCGCTCCGAGTTCCGCTGCCGCCAAGCCCACCCGGCCATATACCAGACTCGTAAAAATGCGTTTCCTCCGCTGTGTCCTTTTGAACGTTTGCCCTACGCGGGGGGTGGGGAGAGGGGGGGTGGGAGTGGCGGTTACCCGAGGTCTTAAAAATGGAACGAATCCGGGGAGAAAATCGAAAAGGAGGGAGAGCCAGAATGCGAGTTAAGTTTCACTGGTCTTTGCCCCTTTAAGGCGAGGGAAGGAGGACAGGTGGTCCCCTTCCTCCGTGAGGATCGCCCCCCCACCCCGCCCGGGACACTGGAGGGAAGTGTGGTTTGCAGGTGTCGGGCTGCAGCACGCCCGCCTGCGGAAGGTTCGGGTGGGAGAGAGTGACTGAAAGAGCGCATTCCAACGCAGAATACAGAGCCTGTATCACAGAAACCTACACTTGAAACCTACATTTGGTGAATAATACACTCTTATTAACCAATGTCACCCCAAGGGAATTTAATTTTTAAAAAATCAAAAAAGAACTAAAAAAGTCAATCGGCTGGGGATTTTAAAAACGGGAACGCAGGGAGAGTAACTCACAGCACATGGGGCAAATCAACTTTGCAAACAAGTGATTTGTAGAACTGGTCAGGTGTGCAGCAGATGGACGTTTTCAGGGATAGAATTCTATGACTGGTTATGTTTGCAAGTTTTTGCCATAATCTAAGCTATAAAAAGCGGTATGCACTGAGCATACCGCTGTTAGATACAATCGTGAAGGTTCTTGTCACCAAAGGAAAAATGATCACTTTACAGATAAAAGTTCAGCTTGTACTGATTCAAAAAATAATAAAAATTAGTTAGTATATGCCAGACACTATTTTAAGTATTTTACATGTATTTATTAATTCATTTATAGTTTTTATTAAAATACTGATATTTGTGTATATATAGACGTAGAAGCTTCTTTATTTCAGCCTTGTTTATAATAGGAAAAAATAATTCTTAAGTATCTATCTATACAGGAATAGCTAAATAAACTTATAATACATAAATACTATAGACTAATACTGTTCATTGCTATTATTTAAAGCATTGACATAGCCCGGCCTGCGTGGCTCAGTGGTTGAGCATCGAACTATGAACCAGGAGGTCATGGTTTGAATCCAGGTCAGGGCACATGCCTGTGTTGCAGGCTCAATACCCAGTGTAGGGCGTGCAAGAGGCAGCCGATCAATGATTCCCTCTCATCATTGATGTTTCTATCTCTCTTTCCCTCTCCCTTTCTCTCTGAAATCAATAAAAGTATATAAAAAATAAAACACTGACATAGATATATAGGTCCTCTTCCAGTTACTCTGGCTGCATTGCAAATTACCCCCACAACGTAGAGCTATAAACAACCATGTACTATGCTCACAGATTCTGTGGGTAGGAATTCAGACAGCACAGCAGGGATGACCTTTCTTTGCTCCATTTTGCATAGGGCCTCAGCTGGAATATTTGAAGGTTGTGAAGGGGAATCATCTGAAAACTTTTCACTCTCATGTTGGTGGTAGCTGCAGGCTGGAGGCTGCAGGCTGGAGACCTCAGTTCTATTTCATGTAGGGCTCTTCATGTTATTGCAGTATGGACTGGTCTGAGCTTCCTCACAGCATGATGGCTGGGTTCTAAGGATAAGAGACTGAGAGAGAGACACACACAGGGTGGGGGGAGGGCGGGGGAGAGAGAGAGAGAGAGAGAGAGAGAGAGAGAGAGAGAGAGAGAGAGAAAGGAAGGAGGAGGAGGAGGAGGAGGAGGGGGATTCCTTTTTATGACCTAGCCTTAGAAATCTTACAGTCTCAATTCAATTTTGCTGCATTCTATTTATCCACGCCATTACAAAGTCTTTCAGGTTTAAGAGGTAGGGAAATAGACCCTACTTCTTGAGTGGCAGAGGCAAGGTTCTTAAAGAGCATGTGAGACCAGAAATATTGCTGTGGCTATTTTTTGAAAATACAAGTTTGCCATAGGTACTTACATTGAAGGACCTCCTAAAACACCTTAAGAGGGTAAAATAAATGAGATGCATAATAAGTAAAATGTGATACCATTCATGGTTTTTTAAAAATACAGAACCCATGTTTCAAATCTTCATAAATTGATTAAAGATACATATTTTTCAAACTGAGGCAGGGTGGTAAGAAGCTAGGGAAATTGCTTGACAGGTGGAATAGGGAAAACTGAGACAAAATCATTAAACAAGCTAAATAATTGAGCATTCACAGCCAGCTAATGAATC
>NW_005871332.1:39448-78072 GCF_000147115.1 Myotis lucifugus
CACCACACAATTCCTTAAGACAAGTTTAAGGGTAAGTTTTACTTAGAGAAGTGTCTATCACTTGCTAACTGTGGAATATCGCCCTCTTGTAAGAAAGATGTGACTCCGTTGTAATGAATGACTGGTGGCAAGGCTGCATGTTCTTTCCATATTGTCACTTGGCATTGAGCTTTCTCACACTGAGAGGCTGACCTGATGTCGCAAAGTTATTTTCAGAAAGATGAGAGTTATAAAGACCTTCCTGAGGTCAGGGACTGAGTCTTCTTCACTTTGTATTCATGTATCTACATATGAAAGGGAACTTGTTACGTTTTTTGACTGAATTATGCTAGTCTCTCATTCAGCAGTCCAGGATGTTTATAATTAAGCAGAGTAAATTATGGCCTCTTTACTAATTAATAATCTAATAAGAGTTCTGATCTCTAAGCTAGGGTGACTCCACTTCATATCCCAGTATTAAAATCCCAATAATAATCTTCTAAGTCAGATGATATCTCTAAGAAATCTGTACTTATACTTACGAAATCTTTTCTTTCTTGCTCATGTTTATGAGTAATATGCTGATACGATGGTCACATTATTTTAGAGATAGAAATGAGATTAGTTCACTCATGATTTAGGCAGGGTGTCCCCCAAAAATGTATACACACTGATAGCTGATAATTCTTTATGTTAATAAACACTGCCTTTATAATTATTCAAAGTGTGTGTATACATTTTGGGGGGACACCATATATTTGCCTATTATGAGACTGAAAAGACAACTATCTCTATGAGCAATGACTTCATAAGAAATGGTCTCAGAGCAGGTGAAGTGTATCCAGTGATATTCTTCTATCTGAATAATTGGTATTTTTTACTATTGTCTTTGTTCTCTTTTGAACAACAAAATAACACACCTTAATTTTTTAAGAAGAAATTAAATCAATGAAAATAACCACTAACAATTTCAAAACAAAATCCTAAAGCAACTTCCTGAAGTTAGCTTGGAAGGAGAAAATTTCCTTCCCAATTCTTTCTAACAGCTAGACATTTCCCTCCTTTGGCCAGGTTTAGAGGGGAAACCTAGCTGTGTGCCTACCTGAAAGGTAATCATGGGAATGGAGACATTAATACTGGAGAGATGCTTTAAGTTCCCTTCACTCAGCAGGATGACATGTTATGTGCCATAGGCATGCATTCTGAATAATTTAAATATTTGTGTAGTTTTATTTTACTTGCCATGTGGCTCTTAATCCTACTAATCCTATCTATTATACATAAAGCCTTGAATATGAGTGACCTTACTTTGTTTTATCCCAGATGAAAGGAAAAGCATATATCAAATTTGAGGGCCATATAACTTAACCAAAGACTGAATATTAGAATATTGTTTTACTACCTGCAATCCTGGAGCACTGTGTGATTCCCAGGTAAAGTGCTTTAACTAACAATATAATTCTTTTTCCCTTTGAATTTTGGGGTGTTCTTTAACCCCCTTTTCCTTTGAGAACAGTGATTGGCAGTCCCAATTGTATGCTCAGATTTTGTTTGTAGACCTGGGACCTCTGGGGAGTATGAGGAACCAAAAGAGGACTATGGTCAAATGGTCCCCATTTCCATTACTTTTAACCTCATACTTACTTTCACAACCTACCCAAAGACATGGACAGGCTGACTCTCAGTCTCCACCTGGGCTTGTGAATGGTGCTGGAGAGAATCATATATTCCTACATGGTGAAAGCCATTGGCAATTCTTGGTCTCCAACTTAACTCTGCTGCAGCTGTCAGGACTTAGAATGAATTTATCTGTCTTCCAGGCTAGCTCCATCCCACAGCACCTGTTCTCAACCACTACTTTCTTCACACTCTCCCTCTCAGCCCGTGACCCTGCCTTCATTTCACTAAAAAATATTAGCTATTCCATGGGTGCACTCTCTCAACTTCCACTCCCTCCCCATACCTAGACTAGTAAGTGCATCTATATCTGAACTTACACTTACCTCCTTCCCCTCAGTCTTAGAGGAGGATAGATAGGCTGATTCTCCCAAACCCGTGGTCGGCAAACTGCGGCTCGCGAGCCACATGCAGCTCTTTGGCCCCTTGAGTGTGGCTCTTCCTAAGCCTTAGGAGTACCCTAATTAAGTTAATAACAATGTACCTACCGATATAGTTTAAGTTTAAAAACTTTGGCTCTCAAAAGAAATTTCAATCGTTGTAACTGTTGATATTTGGCTCTGTTGACTAATGAGTTTGCCGACCACTGTCCCAGACTAAAACTTCACTCTGCCCGTGGACTTGATGCCATCTCGCTCAGTCTCCCTTGGGACTGTCCCATCATTGTTTTCTCTTGAATTTTCAACATTACCTCTGCTAGTTACTGCCTCAGAGTTTATAAATGTGCTGCATCTGAAAACTTCTGCTACCATCCTTTCTCCATCACAGTGAAACTGCTCATCTTCAATAGGTAGCCACTGTCTCCACTCAGGTGCAAGTTTGCTCTTCAACCAATCTGTTGGCTTCCTCCTCAGCTCTTTCACTAACAACTCTCTGGCAAAAGTCAACCATTATGTCCCAAAGGCTAGACCCATTAGACTCTTTACAATTCTCATGTCAATTTATTCCTCCATGGCATGGGATCCTGTGATGCCCCTTTAGAAACTCTCCGCTTGGCTTCTGTCTTACCTCTCTCTGTGCCCTTCTTCTCTGAACATTTATTCTCAGTTTTTCTGGATAATTATAGTCTATAATCATAATAGCAGTAGCTAGCATTTAATATGAGCCTATCACGTTTTAGTATGTTAAAAGCAATAGCCCATTTTGTTCTTATAGTAACTCTATGAAGTATACAGCATGAATTGGTGGTTAGAAGCCAGGCCAGAATTGGCTAACTAGCCTATTCCTGAGGCAATCACTGAAAAGGAGCTGTGTTTGCTTATATTAATTAGGCCCGTTTGAGGCTGAGAGTGAAATGAGCTGCTTCTGAGATATATATGGCTGGGAGTGAAGGAATGTCTATAATAAAATTGGGGTTACCACTTACTAGCTTCGTGTTCTTGGACAATTTAATATCTCTAGGGGTTGCAGATTCCTTTTATTGAATGTGGATAACATTACATGCTTCATATGGTTTTGGAAAGGTTAAATGAATTAATATATTAAAGTGTTCAGTACAAAGCACATAGTCAGCTTTCAGTAAATGTTAGCCAGTCACCCATTCCACCCATCCATCCTCAGCATTTCTGACACTGCTGTCCTCATAAATTGCCAACTGATAATGTCAGTCTCCTGCTTAAACATCTTCAGTGACTCCCTATTGCCTAATAATAAAATCTAAACTTAGGTTAGTGTGTTTTGGATACAAATAACAGAAAACCAATGCAATATAGCTTTGAAAAAATAAAAATAAGGGAGTGAATTAGATCATGTAAAACACTACCAGAGGCAGTGTGAAGTTCAGGGTTAGTTGGTTCAATGATAATATTGAGAACCCAGGTTTGTTTGTTTGTTTCTCTCTCCTACTATTTATAGACTCAGTTCCATGCTAAAGCTGGTTTTCCTCATAGTTATAATATGGTTACCATAAGTGTTTGGGGCCATGTGTTTCTTGACTTGTGCTCAGTGAAAGGAAGGGAAAGGCTTTCAGTGACTTATGTGAATTACTTTCCCAGAAACCTCTAGCAAACCTCTCTGGGTGTCTCATTGGTCAGAATTGGTCATGTGTTATTCCTGACTCAGTCACTACAAAGAGACTAAATTTCCCTCCGTATAGGCTACCTAGGGCTAAGCATGGGTGAACTTCTTTGGAGGCATATGGGTGTGTGGGGAAGAGGTGTGTACTAAATAAAATTAAGTTTCTGGAGTGGATGCTGGGAAGACCACATTCTATGTTGACTACATAAACAAGATCCTCTTGATTATCTTACCTTGAAGCACAAATTATTTTTGCCATGCACAACTTCAACTCAAAGTGTTCAATGAATGATTATTGTATATATGAATGAATAAACTTTGAACCGAACTACTGCTTGTAGTTCCCAAAGTGTAAGATGATTTCTGGTCTCTTTGTCTGTGTTCATACTGCTATTGGTCCTTGAAATTATCACCCCAACACACCTAATCTCTCTCTCCCTGTCTCTCTTACACACACACACACACACACACACACACACACACACACATCTCCTCATCACTTGCAAAAGTGACTTTTCCCTGCTGTGAGTGCTTTAAGGGTGGGAATTATGTCTTTTTCCTTTTTTATTTTACTGGTAGATGCATAATACATTATTCTGAATGTATGAATCAAAGATTGACCTTGCTCTACACCTCTTCAAACAGCAGATCTCTCTCTCTCTCTCTCTCTCTCTCTCTCTCTCTCTCTCTCTCTCGGTGTAAATGCCTTTTAAAAAGTTTAATTATATAGGACTTCTCATCACTATAAATGATAGAAGTGTCTTCTAGAGTCTTAAGGGTCTAGTCGTATAATCTAGGGTGTTTTGCTTAAGATCTTTTTCCTTAAAATAGTCACCTACAGAAGCATTTTTTTATTATTAAAATGAATACTTTGAGGCAATGTAGTCAATGACAACACGCACACATGATTAGCTGAATTGTTTGGGCTGTAAGTCACCACAGCCGGAATGAGATGATATTTTAGTTAAGAGAGGATCTCATCAATGTGGGGACTGAGTCTGTGAAACCAGTTCAGGAAAGAGAAGTGATTTTGTAGACTTCGTTTGATAGCGCATTAAGACACAAACTATGTGAAACAACATGCTGTTTTATTACTTTTTTTTCTGAATGAGAAAATACAGAAACAAGACATTAAGAAGCTAGGTTTCGAGAGCACAAAAAGAACATAATGCTAAGAATAGTGCTTCAGTGCTCATTGGGGGTGTAGAGGTCTCTCTAGTCCTAATATACAGTATTTTGGTTTGTTTCTCAATATATATACAAAACTTTAAAACCTTAAATGCAACCATAGTAAGGAAATAAAAAGAATATGGCAACCAAAATATTTGTAATGTTATATGTATACACTGTGATGGAGGTCTCTGAGTAATCTATAAACCCGCAGCTGCTTCTCTGAGTTCCCATAGGATAAACCTTTGAAGTTCAGGGAGTGGCTAATGGTTCCTTTGATCTTCTGAGTCTTTTTGCACTTCAGGGAGATTTGAAGGAGGGCAATTTTGCTTATCACTGTACCTATTGTTAAGCAAAAGAAAAAGCAACTTCCTAGATCTATTGAGATAGGCGGTGCAGGTGAGGAATTTTCCCAGACAACTTGTCTGAACTGCTGCTTTTGGTCTACTTCAAGAGGTAATTCTGCCCAAGTTAGCCTCTTCCCAACCCACTTCAAGTAACTACAGTTAGTTAATTACCTCTATCCTAGCCTTTAGTTTTTTGTTTTTTTTTAATGTCATTGTTTTTTGTACTTGGCATAATAAAATGTGCATTATACTTTCAAAATCATTTCATAAAATAAAATTGTCTTCCCTTGAGAAATATGAAAAACTGTAAACATACGGATATATGGGAAGTCAAATTCCAGATGGTTACAGTTTCTAGTAGTATAGTTTCTAGAGTATAGTCTTCTAGTAGCATCTGCATTAAAGGTCGTTGCATTATTAAATCTATTCTGTATAAAATATTTTAAAGTGTACATGTGCTCTATGAACAAATATTCATGCCTAGCCTTTAGTTTTAAAACAATTTTTGAAACAACTGCCTACACATGAATTAATTTTATTATGAAGAGTTTTTGATAACTCTTGATGTTTTAACAAAAGTAACACATGCTCATCCTAAAGGGAAATACTGAAAAGCTTAAGGAAGAAATGATGGCCCTCAGAAATAATCACAATATATTTTTGATGCCTTTCCTTTCAATCTTTTCATTATGTAAATATGCATATGTACATTTCTTTTTACGTGGGAGATATTAACTTATTCTGCATATGTAGTTTGTGTACTTAAAAAACTATTGTTTTATTATTAATAATAGTATTATATTATTTTTACTATGTATTAAGGATTATTTATAACTCTTTTATGAATTATAATTTATTTACTCCTCTATTTTTAATGAAGATGTCTTTTTTTAAAAAAACTGTCTTTATTTTTCAAAGATTAGAACAATTGGTCAATAATTCAGAAATTTTTTTCCATGAAGGGCTTAAAAAATTAATTTGAAAAAAATCTTGAAATATATGCACACATACACATATATCTGTTAACTGAGGGCAAGGTTTAGGGGCTCAGTGCTGAATGAAGAATTCACAGAATGAAGAACTCACAGAATCAAAACATGTTTATCATTTTTATTTTGATATGCACTTGCATCAATTAGAGTGCCTCTTTAAAGAAAGTTTGGGGGAAGTTCAATATAATCAGACTGTCTCACTTATTCATCCATTTATTCATTCATTCAGTAAACATCTGTTGTTACCCTGTTAGTCATTGTAAGTACCAAGGTAAACAGGGCCTACTTAGCCATTGCCCGCCTGGAGCCTACAGTTCAGATGAAGGCAAGCCAGAGATTTTAATCACATACAGAAAGGACTATGTTAAGGAAAGCAGTGATTACAATGGGTGCACATGGCAGTGTAGCTAAGTTTTCCCAATGAAGGCAATGTTTAACCAGAGACTTGAAAAGTAAGCAGTGAGAGACAGGGTGGGTCCCAGAGTATACCAGAGGCAAAGCCTGGAAGATAGAGGGAGGGAGGCTAGAGAAGTAAGCTGAAGCCAGATCATAAAGGGCCTTGTCAGCCACCATACAGAGTTTAGAGTTTGTCCATAGGGGCACTGGGAGTCGAAGGTTTGCTCTCTGAGATCATTCTCACTGCAGCATGGAAAACGGCTAGAGATGGGAGATAAGGGAGGCAAGGGATGTGCAGAAATGCAGATAGGAAGACCAGCTCATTAGCTACAATCTAGCTGAGGAAGTCCTACAACATGGAGGTGAAATTCAGTACTCATCCTTTTTATTCAGCCATTCATCACATTAACTTCTGACCCTTTCCACCAACCTAACACATATGCAGCATGTAATAAGTAGTTGTTACTTTGTTTGCTCTTTTATATCACCTGCCTATTTTTCTCTTCTTCCAAGGTTAAAGAGTTGGGAGAAAAAGTATCCATCCTAAGGACCTTACCCACTCTGTGATCTAGGGGCCCCTCCACTTACCTACAATCACTCAACTGGATGCTGTATCCTGAGCTAGCTGCTGAAGTCCTGGTTGTCCTTATAAAAGCTTTCTGAGCTTGCATAGAAAGTCCACAGAGAATTCCTGATTTCTATAAAGAGGGCAGTACCTGGATTCTATTCTGCTAAAGTTAGGAACATGGAGACTTCCCCCATCATAACAGTAATTTATATTCAACATAAATACGTGAAAAATACAGACATGTGAAAAATAGAGAAAAAAAAATCATAGCGCTGTTCCCAAATGACAACCACTATTATATTTTGAGACATTTTATTTCAGTCCTGATTTTTTTAAACTTAACATCATAACATAGAAAAATTTTATTTTAAACATTACGTTAAAAATTTAATAGTTGTGAATGATTCCACTGTATGATTGCATTCCAATCTAATTCAACACATGGCCATGTTTAGGTTGTTACTGATGTTTATGCTATAAATTATGCTGTGATGAGCAGTTTGGACATAAAATTCCTTGGGTACTTAGGATGCATTCTTGAGATAAATTCCTAGAAGTAAACCTAATAATACTTTTTTACAGGTTTTTATTATATACTGCCAGTTTGATTTACAAAAAGGTGTACCAGATTTATATTTTTACCAGCAACACTTGAAAGTACCTGCTTTAATTAGGCAACATTAAAAAGAAAACTTTGCTGATTACATAAACAAGGAATTTTTACAAAATAATTAAAAATGTTAATAGTATATTTATATATCTATAATAATTAGGTAAGCTAAAGGGAGAAACTGATTTCAAGAATATTAATCCAGCCGAAACCGGTTTGGCTCAGTGGATAGAGTGTCGGCCTGCGGACTCAAGGGTCCCGGGTTCGATTCCGGTCAAGGGCATGTACCTGGGTTGCGGGCACATCCCCAGTGGGAGATGTGCAGGAGGCAGCTGATCGATGTTTCTCTCTCATCGATGTTTCTGACTCTCTATCCCTGTCCCTTCCTCTCTGTAAGAAATCAATAAAATATATTTAAAAAAAAAAAAAGAATATTAATCCAGACCTATGCAATAGACTAATTGGCTGCATCATAACTTGATAATATGGGTACCAGGGTTTTAGTATTCCTTGACATTATTCTAAATTTTTCTTTATGTATTTACTTCTGTGTGAGTCCACATTTTCTTAACTTTAGGCCATAGTATTCTATAAATTAATTATGAAATTTGAAAGAATACTAGTAGAGTGTACCACAAACCCAAACACTAACATTAACTTGTGATCTGTATGGTTTCAAATGTACACCTTTGAAATTCATTTAATAGTTAGTTAATTTTAAATGGTAAAGTTAAAAGTTGAATATTAAATTGTTAAAATAATGACTTAACTAAAGAAAACACAAGAGGGCAATCTTGCACAACAGTAAAATATGTTTGCCTAAGATAAAAATATTCAGTATTTTTAATGAACTGTGATTTTGTTTAATAAACAATTAAAGTCTTGTCATATTATCTTTATATTCACAATGATAGAAAGGCAACTTTGCAAAGAAATGTAGTATCAGCATCCATATAGTAAATTTTACATGTATTTGATATATATATGTAATATATATAATATATTTTTATTGATTTCAGAGAGGAAGGGAGAGGGAGAGAGAGCTAGAAACATCAATGATGAGAGAGAATCATTGATTGGCTGCCTTCTGCATGCCCCCCACGAGGATTGAGCCCAAAACCTGGGCATGTGCCCTGAAGGAGAATAAAACCGTGACCTCTTTGTTCATAAGTCGATGCTCAACCACTGAGCCACACTGATTGGGCTGAGTTATATTTTTTAATACTGGAAGGAAATGAATCTATTTTCCATTGACCACTGCATATTGCCTGACTTCAGTTTATAGAAAAGCAAGGAAATAGATCTGCTATAAAACAGACACTATTAATATGTATTTTCTCCTGGACTCAATATATATATTTTTTCAAAATGAAAATAGTTTTTTTTTTCTAATTAGGAATGTGTGACCCACTAAATATCAATGAAAGAGGCTATTTTTTAAAATAAAAAAGTAATAAATTGCTAAAGGAAGAGCATGGTCTTATGATTAGATTGGAAACATGTATGATCTTTTTCATACTTTAACTCTCTCTTTTCTAAAAAAATATGTTTTTATTGATTTTTAGAGAAGAGGAAAGGAGAGGGAGAGAAACATTGATTGGCTGTCCTCTGTACACCCTCTACTGGGGACTAAGCCTGAAACCCAGGCATGTGCCCTGACCAGGAATTTAACCTGCAACCTCTCAGTACAGGGAGGGCAACCAAATGAGCCACACTGGCCAGGGCCATACTTTAATTTTCTGACACTTGAATACAACTGTAATTTAAGTTAAATCACTAGAATGAGAAAGTGGGAAATTTAAGACAATTGCATGTACTTTTGCATATGCAGATTCTCAGATCTTAATTTCATCTACAAAGCAAAGACAGAGATAGCATCTGTGTCGTCTTACTCCCCATACTCCCCAAAACCACCTCAAACTAATATGGAGTTTAGAGTGCCAACCAAGATAGAAAAAAAAAATAGAAAGTAGAAATAGATGTTTTTTAAGCATTCTGGTAAGAGAAAGCCTTAATAATTCTGTGATCAAGTACCTGGTACTTAGAAAAGCAATATAGCATAGTAGTTAATCACATGGAGTTTGACTCCCCAGTTTCTTCCACATACTAGCTGTGTGACTTTGGGCAAGTTCTTAACCAATCTGTGCCTTTTTTTTTTTTATATAATGCAGTTATAATGGTACACATCTCATGAGACTTAAATGAATGTATAAAAATAGGAATATATATTAGATCAGTGTCTGGTACAAGGTAAGTTTTATATAAATATTTGCTATTATGCTAGGGAGACTAAGAAAATCTCTAATGGAAATAAGAACCCAGATATCAGAATCTGAAATATAGGTGGGAACCCTATTGGATTAATAGAAGAGTCAGCAGACAAAAGAAAAATTTAGATAATAACCATTTTCAAGCTACACTTAGCTCATAGTTTTTCCCCAGTTCCTAGGAATAAGGAATTGGCAATTAGCAATAGCAATTTATTGAATGCTGCAAGAGTTTTGCTTATGTTAATCATGCAGAAAACCAAACCTGCTTTATCCTCCACTTTGAAAAGTAGTCATTCTAGAGTACTCTCGTTCAATGTTCATATTCACAAGCCCATGAGGCCTAGTGCTATTATTGACAGGATCTGAACCGGTAGATATTATTTGAATGGTGGATTTATGATATGGGTTCTCTGAGAGAGCAAATGAGATGTGCAGCATCTTATAGAAGGAGGTACTTTAACAAAGTTTAGTTCTGTCATATGCCACGTGACTTGCAGTGGAAGATTGTTCAACTAGGTCACTTTCATATTATGAAAAACTCTCTTTAAAAAACAACAACAACAACAACAACAACAACACACAACTGAAATTAGAAACCCAAGTTAGAAACCTATGAGTTAGAAACCCAAGATATATGGGGGAACAAAAAGATTAACTGGATAAAGGGTTATCTCAGGGAGCTCACAATTTAATACAGAAAATGTAGACAAAAAGACATGCTCTTAAAATAGTATTATGAGGCTGTAGGAAAGTGCAAGGGTTTACTTTAGACAGACTGAAATCAGGGAAGTTTTAATGAAGTAGGTGCCATATGAACTGGGCCTTAAAGGAGACATGTATTAGTTTCCCAGAGCTGCTGTCACAAAGTACTATCAGGTAGGTGGCTAAAACAGCAGAAATTTATTGTCTCGCAGTTGAGAAGATTTGCAGAGCCATTCCCTCTGAGATCAGGGTAGAATCTTTCCTTGCCTCTTCCCAACTTCTGCTGGTGGCCAGCAATCCTTGGCATTCCTTGGCTCGTGGCTGCATCAGGCCAATCTCTGCCTCTGTCATCACAAGGCTGTCTTCACATCGTCTTCCCTCTGTGCACGTCTGTGTCTGTGTTTCCCCTTTTTATAAGGGCACCAGCCATAATGGACTAGGACCCACCCAAATGACCTCATCTTAATCTGATCATCTGCAAAGTAAAGTCACATTCACAAGTACTGGGGTTAAAAGACTTCAACATATTTTGTGGGGAAGGGATTCCATTTTAATTCATAACAATGGATAAGATTCCAATAGAAGAGAATGGGGGTGGGGGGCAGTGGGTACAGGGTAGATATCCTAGGAGAAAAGAATAAAATGAGTAAAGACTTGTGAGTAGGAAGCACAGAGCATGTCCATAAAACATCAAGTACTTTGTCCAGCATTTATTGATTTCATAGAGGAAGGGGGGAGAGAGAGAGAGAGAGAGAGAGAGAGAGAGAGAGAGAGAAAGAGAGAGAGAGAGAGAGAGAAACATCAGTTATGAGAGAGAATCATTGATGGGCTGACTCCTACACACCCCCTACTGGGGATTGAGCCTGCAACTTGGGCATGTGCCCTTGACTGGAATTGAACCGGAACCCTTCAGTCCGCAGGCCAACACTCTATCCACTGAGCCAAACCAGCTAGGGCTGTCCAGCTCTTTGAGAGCATGTTGCAAGTGAGGAAACTCGGGGAGAAGGTCCAATGCCCATAAGATTCTCCAGGGAATGGGCAATCACTGAAGCTTTCAATCAGAGAGTGCCGGGTTAAATCACTGGTGCCTTAGGGAGATTATGCTATAGCTGGGTGGAGGATGAATTGGGTGAAGAAACTAGTGGAGGCAGGAAGACTAGAGCGCAAACTTGCAGCTGCCCCAGAGAGGTCAGGCAGCAAACAGTGAACTTGTAAAGACAATGGGTTAGACCCTCTCCAGCTGGGGTACAAAAGTGCTGTTTGCTTGGATTTGAAAATTTCCATAATCCAGAGGGATCGCCCTGCCCCATCAAAAAAATTGCTTGACATATACTCATATATTTCTTCATCTGACTAGGTTGCTTTATGAGTGGCGGGATTAAACTTTGACAAAGGTTACATATGTTGCTCACTCTTTGGTAGGCCTTTGGTAGGCCTTTCTTTCTGCTTTTTCCCCTTAGCATTTTCATACTGACTCATCTGGACCAGAAAATGAGATTTGGGTGGAAAGCATCTTCTCCATTCAATTTTTAGGAGCTTTTTCACACCTTTTGCTCAAAAGAGTGTGTAAAAGTGGGTTAATGGCCGAAGGAAGCAGTACAAGCCAGGTAGATATTGTCTGCATCTGTGGAGGAAGCATTCACCCACTGTTGACCATTGTGCTTGCCTGTCTTAGGCTTATAATTATGTAGGAGATCCAGCAGCAAAAGAAAATAAGAGTCACTAGAAATAGGTGAAAGGTACCATTATATTTAGGAGCAGGGGCATTGCACATGTCAAGATGTCCTGTTTTCTACTCCAAGGAATAAAGCATCAGCCATCGTCTAAGACTAGGTAGTGTTCCTATCTGGGCTGTTTCTATTGAGCGCCTCAAATACATTTAGAATCTTCTTGGCTCTTCTTTACAGAGAAGGCTGTACTTGGCCACATCTTTCTCAGCAGTTTATTTTCAATGTCAAGTAGCCAGTTGGCTTGATCCCTAGTTACTTCTGCTGCTAGAACATAATACAGTGTGCCAACACACAGGTAAAGGAACAAAAAGAACAAAACTTTGTAAGCCTGACATAGGTTACCCTGAGCATGCAATGTTGCAAGTAGTTGGCTGATAGTCAAAGGCAACCGTTTTAAAAGGAGGAAACCTTGAAAAGGCAAGTTAAATTGAGAGCCAAATCCCAGTGTGAATGACTTGTTTTAAAGCTATTTTGTGTGCTAGGCTAGACACCATGAATCTTTCTGTACACAGTGTATATGCTCAAGGTATGCAATAGACCAAAAAGCTACTGTCTATAATGGCACAAGTGAATGCAATAGGCTGAGTTCTAACTGCTAACATAGCATTTATAATCGAAAGGTGGTCCTGGTGGTAAAGCTGAATTCAAAACAAAAATTACGCTAAAAATGTTAGTAACAAGATTGGGATTCTTGATTATCTTGTTGCTTGGATCCCCTACTTTTTCTTAATGCAATGTTACAAATACTAACCCAGCTGTATTCATTGCCCTCTCCAAGAGGTAGACATCAGTTTTTCAGAGAGCAATTTGACCTAAGATAGAAATGGCTTTGTAGACACGAATCTACAGTTTATCCATTTGTTCATCATTTTTAGCACCTTTCATTGGTGGAAGTTTAAGTATGCCCTAAGGTCTTCAATTATCTTTTAGAATAAACCAATGCATGAACACCTTAACAGCAAATGTCAGCTTAGGAAAATCTATACAAGCAATGCCTGTTTTTTTTAAAACCATAAATAACAACCACATTACATTATCCTTGTCTTCAAGAATTGAGAAAAGATCATTTTTAAAAATCTCTTTTCCTTTAAACATAATAACAGGAAAGAAAAGCACTCAGGACCACTTTTTCTTAGTACTGTGTGTACTCAGGACATAAAGACATTTATTTAAAGAAGGATATATGTACATTTTAAAGTAATAGCAGCAACAATAGTAAGATTTTTAGAGAATAATAACTTCATGTGTACCCTTTCAATATAAAAGTATATTGTGTTTGTATTTAAATATCAATTCTGCGCAATACTTTTTCTTTTTACCTCCATCCATCTCTTTTATCTACTTTTCTCTCTTCTTTTTCTTTCGTGTTCTTCCTTAATTTGGGTACTTTTTCCTTTTGCTTCCATCTTCCCTTGTTAGAGATTTTCTCCCCTCCCTTTCTCTTTTTTCCTTGACTTTTCTTCTCTTTCTCCATCGTTTTAGAAATATAACTTCATATGCCATGTACTTATTTTATTAAATATTAAACAAATATTAAATAGTTATGGACCATTTTAATAAAATCTTCCCACACCTGAAACAAAAGAATAAAACTAATCAAGAAATTAAATAGTTTTTTCTGGCTTTTTCTCATTTTACATAATGTTTACAGACAAATGAGTCCAACTTTCTTATTATTCTCTACAAATACCAGGAGGTAAAAATAAAACGAAATATAAAATTACCATTTAATCAAAGTTAGTTATAATGAGCATTTAAAAGAAATCACATAGCTTCAGTGATCTTGTTTCTCTTACCTTTTATTACCAAAGGTAACATATCTGGCAAAATATTTGCCCGTATTTGTCTTCCTTGGTTCATAAGAAATAGTGACATTATAGAATAAAAATACTTGGTGACAGAAAATACAAAAATCATGAGAAAGTTCTCTAGGAAAAACGGTGCCTACAGATGAAAGCAAAGCATTTTAGCTACCAGCAAAGCATGGTAACTTCAAAGGTTGTTCTCTGCACAGCTGTGCATCTGCTTTAGGTGTAAAGCTTGCAGGAACTTAAGGATCCTGAAAATATTCCAGATTGACTTCCCAGTTTGACAGAAAGCAATTAGAGACCCTGAAAAGGAGGATAGTTTGAAACTCAAAGCCCCAAACATTTCTAAGATAGTCCTTTCTCCAGGAATCTTTTTCTCAGATAAAAGCATGACAGGACAATCAGGAACTGAGTTTACTAAATGATGAATGTTCAAGTGGAAGAAGAATGGTAGGCATAGATGGATTCTCATTTGTAAATGCATTAAATACCAAAGATGACACCAATAATACTTGATGTTCTTTCCTTTAAGTGTTTTTTAAAATATGTTTTTATTTATTTTAGAGAGAGAAAGGGAGAAGGAGAGAGAGGTAGAAACATCAATGATGACAGAGAATGAATCATTGATTGACTGCCTCCTGCACACCCCCTATTGGGGATCGAGCCTGCAACCCCAGGCATGTGCCCTGACTGGGGATCCAACCATGACCTCCTGGTTCATGGATCTATGCTCAACACTTAGCCACACCAGCCAGGCTTTTCCTTTAGGTTTTGCTGCACAGATGACTCACTACCTCTTCATCTCTTTTATTACTTTTGATCAGATTGCATCAAGCTACTTCATTACCACCTTTCCTCTAACTGTTTACTTTCTGGGACTTCCTCAATATGCTCCAAGGACCACACTTTTGTTAGGAGACTGGGGAACATATAAAGTATTGCACAGAATTGATATTTCAATACAAACACAATATACTTTTTATTGAAGTGGAAGGTATGTTCATCCCCCTGTGTGCATGCACATCAATTTCTCTATTTCCTTCCTTTTGTTGCAATGATGCCATTTTTCCCTCTACAAACCTCAAGAGTTATTGTTTGTGCTGTGCCCAGCATGTACCTACTAAGATTTACAAGGTTCTTTTTTCCTGTGGTTCCCTTCCCTGCCAAATTTAATTTTGATTTTACTGTACATTGGGCCTTTTTTCTCCCTTGCTCTCATAATGCAGCTCATCAATTGTCCACAATAATTCATCAATGAGGTAAATTGTCTTCATTATATGTTTTACTAACAGTTGAATTTTCAAATTAAGAATAGCCCAGCTTGTGTGGTTGAGTGGTTGAGCATCGACCTATGAGCCAGGTGGTCACAGTTCGATGCCTGGTCAGGGCACATGCCCAAGTTGTGGGCCATCCCCAGTGGGGGGTGTGCAGGAGGCAGCCAATCAATTATTCTCTCTCATCATTGATGTTTCTATCTCTCTCTCCCTCTCCCTTTCTTTCTGAAATCAATAAAAATATATCTTAAAAAAAGAATAAATTGTTTTGTTAATAGGAACACACTTGCACAGATATTATAAATACATATAAAAACTCAAAGGAAAGTGCCAGGTGAACCAGAGTGGTTAGTCAAGATAAAGAAGGAATAGTATTTGGTCTCCTGACTTCAAGTGTAGTGTACTTTTTGTCCCCCCACCCAGTTTTATTGAGATATAATTGACATATGCACTGTATCAGTTTAAGGTGTACAGTATAATTACATGACTTTCATGTATTGTGAAATGATTACCACAAAAACTCAGATCATGAATGGCATTATACATATAATCCCCAAAGCTACATCACTGGCACTTTCCCCCAGGGTTAAAGAACTCAGGACATTCAGAAGTTTTGGAATTTGGCGCAACAAAAAGCAAACCCCCAACCCTTTAAGCCACTATGTTCTGAGTAGTCATTTGCATCATGACTCTATTTGGTCTCTCTGAGTGACTTTGAAAAGTATGGGAGGATTATTAATTGCCCAGAATTGTTCTCCTTTTGAATGATTAATTTTTCCTTGGATGTTAAGAATGTTTATAATCTTATTTTTGGTATTATCACAATGTGCTGGAGTAATAGAATCATAGGCCTATTTTGTTCTTTTGACACTGAGAGTAACTGTACTGATACTGACCCTGTTCCTATTTTTTTAATCCCCATGAGGTTCTACAGCTTTATAATTCAGCATCCTATCTTTATATGCTTACTTCTATCATAGATAGCTCTACTAAATTACTCAATATTACTTTATTTTAAAGCCTATTGCACATCCTATTAACATTATGTTCCAAATTCAGCTCATATCTTTTATCTTCTCAGTTGAATAAATATCTAAAAACATTAACAGTCAATATTGCACTGAATCTAGCTAATGAGAAATAATGTCCTTTCAAAGATTCCTTAAAATGTGAATCTTATTTTCCCAGCTCCTTATAATCAATGGAAATGCCTTTGATAATTGTGAATAGAAGCAACAAAATAATTTTTTTAAACATATAGGAGGGAAGGGTGATTCTATGTTTAACTTGTTGAGAAACTGCTAACCTGTTTTCCACAGTAGCTGCTCCATTTTACATTCATACCGGCAATGTATAAGGGTTGCAGTTCTTCACATTCTTGCCAAAACTTGTTAGTTGTCTGTCTTTTTTTATTACAGTGGGAAAGTAGTATTTCTTTGTGGTTTTAATTCTCATTTCCCTGATGACTAATGATAGTGCACACATTTTCTTATGCTTATTGGCCACTTGTATATCATCTTTGGTGAAATGTCTACCCAAATCCTTTGCCCATTTTTACTTGGGTTATTTGTCTTTTTGTTGTTCTGATTCCTTTTTGTGAGTTTGTCAAGAGCCAGACTCACATTCTATCAATATTGAAGTTTACAGGAAAACTACCATCATATGTATAGTAGGGAGAAAACAATTCAAATTTTAATTTCTTCCAACATAAAAAAGAAATGTTGGGCTCCCTTTTAAAATACAAGGCAAACCTCTGAACCAAGATGACAGCATAAGTAAATGCCAGTACCCGGGTCCTCCCACACCACATCAAAATTACAACTAAAATACAGAACAGCCATCATTCAGAACCACCTGAAATCTGGCTGAATGGAAGCCCTACAACTATAGAATTAAAGAAGAAAGCACATTGAGACTGATAGGAGGGGCAGAGGCACAGAACATGTGGTGTGTTTTTAATCAGGAGGGATCTCTTGGATGAGGAGGCCTCTGGTGAGGAGCAAGGGGTCCCAGCCCCACACCTGGCCTCCAGCCCAGGGTTCCAGTGCCAGGAAGAGAAGTTCCCATCACTTAGTACAGTTTGGTATACAGTAGACACTCAATAAATATATGCTGAATGAATTGGGAAAATACCCAGTGGGGTCTCGCGAGCACGTCTATGAGTTCCCTCCCCCTCCTCTTCAGAAAACTTGAAGGAGGGAAGAACAATCACACTAGCAGACCCTTTTGAACTATCTGGATTGACGTACATTATGATGAGTTGTGTCACTTGCCTCCTAAATGCTGTGAAATGTATGGAGCCCAGTGATTTAAAGCATGTAAATGCTGAAACTCCACCTGTTTCCAATGACCAATAAGAGTTTGAACAATGTTGGAGAGTGTTTGGATTAGGAAAGAGGAAAAAGGCCCCCTAGACTACAGCATCCTAACTTTGTGACACTGAGTCTCTCGTCAATGCATTTTTTGACTTGATGTTCTGTGTGTCTGACTTATTGAGCCCATTCTCACTTCGCCCTAAATAGAGAGTGGAGAAGCCAACATGCCAGGCCATTCCGGACACTGAGGTGACTTGAAGACAGGAATGTTGCTTGTTTTTTGGAAATGGTTGCAGGACTACTGTCAGAATGGATATTTAATAATTGATACATTGATTGATAATTGAAATTCCAGGTAGCCTCTGTCTCATTAGCCACCCATCTAACTTGTTTTATCCTCCAGAAATATTAAGGGAATACTGCATAAATCGGGAAAATTCATTATTCACCCTCTAATATTATTTATGGCCATGCACAGTTCAATACAACTTTAAAATGTCCTGTTTACACATCTTTATAAGTAGTGTTTAACTCTGGACTTGAGGAAGGGAGCTACTTACTGCAAACTGGAAATTTCCTTTTCTGTGATATTAAATTGCTTGTTAGGGGCATGACAGTTTATAATACCTGGAAAGTAGAAATGTCTTACTCATACAGTTTAAAGTAATGTAACACAAATAACTGAAGGTACAAATTATAAATCATTAGTTCTTACATTTAAAATATAGAAAAAAGAAGACATTTTAACTTTTAAAAAATACCCTTATAATCAACAAACTTCACGTTGCACTTTTTAAAAGAGAGGCTGATTTTTTTTTTTTAAAAAAGATATTTAACATTGCTAAGCACTCAATAATAATCTTTCAAGCAGAAAGAAAGTTACCTCTTAAAGCTATCTGATACAGGGAAAGCATTATGAATCTACAAATCTCTTTTAGTTCCAAACCTAAACTGTAGTTAATTCCTTTTCTTGGGGAAAACCAGGCAGAACTGAAAGACCATGATATTCTGATTAACTTGAACTCTCCAAGGTCAATGGTTAGGAATACAACCTCCAGCAATGACTGGAGGCTTTCCACCTCTGAATTCGGTGCCACTATAAGACAGTTGTTATCTTCCTGAATCTGGAAAGCAGAGTTTCCTTTTAACCTCCAGTATTTCTTAACAGTTGCTGCCTGTGGTATGATCACCTGATGGTGTACTTTCAGCCAGCTGTGTGTCTTCACAGGGGTTTGTATATCTTGAACATTCAAATAAAAGGAATGGCTAGTATCTTGTTAGCTAAGATTATTTAAAGCAGACTTAGATTAAAAAAAAAAAAACTAATGGAAATATGTCCATTGTAGAGGAAGGGGTAGCAGATGTGATAATATCCGAAAAACCATTAAAAATAATACAATTGAAAAAAAATTATTTATGAAAGCAGTTAAACGGCTGTTTTTGCTAGTGGTCAAATTCTTGGAAAACTGAAGCTATGAAAGATAATTCTGTGGTTTTGCAAGCGCTGTATTACTCGGAAACAGCGGAGGGTTTTTGCCTAAGAGGCGGCAGGAGCACGGAGGCAGCGGATGATAGCCATGGAAACGCCATCCCTGGCACCACTGGGTGCGAGGAGGGCGGTCAGGGCGCTAGCGCAAGGCCCAGGCAGGCAGGCATGTTAACATGACCAGTCATGTCCCCGGCTCTCGGTGTAGCTACTTCTAAATTGAATTTTGCTTCTTGAGTGTTTTTTCACTTGGGAAATCTAAAGCAAGACCAACAAAAGAACTTATGGTCTTGGCATGTTTTAGATACTATGTGGAATGAATAAGAATCCTGAGGATTCAGGCATTTAAAGCAATTCATCTGCTTTATTCCTCGGGGTCTTGATTATTTTTTTAAAGCCTGCTCTAGATTTTATTTCAGGAAGTACTTGCTCCTCTGAAGTTTTATGTGAATGCTACCCACAGCCATAAGAACGTGACTTCAAGTATATGTGATAAAATTTGTCTCTTGACAGATAGTACTTTTGTAAATAGTATCTTTCCTCTTTTATGATACCTTAGAATCTGGAAAGTTTCCCAAAAACATGTTCTTCAATGTCATGGCTTCCAGCAAGGATGATTATGCTTATTATACTTACAAGAGGCAGAAATGGAAATTGTTGAAACAATTTGTCCAAATGATCTAACAAATTCACGATTGAGCTATAATTTAACCTGACTTGCTAGGGTTCTACCTTAATGATTTTTGCTGCTGTTTGTTCAAATAAAAGGATATTGATTTTAAGGCAATCACAACTGAGATGTAGTTCATATTTCTAATAATTTTCTCAGTAATACTGTTTCATTTCTCACCTGGAAGTAAAAGCATGTGCAAATGTGTTTAAATTATATATTTTGGTAGTACAGTCTCTAGGTTTTCATAAATTAAGAAAAAAAGATGGAGGCTTAGTCAGGAGTCAAAACAAGAAATTTAGGATATTAACATATGAGATCCTTTTGATACTTTTTATTTCTTAGAGAAATAGTAAGGAGAAGAAATCATAGTCTCAAATAGATAAAATATGATATTGACACTGACTTCAAAAGTTAAACAAATACCTATGTTTCTATCAAATACTGTAAATCAAAGCAATGGGGTTTATTTAATTGGTTAAGTAAATTTTTAAATTTGAATTTGCAAATGACTTTCTCCATCAACTAGTCCATTTGCTTCAGCTGCAGTACTATTTATAGGCATAGATTATTGACAGTGAACAATTATCCACATATTCATTTTCCTAAGATAAAAAGGGGATAAAATAAATTATGCTAGAAAACCTCCCTGGAATATTATAAAATTACTAAACAATTTTTTAAAATTACTAATTGAAATTCATACACTTTTTGAGCAAAAACTGAAAGCAATTGCATAATTAAGCATATACAAAGAAATAATACCTTTATCAAAAATTCTAATAGAGAAGTTAAATTTTATATTGGTCTTAACATTAATGGCAAATATATGTTTAAATATGCATAACTTATTATTGTCAAAACCCCCAGCATCACATTATTGACACTATAAATAATAGCAAGACAAGCATTTTGATAAATACAAAATATCATGGAAAAATACTTTGATAAAAAAGAACATTTGCAGTTCTTTTTTATCAAAAGGTTTTCATATTTATTATATCACTTTATTTTTGATTTTAAAATAATGACTTATTTTATCCCTCATATGTATTCACATAATTAAAAATCTCTTTAAAAAATATCTTTCTACTGAAGAAAAACCAAACAGCCTCTTCTACTAATTTTTTAAAATCTAAATTGATTATCAAATGTTGTTTGTTATTCACTCCTGTTTTACATTCTCTACTTTCCCTTGTTTTATGCTCTGGAAATACTGCTACCTCAGGAAAGCCTTTATCCTCATGATCAGAATTATTTTATTTTTTCTTTCCTCTTCCAATTGAAGAGGACCACTTAACATCTTCCTTGGTAACTATGGCATATTCTACTTTATATTAAACACCAAACATAGTGTTTTGTAACAAGATGTATTGTACTACTCAGATTATTTTCCAAAGTTCCCTAATTTGTACTTTTCATTCAGAACATAGAGCAGAGATCATAAAGATTTAATAAGGCATCAAGTTTAAAATCAATTCTCTGCTCTATAATAAAGACTTTATCTGTTCTAATTTCCTTGAAGACATCAGAAATGCTATATTCCATATTTTTATGTTTTTATTAGAACTACTCCTTGGTTGAAACAGCTATAAATGTGTAACGATATGTACTAAATAACTATTATTGTAAGCAAAATATGTTATTTTCTTTCTTTCTTTCTTTTTTTTCCTGAACAGGTTTTATTACACAGGGGATGGGGTTCAGCCCTTCTCGGCTGCTGCCTTCCTCATGGCTGCAAGGGACATTGCTCAGCTCCTTTCTCTTCCTGTTGGCACAGCTGTGTGTCCCCACCCTTTTCTTGATCAACTTCAAGGCCCTCTTGTCCTCAGAGACCTTGAATAGCGCATGGTGTTCCTCTCACAGAGGGCAGAGCCACACACTTCCCGGATCATGTCCTGTACAAACTTGATGCACTCGGTGAGGCACCCACCGCAGCGGCCGTGCCTCAGCTTTCTCACGTCCTTGGTCGCCTGTGGCCCTTGTTGAGGCCCATGGCCATGGGGTAGTGCTGAGCCATGGCTGCTGCCGCTCAATGGCTGCCTGGGGAAGGGAAACAAGCAAAACATATTCTTAAGATACTATCAGATGAATTGTCATTAAATATCTGTATGAAGCCAGAGACTTACCAAGATGTCTTATTTTTATGCTTCTTCCTTTAATGTTTCCTTTGCGAAAACTAACATCTTGTTTATTTTTGTGATGTTTTTACAGAGGCAGATACTTTGGAGATTTTACTTCTCCAAAAATATTGGTTTTATGAACTCTTAGAACATGTGTTGTGTCTATTGGCTTATGACTGGACAAGTTATATGAATTTATAATCTCATAAGTATTATAATACCTATTGTTCAAGATTTGTGCATTTTCTATTTTATATGTTCAGATGTCTGGTACTAGATTACCTATTACTTTATTCCTAAAGTCATCTTGTGTGGGAATTATCCAGTTGTGAATTTTCATAGAAATTATTTATGGCTAATGATTGCCTTGTATCTCTCAGAGGCATTTGCTTCCATCGCGGCCATTGGGGCCTCATACATGTCTCATGATGGCTGTGATGGTCCATACTGAAGAATTGTGTGATTAACCATGATTGAAACAAACACAGTCATTTTTGCCTGTTTTATACATTTTTTAATTGGACTCTCTGAATGAATTACTAACCACATGTGGATTACTAAATCTACGGTGACATAGCTATGCTCTTGACCCTTTCACACTATATTTTCTTAGCAAGTTGTGGGACTAAGCTATAGGGATACAATTTAAGAGATAGTAATAGTTGCAAAGGTAGTCATTACAGTACCATAAACTATTTAATGTCTTTATATGCTACAGTCACAGACAATATTTGAACTTAATCCAGTGCCATTTCCATCTTGTTCAAAGGAGAAAATGGCTCTCATGGGAATTCTTTTGACTGTGTCCACCTGCCGCCGGCTATTAGCAGATTAGGGCAAACATTGGGAAGTGGTGTGTCATCTAAGTGAACAATAGCACATTTTTTTTTGCCTTTCTAACGTCAAGGGTATTTGAAGGTTGACTTTTGAAGAGAGTGTTTTATGAACATAAAAATAGACAGATACTTGACTGGAAGAAGGATCTTCCAACCACATGACTACAAGTAAGAGAGAAAGCCTAACGTGACAGACCAGTTCACGTTGTGTCTGCTCTTTCAGTGTCCTGAGGGCCTCCCCCACGCCTAGACATTTCCCGTTTCGAGAGGCCCTGTTGTAGAGATGCCCAGGATCACACTGGAACTGTGAACAGTGGTCGGCAATCCTGTCCTACAACTGACACAGAAGAAAATACACAAAAGGGAAGTGGTGAAAAGGTGGTTTTTTCTTTCCACAATTTTATATTCCATGAAGTATTGAAAGATGCAGATTTTCTGATGCTGTTCCTGCATTGATAAGTAACAACATAATAGTAGTTAAATCATTTTATAGGTGATTTCTCTGAAATTTTCCATGCCCCCATTACATAATAAGGATTTTCAGAAATCATACGCCCTGACTGGTTTGGCTCAGTGGATAGAGCATCGGTCTGCGGACTGAAAGGTCCCAGGTTTGATTCCGGTCAAGGGCATGTATCTTGGTTGCGGGCACATCTCCAGTAGGGGGTGTGCAGGAGGCGGCTGATCGATGTTTCTCTCTCATTGATGTTTCTAACTCTCTATCCCTCTCCCTTCCTCTCTGTAAAAAATCAATAAAATATACTAAAAAAAAAAAAAGAAATCATGCAAATGGCCTTTATTTCCCTTTCTATTAAATGGGAAGAATAATGGGTGACTCTGTCTTATATAACAAGATGCTCTATACGTGTTTAAGAAATGTTCATTTAAGAAATGAACCCTTGCCCTGGCTGATTTGGCTCAGTGGATAGAGCATCGGCCTGCGGACTGAAGGGTCCTGGGTTCAATTCCGGCCAAGGCCACATGCCTGGGTTTCGGGCTCCATCCCTAGTAGGGGGCGTGCAGGAGGCAGCCAATCCATGACTCTCTCTCATCATGGATGTTTCTATCTCTCTCTCCCTTTACCTTCCTCTCTAAAATCAATCATATATATATATTTTTTTAAAAAAGAAATGAACCCTATGGGCAACAGTTCTTAAGATCCATAAATATCTTATTATGGATCCATAATACCAGGTGAAAGAAAATACTCCCCCCCCCCCATTTAGTTGTTATTGAAGAAAGCAATGATATTTTTAAAAGTTGATATACCATAAAAACTGGCAGGAGACACTCAAAAGAGTGGTGTGTGAGGATGAGTATTACAAGTAAACAGTAAGTGGATAATTAAGTTTGGGTTGTCAAAGGTTTATGTGGGGGATAAAAGTGCTAATTTTAGAGGCTGTGGCTAATTCCACATGCCTCCAGAAAAAGGAAGCTGCATTTGGGTTCAGTTTTTACAGAAGGAATTATTTTTAACAGTTGTGTCATGCCTCATTTTATAGTTCATTAAAAAAGAGCTCAAGCTTAAAGTGGGTGAAGCCTGAGGAATAAAAATCTCCATATGGATAAGCATCCACACATACATGACCAGAGCCCTGTCTTCTTGCTGTGGAGAGTTTTCCAGGGTCCAGAGGAGGAGACATGGCCAAGCCTGAGCTGGACGCAGGTGCAGCGGCTCTTCCACAGAGAAGGAACAACGTCGGGAGACAGCCAACCTTGGTTTGGCGTGCCCCGTGGTGACTGCCAGTCGCTCGCAGGCTTTTGTCTATTCTTTGTGTACTGCTTGACTCAGCTTGAGCCAAAAGAATCAGCTGCTAAAGCTGGAGCCTACTTTTCTGTAGAGAGAGTAACGTTTGATGTTTCTGGACATTTTTGTAACGCGTAACTCCTACCCCGAGCTCCTGCTGCCTTAGCAGCACTTCTCACATGAAAGTACAAGACTCAAAAAAAGGGTACCTTCCACACACTCTACTCCCATTGAGGAGGCAAGCAGACAGTCTTTTCTGACAGCTGGCTGTCCATCTGGTGTTTGATGTGGGGCAGAAAAGCACGGTGGGGTAATAAGGGAGATGGATGTTTCTCTAGGTGACAATCCAGCGTTCCTGAGAGCAGGCTCCCTTGGGCTCCCTGCCCTTCTGCCCTGCAGGCTGCCTCTCCCCACAGGATGGCAGAGTGGTCTTAGTATAGTGCAGCTAAGCTCTCTCTGTGTACTTACCTGGCTTTTTATTGATTTGCATTTTCTTGATCACAACAAACATTTCAATTGCTTTGTTATGCTGTTGTTATGCTGTTATGCTCAATGTCTTGGGAAAGTTTTGTGTGTGTTTTTTTTAACAACTCCCAATCTTTTTTCTATTTTTATTTGTGCCTGAAATTCTCCTTTATTTTTATGCATTTGTGAACATTTTCTAGCCTCTCTGTTCCAGAAAACTAGGAGGAATATGTATGCTAGACAAAAAGTGATCACCTGTCAAACTGTTGGGCCAAAGATAGTATTTTAAAACTTTGATAATCTTTAATTTGTTATGTTTGAAATTTATAAATAGTTCAAATATCAGCATAACATTGCTATATTATACAAATCCAGTGTAAGAACTGTCCAGACAGAAATCTTCTGAACCAACTACATTAAAAAAAAATTGTTCTTGGTGTCTACAAACGTATTTTGCACTTTTGACAGACTATTGTTGCTTTACAAGTAGTAAAATGTGAATAAGCATGAATTATTCAAATGTTAGAATTGTCTGAATTCTCTTATTACCGAGAAAATGACTACTTTTAAAACAACGTGAACACCAAACTTACAAAAATCAATCATGTATACACTTTAAACATAAAAATATTTTAAATTTTATTTTCAGTCTTAGCCTGTGATCTGAAGATAAGTATTACTAAGAATTGATTAAAGAGAAGCACCCAAAGGCTGTGGCTTGGAAAGGAACAACTCTTCTGAGCTGTGATTATTAGGAAATTTATTCCAGGAGGAAGGAGAGGGGCAGCGCAGGAGTAGCTGGCCTTCTCACTGATGTAGAGCACCTCTTTGGGATGATGAGCATTTTGCTGCAAAGATGACGCCAGCCTTCTTTCTCTGTTTCTTTCTATTCCTCCTCGCATTCTTTGCCCATTGGCAGTGGGAGCAAGGCCATCATTATTAGCCATGGCCTGGCATCTAGTCTTAGAAATCCTTTCGTTCATGAGATGGGAGAAAGCAGTCCAGAAATGGCCAAACTCAGCCAGGCCCATTACTCCCCCACCTCCTATATTGAAAGCCCACGTGTTTTTATCCCTTCCCAGTAGATAGAAGGAAACAATGGATTGGATATTCTTGCTGATTGTGAGGCCAAATCGGCTGGAAGTTGGGGGATAGCTAAAATGGAAATCTTTGCTGTGTTTGCTATCAACATGGGAAAATGACTGACAAAATTTAAGGTTTCCAATAAGTGAATTGAGGATACTTCTTGGGTGTTAGGACATGCTGCTTGCTTTATTTAAAATGGAAAAAAATATCCTGTTTTAGGAGGCACAGTTTTAAGAGGCCTAATGAGGCATCTATAATATGCGAGTAAGTACTTTGAAAGGTAAATCGAGGAAAGGCATGCAGCGATTCCTGTTCCCAGGACTCTGGTCAGAAAGCCTGTGTTGTCTGCATCTACTAAGCAGTTCGCTACTTTGTCCCATCATCCAATAAAAGTTGAAAGATAAAGAAGCAAAAACAAAACAAAAAAGCTAAAAACAACAACAACAAAAAAGACCAAGAAAGCAGAAAACTTACCACCACCATAGTTGTTTTTCTTCACATTTTGAATTCTCTCCTTAAACTGCCTTGGTCTTTTTCTAGTTTTCCGAATCCTCAGGTAGTTGCTTTTTATCCTTTGTCCAGAGTTTTTATTTATATTCAGTGGGAGAGATCAAGTTAAACATATAGTGTGATTATATGTATATGTAAAAACATATGATTACATACAATACTTTTTTTTTTAAAGACCAGAAGGTCAAAATTATTATCTTGGCTCTTTTGGACTGGTGAGATTATGTGTTTTCCCTCTGTTTTCTATTTTCTGAATGTTTCATAGCACACCTACCTCAACCCTTCAGATTTAATCATTTTTCTTCTGAATCTTTGGTTAGCTGCGTCTTTTCTAAAGGATCATGTCGTTCACAACCATTAAAAACCATTAAACTCTGTACCAGCCAGATTGCTTTCAGCTGCAAGAAACAGAAATTACCAACTCTGTGGCTTAAATAATAACGAAATATATTTCCTCACATAATGAAAAATCCACAGGAAGGGAGCTGCAGGGTTGGTTGACTCTGCAGCTCTATCTTATCACCTGCCATCCTGATGTTCGGCTGTGGCCTCCGACTGCTTTCCTTCGTGGTTGCACAATGGCTACGGCAGCTCCAGGAATCACTTCTAGACACAACATGGAGAGCTTAAAATGAGCCATCTCTTCCTTTGAATTAGTTAGTATTGGGTTTGATTGTCAATGACAGAAACTCAAAATAAGAGTAGCTTAAGTGTGGTATATTTTTTGTTCTTCCATACATGTTCTTCATTCCCAAGGTCATTCATGATCTCATGTGGTGATTTCACCTCCAGCTATCACATCCACATTCCACACAGCAGAATAAAGAAAAGGAGAAAGAGAAGGTAAAGGGCACTTGTCAGTTATCTAACGAGGAAGATTCCAGGGAGTTGATACACTGCATGTCTGCTTTTCTCCTATTGGTCAGAAGTTATCAGGCCTAAATGGGCTACAAAAGAGGCTGAGAAATGTATTCTTTATTCTGGATTATCCGTGTACACAGGTGAACTTTCTACTACTATGGAATAAGTGGAGCATAGTGGAGAGCAACAAGCAGTCACTGCCACATTCTTGTTCCTCTCAACGAACTTTCTCGGAAGCCACCACCAGATTTTCCTTTATGTTTTATTGGCCAGAAGAGTATTGCATGCTCATGCCAAAGCCAAAATCCTGGCAAAGGAATGGTACCCCCTAATTAGCTTATGTCAATCAAGATTCACCATCTAGGCTTGGGGTAGGGCCATCCTTCCGGGAAAAAGGCAGATGGCAAACAGATACCTGAGCAAAGTCAGGATTCTTAGGAAGGAGCAAGGGGTGCAGGAAAAGGAGGGCCCAGGGTGGAATTGATAGGTCTACTCTCTCTATGGAGTGCAATAGCGCCCATGTCCCTGATTTCATGTTAGGTGCTATTGAAATGTGTATCTGTTACAGCTCCTGTCACTGTCCCCATTTCTTCACGGCTGCTTATGTTGAGGATGAGAGAAAGGAGTGGAACAAAGCCCAATAAAATTCAGTTATGCTAGTGGCTCCCCCAATATGTATACTCCCCTTCTACCTACAAGTGCATTTGAATTAAGCTCTGAATGTTGAAGTTATATTTATTCAGAAGTACAGATCAGCGTCTCCGAAAAAAATATGTGTTCCTTTCTTATGGTCGACTAGGAGGATCCCTAAAGAGAATAAAACAGAACAAATAAATTGGCATTTAGAATTTAGGACATTTTGTTAGTCACCTGCACTCTCAAACATGTTTGGGAGGAAGGAAGCCAACATAAAAAAGGATGAAAAAATTAGATGGAAGAAAATGGTGATGAATGAAATAGGCGAAAGAGAAACACAGGGCATGTATGTGAGTGGGAGGGAAGAAGCTGTGTGATTTTGTCACTAGTGTGTTGCTATGGTAATGAAGCAAAATTAGGCTGATATTACTCTGTTGGTTTTGTTTTGAATAAGGGTCCAAATATGTGCAAGCAATGATAAATATAACTGCCAGAAAGATGGTGCATTCCATCTGCACAACCCATATATTCTCTTCTTGTAGTCAAACTACCAAAAGAAAATCAGGTTTTTAAAAAATTAATTCAGATAAGATTTAAGTGTGCGTGCAGCCTGGTCATTCAGGTAGATCACTCTCTTTCTTGGACAACTCATACAGTCTGTCTCCAGTGTTGCTACCATATAATTCACCATGTAAAGTTTTCCCTTTCTAAACACACTTTCCAGATTACCTTGAGTGGAATTGTGGGGATTCCTAATCGTGGTTGGTTTAAGTCACAGGTGTTTACAAAGTCTTGGTAAACTTACTTCCTCAGATGGTTGTTCATGTTCACTATATGTAGATATCACTAGCTTAACTCTAGGAGTTACTGAACAACCATATTTTTTGTTAGCACCATATTCTTCAATGATCTCTGTTGGATTGGGCATTTTAGTGGACAGAATTAAAAGGTTTCAGTCTATTTATTAAAATACAGAATAGAAACTTAACTTGAAATTATTATTTGCTGGATAAATATTTATTGAATACTTACTGGGGGAAAAAAGTGGAGTAACTCATCAAGTCCAAGAACTACAGATTTCTTTAACAGTATGGAGGAGCATTTTAAAATTGTGGTAACCTTCACTGGCATCTCCTGAATTTTTTAAGGGGAGAGAAGAGGCTGTGGCTCAAGAACTCAACCTTGGGCCACTTTAAAACTACTTGCTTTGGGACTATGCAGAGGTGGTTGTGGGCAAGTCAGCTGAGCATCACCGGAACTAAGACATGTCAGGAAGATGTGAATATTCAAGTCTTAGTCCAAGGGAGCACTCAGGAGGGCCATGGCCCACCCTAGGGCTGGTCAGTATCATCTGTGAGTTTCTCGTGATCTTACACAGACCCCCAATCAGACCAAATATGTGACCCTTGTGGTCCAGACTGGATAGGGAAGGAAGTAAAGTTGGGAGGAGGCTGGTACAATGCAGAAATGAGCAAGGGACTGCAGACTGGAGTCCTGGATGAAGGTGAAGATTAGATTAAGTGTGTGTGTGAGATTGAGAGTGGTGGAGATAAACGTGGGGTGAGAGAAGGCTGTGATGGGAGAATGGAGTTTCTGAGGTGGAGGAATTCCAGAAGGATACGTTTTCAGGATGTGTTCATAAGAATGAGTTCTTGTTCAGAAGGTAATGGATGAAGGGGTGCTAAGGACATTTGTGGCTTTGCATAGCACTGTTACGTACTTTGGGACCCAATCCTTCCATGTAAATGATCCCAGTAGGGGCTGCCAATCAATGCAGACCACCCTCTTGGCCACAGAGTTGGGCATATCATCCAAGCCAATAAGAATTCTTCCACAGGATTTTTCAATACTTCGTTAGGCAGAGGGAAGAAGGGAGTTCCTCTCTTGGGCACAGAACAGTGTGTTCACTCCCAAATCTGTGTCTCTGCCTCTAATCTCTCCTTTAGCTTCTAGAATCCCTTTAGAATCCCTTTAGACAGCTCCATCTGAATGTCTCATTAGCCCACAGCCCAGACAGAATTCTTTTTTCCCAATCTTTTTTCCCAACCCAAATGGATCTCCATCCTTTGATGTTGTCTGTGGCATCGGCCTCCTCCTCACCCTCAAACACAATCAATCACTAAAACCTGTTGATTCGACTTTATGAATATTTACAAATTTCTTCCCTTCTCTCTATTTCTACTGCTGTGGCCTTGGTACAGATCTTTACCACAAGCTCTTAACTGGTCTTGCCACCAGTCTTAAAAATCTTCAATCTGTTTCTTCCCGTTCCCACCCGCCCTCACCCTGAGTAGAATGACCTTTTTCCTTCAGCACCTCAGGGCTTGCTCCTGCTCTCTCTGCAGTCTTTTCTCTGGACGCAGCCCTGCTTTCCAGCCACGCTGAACAGCTTACGGTTGCCTGAACCGTCCACATGTTTTTCCCTGCTCTAGGCTTTAGCTCAAAAGCTGCTTACTTTGCCTCAAATACACGTTTTTCTTCGAGAGCTGACTCCTGTTCATGCTTTCAGATGGGACTTGAGTGTTGCCCCTCCGGGCATCCTTTGGTGACATTTTCACCATTGCCCCCTGGTGGAGATCATCCTAACATGCTCTCACAGATGTTAGATGAGGACTCGCTGCCCTGTGTTGCGAAAACCAATCTGTGTGTCTCTTCCCCACTAAGCTGCAACTCTTTGAGGGGAAAGCTTGAGTTTTATTCAAGTCTGTATTCCATTTCTTGGCTGGGAGTCTGACACAAAGTAGACCTTTAATAAATACCTATGGACGAATAAAGGAGTGAGTGAGTGAATCCAGGGAAAATGCATTGCTAGCTTTAGTTCTCTGATTCTGCGAACCCATTCTCTTTTTGAGCCATGATAGTTCTATGAAGCACTGCTAAATCACGTCTTGTCTGAACACTGTATCTTCATTAAAATTTATTTATTTTGCCATCAAACTGGAAAAATAGTCCAATGTCTTCATTTGTACAGATGAAGAAACGAAGGCCCAGAAAGGTGCAAGGCACTCAAAGGCACACAGCTGGGCCAGCTGAGAGGCGCCTGGCCCCTCTGTCCTGGACCCAGCACTTTCTTCTCGACAACTAAGCTGCCTGCCTAGAGCAGCTGGAATTTCAAATACTTTTGATCTTGTGTTTTTGAGGAACGTGTTCAGTGCTTGTAGCCTCAGGAAAGGAACACTCCCACCTGCAGACGGTTCTCAGTAGATACTTAGCTCCTGTCTCAAAGAATTTTATTCCCTATTTCAGGCCAGAGAGTTACACCGAGTACCTTCCAATGTGGCTGCTCCCGGCCTCCTCCACACACTTTAGAAACTCCGAGGAAGGAAACGCAGCTTCTCCTCTTCTCTGTCTGGGAGCCGAACGTGGCTCTGAGATAGGACTGACTTGGTTGGGTAATGCACCTCCCTGCTAGGTTTTTAGAGAAACCATTCACAAGTAAGTCACGAAACAAAAGCATCTGGTGCTAGAGGTGGTAGGATGGGTGTTCAGAAAGTGAAGTGCAAAGCTGAGAGATGTTTCCGTGATCATATTTCATGGTAACTTAGGCTTCTTTTTCAAGCCAAATCTGGTTTTAGTGCTTGCTTCAGTTCCCTTCTTTCTTCCATTCTCTGTCTCTGCCCTGTCTGCTAAAATGATCTCTCCTGATTTTTCTTCAGTTTAGTTCTCTGATCACTGTACTTATTGCTTGTGGAATTTTCACACATTTAGCAAGTCAGCTTGACTGAGGTTTTCTTCAGTTATATGACATAACAGTTTAAGTATTTGAGTCATTTGAATTTGCTGGATTCAAAATACCGTTGGGCTTTTTACATTAATTTTTAAATGAAGATGTTTTATAGATGGTTAGTCTGTCAAATTATTGCCTTTTATAATTTCTAGGGTGTTTCTTCTTGCAAGTGATTGTTTTGGATGTTTGCCCTCCCCGCAAAAAGAAAATCGACAGAAAAAGCCATAAGCCTGAACACTACGTGGCAAACTGATGATGAACTTTCCAATTAGCAAGGCTTTTAGAGGTTCTACTTAGAACCATAGATTGCATGCTGTGTGTATGTGTGTGTGTGTGTATGCATACATATGTAGTCATCCATATGTACTCATCCATATGTATTTGTATACAAATGTATAAGTATAGCCACCATGCATGCTTCCTCAGAAACATCCTCGACTAATGACAGGAACAACTTCAAGCTCTGAGGAAATTCCTAGGAAGCTTTTTTGTGTCAAGTATTTATCACAGAATTTTAGCTTTTTTGTAAAAGAGGGCACTCTAAATATTTCCTAATGAAACCTTTGAAACAATGTCCTGTCCACTTATAGTTGAGAAGTAATAAAAATTCTAGGTAATGAACCTGAGCTTTATGATTACACAATAGAGAAGAAATAATTCTGGAACCTGAATTCCATGGCGGCGTTGCCTGCCAGGGGGAGTCTGAGCATCCTCACAGATTCCTGTCCCCCTGCCCATCCTTCCCTGCAGCCTCCAAAAAAGCCTCCCCAGCAGCCGCCAGCTTCCGGTAGGGGTTGCTGTTGTGTAATACAAGGCCCATTGTTCTCACTAGAATTTGGTTATCTTTTCAGATCATTTCCAACCTTTGCCCTTTCCCAGGATTTAATCTGTTTAAATTGATATTGGTTATTTGCTCTTGAGTTTACTGTGAATTTAATCTTACGTTACTGTTTAATACATTAAAGTACTATTTTGGTTGTTGCCGCTGCACTGATTAGCATTAATTTTCCCCAGAATGTGTTCAGAATATCAGTGAGTTTGTTTTGGAGAATGAATGATAATTTCATTGTTTTAAAAACACTAAAGTATTTAATTACTTTATTAAAATGCATGAAGTGAATTTTGATGAGATCAGTTCTGAAATCAAACTAAGATTTTCAGAGAAACTACAACACTGGCTTTAATATACAAATTTTGCCTTTAAAATTTTATTTTTCTGCTGGTAGAGAGGCATTATATTTGCATTTTTGAGCCTGAATAATTCTAATTCCATTTTTATTGTACAAACCCAAGAGGAACATTTACTTTGTTTTCACTGATTAGTTATACAATCATTCTTTTCAGATACTGCATGGACCATGAACCATAATATTATATTCCTTGCTAATACATTTTGGCAAAAGTATTTACATGAAAACACAATACATAAATGTAATGACTTTCTCAAATGAGTACATTGTTGCCATGAAGCAATCACCTTTATTTTAATACAAGTAAAATTCATTAAAATTTTCTCAATTAGCAAAGCGACTTTTCCAAATGAACCAGTGAAGGAAAAACATTGTCTGTTTTATCCTAACCCAGCTGATTTGCCTTTATTACCAGATGCCTATTTATGGAAGAGAAAAAAAAAGAAAAGTGTTTAATTTTAATAAACTTGATGCAATGCTGACTCCTAGGGGATTAGGTATGGTTCTGATATACTTAGTTTCTTTTTGGTTGGTTTCAAAGTAAAAGTTAGATTTGAAAGCAAAATCCTTTGAAACAAAGATACTACCTTCAAGACTCTCTCATGTTGAAAGGAGGAACTTGGAGACCCAAGTGAATAAATCCTTTGAATTGCAAAACTTACTTTTAATAAAAAAATATTTTATTTTTCCCTTTCACTAAAATGCTTAAATCCCATCATAAGTCTAATAACCAGATTCTGGCATTTGACACAGACAGTTGAGTTGAGCCTTGTATCTGTAAGTACAAATGTAGCTTTTAGGGGAAAAATACAATCACCTTTGAATTCACGTTTATGTAGTATAGATTTTAGATTACTTTATCTTAACTGTCCCTTTCTGAAGCAATTTTTTAAAATTTCTAGTGTTGGTTATTCATTTTACGTGTAGAGTGAAAACATATTCTCCCCAATCCCCTTTATATAGGTTTTAAAAATGACACTATGCACACACTGAGTGACTCAGAGTATGGGATTTAAAATCTGTTAGTTATTCCTAATAAAAATGCAAAGACTAAGTAAGAGTGCTAACTATCCTATATATTTGTGGGATTCCTGTTCTTAAAATACTTAATAGCACTGAATCTCATTCTTGGAAGGAATGCCCATTTAGCATTCTTCAGATGGATTATAAAATGTTAGTTAAATAACATTGATAAGGGGGAAAGGTTAAGACAGAAAATTCTAAGTTCTAGTCCTGTTTTTCTAGGATAAGGGACAACTAATATAGTCTCTGTCTAGTAGTAAGGTGTTAAAATAGTTTACATTAACCCTGAGATAATATCTTTCTCTTTCCCTGGTATTAAATAACTTTTAAGTTAGGGGAGGAGAGTAAAGTCTTAAAATAATCACAACGATAAATTAGGGATATGTAACATTGTCTAATACAAGGAATCAGGCTCCTTGGAAAAATGGCTGGTTATAGGGCTGAGGCAGAGACGAATTAAGATGAGCCTGGAACATCTGGTCATGCCTGAGAGTAAGGAAGTGCTCAAAAAACAAAAACACAAAAAATTAGGCATGTTAAAGAGAAATAGGAGTCAACCTAAAAGGACTACCAATGGACAAACCTGGGACAATTTGGGTAACAAAATAAATAAAATAGTTATAGATTATAATCCAAAGTATAAAATAAATAGCCAGGAATCCACAATTGAACAAACAAGTAATATATAGGGCAGAAGAGGTAAATCTTTTCTAAGGAAAAATTCCAAATAATTTATGTAGCTATTCAGCATTTGAAGGTTTAAAATCTGTTAGTTATCCTATCTAATAATAGACAAAGATTGAAATTAACCGTACCTCTGCTATGCTTCCCATTGGCTAATCAGCGAGATATGCAAATTAACCACCAACAAAGATGATGGCCGGCAGCCACACAGCTGAAGCGAGCAGGAGGCTCTGACCTCCACTCTAAGCAACAAAGTTGCAATTATAGAAGCTAAACAAACCCCAGATACCTGCTTTCAGCAGGCTGTGGCCTTGGAGCTGGAGCAGCAACAAAGTTTCAATTATAGTGTTGGGGTCCAGCCCCAGCAGGTCAAGGGGTTCCCAAAGGTGTGGACAGAGTCGGCGAAGAATGAAGGAATGATACAGAGACAGCGTTCAGTTGATCAGCAGCCTAGCCAGGATCTCTAGCCCGGATCTCCAGCCAAGTTCTGTCTAGGAACTCCAGCCAGGTTCTCCAGATTCTCCAGCCAGGTTCGGTCGCCAGGTTCTGTCCTCTATTGTCTTGTTACATCTGTATTTATACCAGTGTGTGCCCGTGGTATTGACGTTGAACAGGTGTCTCTTGTCATCAACTTTGACCTTCCTGTGGACAAGGATGGGAACCCAGACAACGAGACTTACCTGCACCAGATCGGGCGCACTGGCCGCTTTGGCAAGAGGGGCCTGGCAGTGAACATGGTCGACAGCAAGCACAGCATGAACATCCTCAACAGAAACCAGGAGCATTTTAATAAGAAAATAGAAAGTCTGGACGAGATTGAGAAAATAGCCAACTGAGAAGCTCCTGCAGGTCCTGCGCAGGAAACCCGTGCTTTCACAGCACAGGCCTGGACGTCACAGAAGGACAAAGGCACAAGTGGACAGGAACCACCTGCCTTATTTTAAACTACGTTTGGAGCCGAAACCGGTTTGGCTCAGTGGATAGAGCGTCGGCCTGCAGACTGAAAGGTCCCCCGGGTTCGATTCCATTCAAGGGCATGTACCTTGGTTGCGGGCACATCCCCAGTGGGAAGTTTCATCTGATTCTCAGTCTTGATTGTTTATATCTAATCTATTTTCTTCCATTGTAAACATTATGAATCTTTCCACTATTCTCTGAGTTCTGAAAGCTCATATTTATAAGCCTATTATAAGTCCATTTTTATTAATTGTAATGGAGCTTTTCAATGTGGAAAGTCATGTTCTTCACTTAATTTTTCACTTACCATTTTCATGAGTGTTTTTCTTGGTGATTTCTACCTTTCCATTTTCCCTGTCATCCTATTATTCAGGTATTGGATCACCTGTATTTCTCTAATTTTCTTATGACTACTCATATTTTCTATTTGTGTTTTTTAAAAAAATCTAATTTCTGGGAGAGTTTCTCAATTTCTCTTCTAATTCATATATTGAATTTCTAGTATTATACTTTTAATTTCCAATGATTCTTTTTTAAACTTTTCTGAATGTTCCTTTTTAATAGAACCTCCAGTTTCAGGGATACAATATCGTCTCATTTCTCTGAATATTTTAATGATAACTTTAAAAAAGTTTCCATCTCCTTCTATAGTCTTTGTTTCCTCTAAGTTGCAACTCATCATTTTTTTCCCTTTTGTTCATCTTGTCTTTTATGTTGGAGATTTTCCTCAAATATCTAAGGATTCTTATCTGCTTAGTAATAATTAAGTGGATCAGTTGCCCAGCTGTGGCTCAATGGTTGAGCATTGACCCATGAACCAGGAGATCATGGTTCCATTCCCAGTCAGGGCATATGCCCAAGTTGCAGGCTCTATCCTCAGTGTGGGACATGCAGGAGGTAGCTGATCAATGATTCTCTCTCATCATTGATGTTTCTATCCCTCTCTCTGAGATAAAATAAATAAATAAAAAGAAATAGTGGATCACTTAAAAGCTCAGTGAAGTTTCTTTGTTAGCCTGGGAGGCTTGATAATTATGGGTCTCACTGTAGAGTGGTTGGGTGTCTGTCGATGAGAATTTCCACCTCACATCAGTATTTCTAGGTCATTTATCTTGGTGGGGTCACATTTCAAAAGAAGAAACTTTTCCACTCTTGTGTGGGTGGTATGAACCTCACTATCTGCTTTCTTGGAGCCAAGTTGGGGAAGAGCACTGGCAGTGGTTTCAACATATAGTATGTATACATATTTTACTTAATCCTCTTCTTTTCAATATAGTGCCCACACTATTAACTGTTCCTAGAGACCCCAGTCCAGAGCCCCCTCCCCCTTTTTTTCAGCTTTCTAAGGGAATCAGGCCCCAGTTGTCTGCCAGGTAGAAGTGAATGCTGGTTTTTTGTTTTCCCCACCAGTGTCTCTGGTTTATTAGGTAAGATACCTGTTGTCCTGCTTTCCAGCTTCCAACATTTTATTGCTCTCATTTCCTTTGAAACTTGCGAATCTTTAAAATAAAAAAGTACCTTTTTGTTTTTTGTGTTTTGTAAGGGTGTCAGAGGAAATGTGTAGGTTTAATCTGTCATCTTTAGGTGGAAGTTCAACATGCCTTTATTGAGCACCTGCCTGGACTAGATTGTGTTGGAACCGTGGGGAATACACAGATATTCTGTTGTGTAATGTAATTGAATCACTGTCAGGTCTCAGCTATGAACTGAAAATCTAGACCTAACCTTAGGAAGCACTGAGTAATTCAAGATGCTGATTTCCTCATGATCGAGAGCCAAATTAAATGTGGGAAGTATGCTGATGGATGCAATAATTATGACAGAATGAGCAAGAAAACTTTTATATAAATACTTTATGTATTCAGATTTCTACACGCTGTTGTATTTTTTCATTCTTTTTTTTTTTATTGTTAGACCACAGGAAATTAATGAAGAAGATGGAAAAAAGAATGACTTTACCACCTCCACCCCTGAGCAATGTCCAAGACAGTTTTGGATAAATAATTCCCCAGAATTCAAATATATTAAAATGGAAGCCACACAATCAAATGTCCATAGGAGCCACACTGGTACTATATTCAGTCACATTACAGAGAAATAATAGTACATAATAAGAATATATGGCAAGAAGCCTTTGGCCTCAGAGTGGGGTGACTGTAGAATGCTTAAGAACGGTAAAGAGAGTGCCCTGTGGAAGTGACTCCTTGTTGTAGAACTTCAGCCTGACGTTGCCTTGTGGAGATGAGTAACGCAAGTTTTCCATGGAAACCAGAAACCTATATTTTAATATAAAATATGAAAATGAGAAAGTAGAAGATGGAAATTAAAAAATATTAATATGAAATAATCCAATTTAAAGTTTTATTTATTACTAGAGGCCCGGTGCACAAAAATTTGTGCACTCGGGGGTCCCTCAGCCCAGCCTGTGCCCTCTCGCAGTCTGGGACCCCTCGGGGGATGTCCACCTGCTGGCTTAGGCCTGCTCCCCGGGGGATTGTGCCTAAGCTGGCAGTGATACATCCCTTGGGGGATGTCCACTTGCCAGCGGGCCTAAGCTGCAGTTGAACATCCACAGAGCTGCTGAGGAGGCAGGAGAGGCTCCCACCATCGCCGCTGTGATGCCGTCAGCCTGGCTTGTGGCTGAGCAGAGCTCCCCCTGTGGGAGTGCACTGACTGCCAGGGGGCAGCTCCTGCATTGAGCATCTGCCTCCTGGTGGTCAGTGTGTGTCATAGTGACCAGTCATTCTCAGTCGTTCTGCTGTTAGGGTC
>NW_005871332.1:78172-179729 GCF_000147115.1 Myotis lucifugus
CTGCAGCTGCCCCCCAATCTTGGGCTCCGCCCCTGCCCGGGCCTAATGCCTCTGGCCGAGGCCTTAGGCCTGGGCAGCGGGGACCCCCAGCTGCAGCCGCCCCTGCCTGGGCCTAACGCCTCTGGCCGAGCTGTTAGGCCCGGGCAGGGGACCCCCGCAGCTGCAGCCGCCCCCGATTGTGGGCTCCGCCCCTGCCCAGCTCCCATCGCCGGCTCCACCCCTACTTCCCGCTATCACTGGCCAGTGCAGCAGAGGTGCAGGATTCTCTGATCATGGCCGCCTTTGCCCTGCCCCCCGCTCTTAGCTCCCCCCTGGGTTTCCGATCACTGTCAGTGCCAGGGGGCTTCTTCCGTGCTTTCCCTTTTGCCTCCCTGCATTGTGCCTACATATGCACATTAACCGCCATCTTTGTTGGCAGTTAACCGCCATCTTGGCTGGTGATTAATTTGCATATCTCGCTAATTAGCCAATGAAAATGGTAGCGGTCGTACGCTAATTACCATGTTTCTCTTTTATTAGTGTAGATTATTTAATCCTCATCCGAGGATATTTTTTCCATTGATTTTCAGAAAGAGTGGGAGAGGGAAAGACAAAAGGAAATATTGATATGAGAGAAGCACATTTATTGGTTGCCTCCTGCCTGGGCCGGGGAAGATCCTGCAACCAAGGTACATGCTCTTGACCAGAATTGAACCCGGGACCCTTCCGTCCACAAGCTGATGCTCTACCCACGGAGAAAACCCGGCTAGGACCCCAATTTAAAGTTTTAAAACATTATCTAATAGTTTTAAAAATGTTTAAAAACTGTACAAAGAAAACATATTTGTAACCAAATTGAATTGCAGGTCTTTAATTTACAACCTATGCCATAGTCTTCATTTACCCTGGGTTCATTTTTCAAGATCATATAGGGTTATTCATAATTTTCATGGCAAATGTAATTCCGAAGTGTGACGTTAATCTCTGGGGAATTGTTAAAATGTAAAAAACAAAAACAAAAGAGAGAGAGAGAGAGAGAGAGAGAGAGAGAGACAGAGAGAGAGAGAGGAGAGTGATTTACTAAAAAAAATAATGGGTCTTTGCCGTGGAATGAAACTCTTTCCTCATAGAGTTAACCCAATTCCTCAAAACCAACCTGCATTTCCAAGGTCCTTCGAATCAAAATGGATCCTGTTATACTATCTAGCTGCTTAAAGGAGTGAAGAAGCTTTCTACCCATTGATAGGAGAAGGTTGACAAGGTACACTGTTAGATGGAAAAAGCAAGGTGGAAAACAATAGGTCTAATGTGATACACTTTGTGTTAAAATAGAGAAACGTAGAGGTACCATTTTATAGTAGCTTGTATATGCATGAAGAAAATCTTTAAGGTTACATAAAAAAAAATGTTAATCTACAGGGTGGAAACTGGGCAGATGGGGACAATCTGGAGAGGAAGCTTTCATGATATATCTCTTATTTCAGGCGTGCTATCACTTTTGTGAAAAATAAAATTTAAAAATATTTTTTATTTCAATCACAAATTCGTATCCAATTAACTTACTCTAAAAGGATGGTTTGTTGGCTATGTACTGGGAGAGCCCAGTGGCAAGGTAGCTGGAAAAGCATGGCTGGATAAATCAGAACTTGTTTTTGTTCTCTGTCCCTAACTCTCAGCTCCTTGGTGTTGGCTGCAATCTCTCTTGCAGCAGATGGCTGCCCTGCAAGGTTCAGGAAAAATGGCCATAAGATGCATGAGTCATAGGCTTATATTATTCTGATAGCTTGCCAAAGAGGAGGAGAAAGCATCTTTCCTTCTCTGGCAGTGAAGTCCCAAGAAGAACTCTGGACCAACTTGGGTCACATATCCTCCTTGATCCCTGAACCTCATTGTGGCCAGGAGGTAGAATACTCTGATTGGCCAGGCCTAGGTCACATAGGGATGGTGAGGTTGCCCTCACTGAACTACATAGAAAGAGGAGGAATATTCCCCCAAGCCAGAGGTGATAGGCAATGAACACATATCTACACTAATAAAAGAGAAACATGCAAATTGGTGTCACTCCACTACACCCACCAGCCAATCAGAGCGACTATGCAAATTAACCCAACAAAGATGGAGGTTAATTTGCATATGCAGGCACGGAGCAAAGACTGAAGACTGAAGACTGAAGAGGCTTGGCTTCTCCACTGCGGCCGGATCAAAGGTCTGGGTCCAGGGTGCCAGAGGAAAACTGGTGGCGGCAGTCAGGGAGGAAGGCCTATTGCATGAATCTCTTCGTGCAACGGGCCTCTAGTCTACTATAAAGCCAAATGTGTTTAAAACCAGAAGAAATCTAAATTGCTGTGGCTCAAACCATTATGTCTAGACTTGCTGAAGAATTCGCTGAACTACAAGATGCTAGAGACATTGAAAATGACTGTTAACTTTACAACAGTATATTCTCCATTTAAATGAGTTGCAAAGTTGAAACTGGAATATGACCTCTTTCTCTAAGACCCTGCCTAACTAAAGTTTTTGTTACAAACTGGCAAACACACCAAGCTCCTTTCCTTCACAGACTTTTTATTCCCTTCTGGTATTAGTAGTTTTTGAGTCTAAACTTAAATGATGAGACAAAGGAAAATTTTGGCCAAAGAAGGAGTAATACAAGAAGCTCAGATATCAGAAATGCTGAATTAATCTCCACAAAGCTGCCACATTTTTAGAAAATAAAAACCTCAGCTAAGCTTATTAAAAAGTCATCTAATCTGATGACTGAAGGCAAAAGGGTGTCCAGTTAGCCAGTTACCTAACTCATGCATCTTGCAGCTTTTTCAGAACCTTGGGAGAACACACCTGCTTCAAGAGAGAATGAAGGTACACTCAAAAATAGCTATACACTACGCATTGCAAGAGGAACCAGGTGAGCTAAGCCACTTGATACCCTCGAAATATCAGTTTCCTCATCTATAAATGAGATGATAAATTTGTTTTGCAAAATTATTGGGAGTTGTATTAGTGCCCTCTTGCTGCTATAACAAATTACCATAAACTCATAGCTTAAAGCAACACAAACTTATTTTCTACAGTTCTGGTGGTCAGAAGTTGAAAATGGGTTGTCAGAGCTGCATTCTTTTTGGATTCCCTAGAGGGAGAAGCTATTTTCTTGCCTTTTCCAGCTTTTAGAGGTTGCCCAGATTCCTTGGCTTATGGCCTCATCACTCTGACTTCTGCTTCCTTGTCTTATCTTCTTTTCTGACTCTAACCCTCCCTCCCTCCCTCTTATAATGACCCTTGTGATTACATTGGCCAACCTAGATCATTAATAATAATCAAAACCCACACCTGCAAGTTCCCCTTTGCTCTATAAATTAACATGCAGGTTTCAGGGACTAGGACATGGACATCTTTGGGAGGCCATTATTCTGCCTATTACCATGGTATAAAAAGAAGGAATGTCTGTGAAGTTCTTAGCATTGTGCTTGCCACATAAAAGATATTTGACCAATGCCAATTTTCAGTTTGTAAGTTTTAACAATCCAGATACAGAACTATGCATTAAATTCTTAGATGTTAAATATTCTAATGAGGGTGGAATACATAATGTAACATTTGTAATTTTTTTTTACATTTATGAACTCTGTGTACTGAACTTAGAAGATGATTTCTGTCCAAAAATAAAGGACAGTCCTCAAATGGAACAATAACATTTTGAACAGTAAAATAGTCAACATGCAAGCTCTCTCTAGTTACTCTTGAATGAAGACCAAATACAACACACAGGTTATGGAGAGTGTTCAGAGAACACACAAAATCCTAAAGAGTGTTACATCTTGTAAAAGATGGGAAAGGGGTTATTTCATTGTTATGTGGTAGGAGGTCAATATTTGGCAATACAGGTGTTTGTGCTTCAACAGATCTCCTCATTGGTATTTCCCAGGTTCCCAGGACGACCCAGTATTCCTCTTTTGTAAAGGTCCTGCTGGCTCCAAACTGTACTCAGCACAGCCTACTGGCCCTGAATCAGAAAGGTGGGTGCTGAATTTCTATGTTTTTCTCCTGAACTCATTATACCCTACGAACTTCATAATGGCCAAACAAGGCTCCCCATCACTTTGAAGAGGGTGTGTGGTGGCCTTTGAGAGCATCTCCAAAAGATTCATGAAGCTCAGTTCATGTTTCAAGAAAGGTAAAGATTAACGCTCCGCTAATCTTAGTGAAAAAAATTAACACCCCTGATACCCAGAGAGGTCAATCTTTGCAGGAATGAAGTTTATATTTGGTATGATGGGCCATCCCTGGTACATGTTCTTTGTGGTTAATAACAGTCTTTGTTTAGTTGTCACTCTCCTAGGAGGGAATGCTAATGTAATACTCACTGGGTTTTCTGCTGCTGGCTGGGAATTATCGATAGGTCATAAATAAACTACCACCACATAGGAAAGACAATAAGATTACATATACTCCTACTACCTCCAATTACCGTAAGAGCAACAATTATAAGGTTGTACTCCTAGAGCCACCCTGGGGAGAAAATGAGAGGAAAATGTTCCATTAGCTTAATGAAGAGAGCACAGCAGAGCTACAGTTGCATTTTCTCACTATTAGTACCTATGGTGTGCCCCACACCCGAGATGCAGGGGAACAATTAAACTTTCTGACAATTAGCCCCTACAATATACATTTCCTGAAGCTGAAGGACATATTTCAAAGAATTACATTTATTTTTTTTTCACCTCTTCCCTATGAAGTTTGAGTGAGTCCTCTGCTTGTGGGAACGGAGGGAGTCGGGACCAAAAGTTTATTTTACAGATGACTCTGAAGGATGGTTGGCAGGCTTGCTGGAGAGCACACATGAACTGAATGGCACCGTGTGGAAAAGGGAGGGTTAAGAAGGTGCAAACAGAGGAAAGTTCACACCAGCCTCGGTAGGGAAAAGATGACTTGGATTAATGTGAGTAATTTAGCTTCAGTGTGCCCATGCTAGGAAGGAGATCACAAGAGGAAAAAAAAAATACTTGTGAGGGCTCTCCAGCTGCTGAAGAATGAGGTTTGCTTCCTGGAAGGCCTTGTGTTAGCAGTGGTTCTCAACCTTCCTAATGCCATGACCCTTTAATACAGTTCCTCATGTTGTGGTGACCCCCAACCATAAATTATTTTCGTTGCTACTTCATAACTGTAATGTTGCTACTGTTATGAATCGTAATGTAAATATCTGATATGCAGGATGTATTTTCATTGTTATAAATTGAACATAATTAAAGCATAGTGATTAATCACAAAAACAATGTGTAATTATATATGTGTTTTCTGATGGTCTTGGGCGACCCCTGTGAAAGGGTCGTTCGACTGCCAAAGGGGTCGCGACCCACAGGTTGAGAACCGCTGTGTTAGAGGGAGATGTCCTGAGATTGGGGGCCCGGTGCTCACAGATTTTGGCTCCACACTTAATCTTGTCACGTGCCAATCCCTGTTCTACACAATGGAGGTTCCGAACCTCCCTGGGTTACTGGGAGGATGGAAGAGAAAATGGCTAGGGATTAATTGATGAATGCAAAGTGCTTAACAGATGTTAGTTGTTATTATCTTAAGCTCAGAATTAACCTAGACATTATGAAGTTGTATGGTGTAAGGAAATATGTGATCATTTTATACTCTCAAGATTTCCTTGTGAGGACTAGGATTTAAACTTTATTTGGGTGATAGACAGTGAAAAGTCACTTGGTTTCATTTCCATTTAAGCAGTAGAGATATTTGCACAATTTGAAGGTGCCCGAATTGTTCTTCAAATTACTGATAAATGTTTGGATAAATGTGGACAAATCAAGGGTCTCCCTCCACCCTCCATTATTCAGAGCACAGGGGGTTTTGATCAACTGTCCACACACGCAGCCAGATACTACTGATCTTGATCAGGCCAGTTCTCTCCTGTGCGCCAGTGAGCCCAGTACCTCCGGACCAGGACTGGTTCAGCCAGGAGCCCTCTCTCTCCATCCTTCACTGGAGTTCACACCTCCAAGGATTAGGCAAATTCTCAGTATAAACCCTCAAAGCACCCTCAGAAGGGTTTCCTGTATTGCAAACTTCCAACCTCTGACTTTCAATACATTACTGATAGAAAGCCAAAAAAGAAAAATGGCAAGTCTAATAGCAGACTGCACCTTATTGAGAAACAGTATTCTCTAGGATAGTGTTTCAAGTATTATTTATGCTTAGTGTCTTGATTTTGCTGGTGTGTCAAGAGGTTAGTTGGCAACTGCAATTAGGTCTTAGATGTTTTGTGAAATTACTGCAGTTGTTTTAAAATCACTTACGTTGAGCCTGGCCACTGTGGCTCAGTTGGGTGGGTGTCATCCCATGCACCAAGAGGTCGCAGGTTCAATTCCCAGACAGGGCACATTCATGCCTGGGTTGTGGGCTCGATACCCAGTGTGGGGTGTGCAGGAGGCAGCCGATCGATATTCCTCTCTCAAAATTCAATAATAAGAACAATAACATAAAATCATTTCGTTTGTATCAAGATAAGGAGTTTGAGAAGTACAAGCATTTCTCAGTTACACCTTCACCTGTTCTTGTGATACCTGCTGTCCTTGTGACAGAAAAGACCAGGTCACTTCTCTTTCCTGAATAGTGTGGGTGCTACTATTCACAGCACTTGTTGCTGTTTTCCTGATTACCAGAAGGTTCACTCTTGCCTCTGCCACCCCACTTTCTGTGACAGCTATGCATTATGTTATAAAAATTGTATCCACTTCCACCCCCCCCAAACTCTTCATCCTTCATTCTTCCATTTCTTCTTTTTTCAAACTCCAAAGACTGTATCCCTGCCTGAAAGACTTTCACTGTTATGACTTAGCTAAATTAGCATTTGTAAGTAGAGGCCCAGGGTGTCAGATGGTAAGCTGAAGGTTCAACAAAAGACCAAAAGGGAAAGTGAAATAGAGAAATTTATTACTCACAGGTCTTGGAGGAGGTACACGGAATGCCTTGAGGGGCCACAGGGATGGTGGAGGGGGAGAGGAAGGCAGGGTGCAGGTAGAGCAAGCAGCAGAACCTGGAGCTCATCTTTCTTAGGGTCCACGGTGGAGCGCTTTGGGGTTCCCAGGCTAAGACATGATCAGCCCATTGAAACCAAAAAGAGTGGGGTTTGGGTAAGCGCCATGGGGTCACTGAGAGAGTCATATCAAGGATTTAGATTTACTTTGTGACTCTGGGCTGTTATCTAGGGCGAGCACTTAAGGGAGGGGCTAGTGTCAGTTCAAGTCCTCTGCAGGGTGCTAGGCCAGACAAGTGGATGCCGGCAGCAATACTATGGAGTAGCTTAGCTAAACACTCAACACCTTTACATAGGATGATCTCCATGGGAACAGTTTTATTTTATTCATTGCTGAATTCCCAGTCCCTAATAATGCCAAACACAGCAGATGCTTAATTGATAGGTTAAATTAAAGAAGAATCTGTGGATAGAATTTATCAAAATCTTTGTGTGTGTGTGTGTGTGTGTGTGTGTGTGTGTGTGTGACCCAACCAAGAAAATTCTATAAGGGAAAGATTTTTATACTTCCACAACTTTCCTTCCTAACCATGAGCTTTGAAATCATTGTCACACCATAATTTTTTTCTATTATTAATAATTTGTATCCTCTCTTTCCCAAAATTACATGGCTACACATGATAAAATTTAGTTTATGTAACATTTGGTATGTCTATCATCTATCTATCTATCTATCTATCTATCTATCTATCTATCTATCTATCTATCAGAAGCAAAGAAGGTGAAAGGGACCTTAGAGATCATCCAAGCATCTTGCCTTGTTCCCACATGCTTCAGCTGAGAAAATTGACAATAAACAATGTAGTTGTGCCCAGTTACCGTGGCTCAGTGGTTGAGTGTCGACCTATGAACCAGGAGGTCAAGGTTTGATGCCTGGGTTGCGGGCTTGATCCCCAGTGTGGGACATGCAGGAGGCAGGCAATCAATGATACCCTCTCATCATTGATGTTTCTCTCTCTCTCCCTCTCCCTTCTTCTCTGAAGTCAGTAAAAATATATATTAAAAAATAATGTAGTTGTGATTGCATAGCTACCCTACCAATGCTGCCTGAATCTTGGGGCTTTTGCTTTATTTTATGGTAGAAAGGTCTTCTGACTTTATAAAAAAGATCTGAAAAGGTGTCCTCATCAGGACAGAAGCTCCTATAAGCTCAGGAGCCCTAACTCCCCGTTTGTAACCATAAGGTAGTCGTTTGGGCTAAGTCACTTTATCAGGGTGCACCACAAGAGTAAGGAGTCCTTGATGTAGTATAATCTGAGAGGTAGTATGGTGGCCCTAATATCCAAAATATAAAATACTCCCAAAGTCAGGAATTGCATCACTGGTCTTTGTGCTAAGCTTTACTCACTGCAATCTTACTTGAAAAGCAAATCCTCTGAGTAGTGAGACACACAGATTCCTACCACTTTAGTGGGGACACAAACTTCAAAGTGATCTCAGAAATCTAGGACTGCAGGAGCACTGAGATTCTAGGTTGGGGAGGAACAGGGTGAAAACCTAGGAATATGCTCAAAAGAAAACAAAAAGGCTGAGGGTCAACTGCCCATTTACAGCCAGCTCTGAATTTCCTTTCCAATCAAATGTTCTGTTTTGTTTTTCAAAGGGTCTTTATAGTGTAAATAGTGGGAGTATAGGGCCGAACTAATCATGGTGTGTAATAGCACTGGGATGCAGGGACAGGGTTATTTAACAATTGCTAATTTTATTAATGGATAGCACCCTCGGAGCTCCTCACTAAGTGGACCTTGATGGACAGGTAAAGTGAGCTTTGAGATGGGTGAGGGACCACTCTGGATACTGGCACAAAACAAAGCAGGTTTTGTGGGTAGAGATGAAATCAGAGTAGGAAGTCCTGTGTTGAAGGCAGGGTGGTCCTTCCTGACGTAGGCAATAGGAGATGCACTGTCTGGAGAGAGGCTAAGCAAAAAATGAAACGGACCAACAAATGAAACGGTCTGCTTTTCATTCTTGTCATGTGCCAAGAATTCTAAACAATGTTAGTTATGAAACAATCCTCTTCCAAATGATCTCTTATTCGTCTTTCTAATCGATTGCTGTGGCTATTGTTGAGTTGAAGTAAAATACATGAAAGTTTCATATTAGCACATTTTGATAACTTATCCTTTCATAAACCTTGCATCTTGCATGTAAGTTAATTTGGAGAATTCCCATTTACACCATTAGCCCCTGCATTGAACTTGGCTGCCCCCATTTCTTTTCAGAGTAGTAACGACGGCCGATTGTTGATGCTTGCTTGCTTTGAAGCCATTTCTATCTCCAAACTTTGTGGTACTGCATAATTCTATGTTTAAAGGGTATATTTGAAATTAACAATTTAGCACAGTGATGTGAAAGATGAAGAAATAAAATTGAGTTACTTTGGTCATCTGGGCAGATTTTATTACAGTAGTGAAATAGCATGCTAACTTTGAGGTGTGATGTTTTCATTTGAGAAGTGTAAATTTTATTTCAAAACTGAGATCTAAATTTGATGTTTTATTGTTAATTATTTGTTTTAAACTAACAAGTAATATTTTGCTTTAAACTAAAGAGGATCTTCAGTCAGGGATATGATTTAATTGTCTAAATTGTACCTTTTGCAGATGTTTTAGTTTTATTAAAGTTTACTTATCATTTACTGTAATGTTATTATGCATTACTGTGACAAATCAATATATAGGTATAAATTCATCCCCTTTTCAAAATATATTCATGTAATTTAAAAGTATTAGTATATTATTTATTTGAGCTATTTTGAAATTATTATTTTATTTTGCATTTTTTACTGGCATGATTATGATATATATGCATATATCATAGTACATATACACACATATGGTATATATATATTACACACACATATACATTTAATAAAAGACAATTTTCACTATCTGCATGCCTTTCCTGGTTACCATTCTTATTCGTTTCGTGATTATTACTGAAAATATTGTCATATGGAGGTGATGAGTGTTAAAAAATAATCCACTTTGGGTGTCAAATACTCTAGGTATGCCACGAACGTCCACTACACTGAGATCTTCTCCTAGGATCTGTAGTAACTTGTTGCAGCATTGCAAACATACCTGCACTTTGGTTGATTTTTCTAGTGATTACTAAGCCAGCGATGGGCTATATAAAAACAATTTTAGTTCCATTTTTAACTGCATCAGCAGATAAGAATTCTTATTATTGTAATTATTTTGCCTTTATTGGTTAAATTAACATTCAGCTTTTGGGGTTGCTGTGCAATATACGATATTATTTTACCTACTGTGTGTTCCAAGCAGTCTTGTCACAGTAACAGCATGCTAGCATGAAAAGCCTTATACCAAATAGGTAAATACATGTCTCTTGTGGATTAAAAGGGGGTAATTATGTCAGCCTTACTGCATTTGTGAGTGAATGGCTAAGAATAATAGAAGTAAAAATGTCAGGAAATATTTAACATTGAATACAAATAAGCACAAGACTGTCATAAGCATGAGAATGTCCTATTAAACACAATTTTTAGTTTCTCTTGATAGAGTGTTCAAATTAGAATATAGAAACACATACACAAATAATCTTTTATTTTCCTTTCATTTTAAGCAGTCCCAACCCTGTATACTACAGGTACAATTGCTATAATTTTCTTGTCAAAGTAGATCTTTGCTACAAAGGACCCCCAAATTATTATTTTTATTTAAAAATTTATCTTTATGCTTTATACAAACAGAACCCAAATAAATCCTGATATTGAAAATATTTGGCTTCCTAGAAACATGTAGGATTATGCTGTATGAGGTGTGCTTATTATTGCGAATAATTTGAAAACAAACACACCAGACCTTGCAACTGAGCTTCAAAGTATTCTCTTTGTTAACCACACACTTACTCCATGACTCGGCCATCGTGTCAAATCTCTCTTTATGAATGACCTGCAAGCCATGTGGCATATTCTTCCAAATATTTGAAAGTTAGCTTGGAAGGCTTCGGCAAAGGAAAGTCCCCTAAATATTTTCTAGCTATGATGGCTTCACAAGTCATCTCTTGTAATTTGAAAGACAATCTATTTGACTACATGAACTGGTAGAATTGTTAATGATGTTAGTGTCATTTACAAAAAAATAGTCAAATGGATTCTAATGGCTTTTGATATAAAGCAATGATTGGTAGAATAACGAAATTAGTTGTGTTTGAGGAAGAATAAAATGCTTAAAGTTAGACGTCATCAGGAAACTGACAATCAGTTTCAGGATCATAGTAAATTTTCTCCAATCTTTGTCTCTTAAATTTTGCCTATCACATTTATCAGTGGTGGACTAATAACACTACTTTGCATATAGAATTATTTTTAACCTTATTCCAAAAATAATTTGAGGAAGCTAACAATAAAAGATATAATAGTATATAACATTAACAAAGATCACTATAACTGGATAGTATAGGACAATAGAATACAATAGGACAAGAAATTGAAGCAAAGGGAAAATAAAGAGAATAGTAAAATGAATACAATACAAAAATAATAACAAAACGTATATAAAAATGTTCTGGAAAAGGTCAAATAAAGGTCAAATTTTCAGCTCTCAGCTTTTAGTTACCAAAGCAGATAAGAAAATCACCCATTATAAGAATATACATGTGTGAGTGCATTTTCTCCGAGAGAGAGAGAGAGAGAGAGAGAGAGAGAGAGACAGAAGCAGGGGGGCTGATTAGTGTAACTAGATAAAAATCTAAATCAGACTTTGCCATTAACACAAACTTTTAGTTTCTCTGTGTTGTAGTAAATGTGGGGATTTAATACTTCTCTTTTCCTCATTTTGCTAGCACATTACAGAAAAATGGAGTATAAATAATTGGGACTACTTCCAGTTCCTAATCTTTTAAGGAAATAGAAACAGCTGATATTATATTCGAGGGAGAGTCAAAGGGAATGAAGAAGGATCACCTATGTCCCATTCACTTTATATGTGCGGTGTCAGTTAATTCATACACAAGTCTTATGGAGTCAGATTCCTATTTTACAAATGAGGACGCTGCGTCCAAGGCTTACTTAAACAGAAGTAGCATTTGAACTGTATCTAACCCCAAGTCCAGGGTATATTTTCCACTAATGGCACTGCTTATTAACCCCTCCCAGGGCTTTACTGAAAAACTGTCTTAAGTAGCATAATAAAGTTATCTCTATTTCAGATGCTCTAGTCTAAGCATCAATCTTTGACTTTCAAAAAGCCCAGGATAACTTTTGTGCACTTATTTGAGTTTCAACCTTTCTGTTAGCCATATAGCATCTGAACTATTTACTATTTTATTTTACATGTATTCATTTTTAAATGAGGAAACTTTGTCACTATTAAAAATTTTAATCCAGTGTGTTTGCTAGAAATAAAATGAAGTATAAAGAGAAGTAACTATTAATAGACTAGAGGCCCAGTGCACAAAAATTTGTGCCCTCGGGGGGCAGGGGGAGGGGTCCCTCAGCCCAGCCTGTGCCCTCTCGCAGTCTGGGACCCCTCGGGAGATAACGACCTGCTGACTTAGGCCTGCTCCCGGGTCAATCCCTAAGTGCAGCCCCTGGTCAGGCTCAGAGCAGGGCCGATTGGGGAGTTGGGGCACCGCCCCATCATGCACAGAGCAGGGCGGATCAGAAGGTTGTGATGCCACCCTCACTCACGCTCAGGGTAGGGCCGATTGGGGGGTTGGGGCACCGCCCCCTATCACACTCAAGGCAGGGTCGATGGGGAGGTTGCGGCACCACCCCCTGTCATGCACAGAACAGGACCGATCAGGGGTTTGGGGCGCTGCCCCCTGTCACTCACAGAGCAGGGTCCATCAGGGGGGTTGGGGCTCCGTACCCTGTCACACACCGAGCAGGGTCAATCAGGGGGTTGGGGAGCTCCCCCCTGTCACTCACAGAGTAGGGACGATAAGGGAGTTGGGGCACCGCCCCCTGTCACACACAGAGCAGGGCCAATCAGAGGGTTGGTGTGCTGCACCCTGTCAAACACAGAGCAGCAGGGCAATCAGGGGATTGGGGAGCTCCCCCCTATCAGGCACAGAGCAGGGCCCATGGGGGGGGGGTTTGGGGCGCCGCACCCTGTCACACACAGAGCAGGGCCGATCAGGGGGTTGGGGAGCTCCCCCCTGTCAAACACAGAGCCCCAGGGCAATCAGGGGATTGGGGAGCTCCCCCCTATCAGGCACAGAGCAGGGCTGATCAGGGGGTTGGGGTGCCTTCCCCTGTCACAAACAGAGCAGGGAGATAGGGAGGTTGTGGCCCGGCCCCCTGTCACACACAGAGCCGCAGGGTGATCAGGGGGTTTGGGCACTGCCCCCTGTCACGCTGATCCCGGTGCCGGGAGGCATATTACCCTTTTACTATATAGGATAGAGGCCTGGTGCATGGGTAGGGGCTGGCTGGTTTGCCCTGAAGGGTGTCCTGGATCAGGGTGGGGGTCCCCACTGGGGTGCCTGGCCAGTCTGGCTGAGGGGCTGAGGGCTGTTTTCCTGCTGGAGAGTGACTAAAGCTTCCAACCGCTCCTTGTTTTCTTTTCTTTTCTTTTTTTTTATTCTGGGCCAGCTTTAGCTCTGAGGCCTCGCTGGTGAAAACATCGATACAATGTTTCGGTCTGGCTCGCTTTCAGTCCGGCTGTTTTCTGGGGTTTTGTTTAGCTTCTTATTTGCAACATAGTACATAGTTGCTTAGACTTGCAGCTGAGAGGCTGGCAAGTGAGGCGGGGAACATTGGAGTCCGCAGCAAGCAAGCCTCATGCTCGCTTCAGTGCCTGGCTGCCGGCCGCCATCTTGGCTGACAGTTAATTTGCATATACTCACTGATTAGCCAATGAAAAGGGTAGCGGTCGTACGCTAATTACCATGTTTCTCTTTTATTAGTGTAGATATGACTCCATGCAGCCCTTGGGAATCTCTCCGGCACCACCAACTGGGCATGTTCAGAACTGGGAAGTTAGTAAGCTCCTCCCCTCCTTGGGTGTAGGGGCGTGGTCTTCAGCATGCGGAGGGTCAGAGGGGCTCTGGCTCTCTGGTAGGTGAAGGAATATGCCCACTGCTGTTAGAAAACTGCAGTTACAACTTTGAGTACTTTATTCAGTAAAGTTAATTTTGGCAAAAGGGCTGGTAGAATGAAACAAAAACAAAATGTCCCTATCCTATGAGAAGAGAACAAATTATTTTCAGATCTTTTTAGCATTGCTAAGATTTAAGTGCCCTTGTTCTAGAACTTCAGATTTCTAGGAAGGTAAATTTGACAATTCAAATAACGTTTCATTAAATCAATAAATCAAGTAATCTGACATTTAAAAATATGTTGTCAACTAAATCAATATTTTCTATTATTCTTAGAAAAAATATTTTAAGAAAACCCAAGGAATAAATGGCTGGGACTTAAGGCATTTCTACTATCTTTCAGATTATAAATTCTGGAAAAACAAGCACTCAATCTTTACATTTTTTTTCCCTAGAGCTTAATACAGTATATTACATAACAAATGTGTATGTCGGAATATTCTGTATTCATTTCCTTACCAGACATCAAATTCAGGTTTAATCTGATTTATTTTATGAAGAAATGACTTCCACTCATAGTAATTAGTTATGAATGGCACAGACCATATCTTGGACAATATAAAGAAAAGCCTTCCAGAAGTTAATTGAGCTCTATTAATAGTTGGTGGGTTATTACTGCATTTGTTCTATGTTCCTGTGGATGAATTTCAGTCTTGTTCAATCCCATTTTTGGCAGAATATGACTATTTTTTTCAAACCTTATTTGAATTTTGAGTAAATATCTTTCCATGGATAATGATTAATTGTTAAACTTGAGCAACCCTTTATAGAACACTCACACCCACTTAATTCTATGGATGTTTTAACTTCAAGCAATAGAGTAGGCATTTTTGCAATATAACGCATAGCTGAACATTGAAAAAAAAAGTCGGATGGACAAGTCATATAATTTTGATAATTTGAGGGCATAACCGTAATTATAGACAGAACAGTTGCATGTAAAGGCCATCCTTAAAACTTTGATATAGAAGGGAATGAGTATTGACTACCTATGCAGTTAGAACTTGCTACCATTTAATGCTCACAATAACCCTATGAAGCTAGGAGGAAAGTGAAGACCAAAGAGGGTAATTTACCGGGAACCACCCAGCTTGTAAATGGCAGAGCTGGGATTTGAAATCAGGCCTGTATGAGTTGAAAGATTGCATATTTCCTCTATACCATTCTGCCTTTATGGTTAATGAAAATGTACAAAATAATCACAATTCTTGGATACTGGCAATTCTATTTCATCGGTACACAGAAATCACTGAGAAGCTGTGGCGTTATGGGGTGAGGGGAGTCGTATCAGGTCATATTATGTTGAACAAAATCAGGATCCACTCGGGTGAACAGTGGAGAGCTCACAAAGCCATTGGAGAGTGAGTTCAGGAGGGAATTTCTAAGATGGGAGGACCAAATGCTTCAAAGTTCACTGAAGCAGAACTGCAAAGATGTGACCTATGATGGGCAGCCACTGCAGGCCTCAGTTGCTGCTGGTCTAACAGGTTGAGCCAAAGCTCTGCAGAGTCTGAAGGGCAGTGTCATAGTGCCACATTCTCTGAATAGCGCCAGAGATGGCAATCACTGGGCAGAAATCACTTGTGCTTCCTGTGGACTGAACCACTGTTTGCACAATGGACTTTTTATACACGTGCAAAACAATCACTCAAACATCACTGATTTGCTTTAGGTGGAAAACAACCTACTTGGTTACATATTTAATATTTTGCTACTTTACTGAATTAAGACTAAGCTTCTTTTGTGTTCTCAGGGCACTGAGAATACAACCATGCAAAGATGAATGTCATCCTCAAGCCAAAATATTGGCATGAGAAGTGTTGGAAAGTTTAATATAGTGTTCTAGAGATTGCATTTTTCTTGTTATACATACACACGTACATGTGTGTATATATGTGTGTATATATATATATATATATATATATATATATATATATATATATATATATTCAACTGATTCAAGGGTAAGAATGTGTTCCAAGGTAGAAATTCTACCACAGGTAAACTATCCTAAACAAAAATTCAGCTTATCAATTGATTAAGTATAATATATATTAAACAGATTATGTAACAGTTCATTTATATAGTTTCCTCATAATCTTATTTATACATCATATTTTCTTCACTGGTAATACAGAGGTAAATCTCATACTAGCACATGTGAACATGCATCCATAATTAGGGACCAAGGGAGGCAGAAGGGGGAGCCCGAGTGGGGAAGTACATTTTGTACGTAGGAGTGCCTTCATATTTCTGTGTATACTAGGCTGGAAATTAAATATGGTAACTACTTTCCTTAGAAATTTATTTTTGTAAGTTCCCAAATCTCAAACTTTTGGAAATATTCCCCTGCATGCTTACTCTTACCATATAATATGTTCAGGTTCCTGGGATTCTGCTTGTCAGAGATATATTGCCCCTAGGATGCCCTTCTTTCCATTGTCTGCCTGGAGAACCTCAACCACCACTTATTTGGACAATTTCTGTATTAGCCATATCTAGAAGTCTCCTGTATTACAGTGTTAATACATTCCAGGAGTTACACCATTCAAAATCAGGTAGAATTGTTTTGTCTATCTAGTTCTGGAGTAGCATATAATAGAAGCACAATAAAAGTTTAACATTAATTACCTTTTATTGACCAAACTAGAGGCCCAATGCACAAAATTCATGCAAGAGTAGGCTTTAGCAGCAGCGGCAGTTACCTCGATCCCTCCCTCACAGCTGCGGCCGCTGCCTTGATCCCCCGGCTGCAGCCCCAGCTTCGTCTGGAAGGACATCCAGAAGGTCCTTCAACTGGTCTAATTAGCATATTACCCTTTTATTATTATAGAAGATTAGGGATTCCCTTTCTTTTTTTTAAAAAAATGTATTTTTGTTGATTTCAGAGAGGAGGGAGATAGAAACATCAATGATGAGACTCATTGATTGGCTGCCTCCTATACAACCCCTACTGGGGATCGAGCCCACACCCCAGGAATGTGCTCTTGACTGGAATTGAACCAGGGGCCCTTCAGTCTGCAGGCCGACTCTCTATCCACTGAGGGAAGCAAGCCAGGGAAGGGTTTCCATTTCAACTAGATTACTCAGCAGTTTTTAATTCCAAGTCATGCCTTGTGTTTAGGCCTTTAAAATTAAATAAGATGGCATGTGCTATTTTAATATGTATAAGGGAAATACATATTATGGGCACAAAGCCACTGATATTCATATTAGTTAAAAAGTCCTCTTGCTACGATTAGTTCACAAGTGATAAGCATCACTAACCACTTCTGGTTACTTCCTTAGCAAAGCAGAATTAGTGGCTTGCCATTTGCTTTAGATTAAAATTTTTTTTTTTTTACATTATGGACAAAGATTGAAGTTCCTTAGGAAAATATTAAATAAGGTATTTAAATATAAACTGATACACAGGTAATTCATAACTTTAAAAATAATTTATATAAATTCTTCCATATTTAATTAATATGATCCTCTGTAAATATATTATCGTAATGGTTAATAATAAAGTGTCTGGCTAAAAGGTTCTCAGGAGCCTATTGCATGGGCTAATCATCTTTGCTGTGATAAGATTTTTAGGCTGAAATATGTAAGATTGTGATTTTACTGTTGGTGAATCTCAAATTAGTTCTTCAAAAATTAGTCAGTCCAAAAGAGATTACAGAATACTGAATTGTTGTATTCAATAACACCTGCTAAGAGACCAGGTTAAAAAAAAAAAAAGACCAAGTAAAAAATGGTATTTTAATTCCTGTTAAATTCTATACTTCTATAACATGAGTAACTTAAATTGTTCATTTTAGATATGTGAAAGCTTAAATTCTTTCTGAATTTTTAATTAACTTTCCAATTTTATAATACTTATTAAAGTTTTAGAAGTCCGATTGGCATGCATGGTTTCAACCGTTGTCTATTCTCAAGTTAGTTTTTATGAAGTAGCTTAAAATAATTGCTCACAAACGCTCTCTCAATTATCAAGCTGTTTCTCCAATGAACATATTATATATTCAATTACCCAGTCACTTCAGCAATTTCACAATTGTTTTCATATTTGCTTAATTTTCAGTTTATTATTTCTTATGCACTGTAGTTTCTAGGGGAAAAGTTACATAAAGCATTTGGAAATCCTTGGATTGCTTCTCAACCTTTTGGCTAAGAGCAGGTGTGGAGATAAACAGAAGGTATATTTAATGAGTTCATTTTTTTAATGAGATACATTTGCTGGAGACAGAAATCTTTAAATAAAAAAGTATTAAGTTTGATATTTATGCATTTTGAAGACAATCGACAAACACTTAAGTTAAATGTTACTTATTCTTTTAAAATGTACAAATTATTTTTATCATCACTCACGCATTATTATAGCAGGGAGAACAGTAGATTGAAGTTGCAACAAATATTCTTTCAACACTTCAATAAACACAATGTAAACATTCACTTTAATAATGTTTCCTTTGTTAACACCAAACTGCACTTTTCTTTGCCTCTGGCTGAGCCATGACTAGCTGAGTAGCAACAGCAGAGTGCTGAAAGAATTTTTCAATAGCAATTTGCTTGTTCTAATTTACTTTTCAAGGTTGATGATCAGGATCACTATGTTCTTGCAAAAAGATCTATTTCTATTAATGTGATCCAATCATTCTTCTTGTTCTCATCATATTTAGTTCCCCTGGAAGCTTTAAGTGAATCAGATGTAAAGCTTTTTTCAGTTTGAACACAATCATCACTCATCAACAAGATTAAGAAATAGAACTTATATAATTTAAAAATTTTACACAATGCATATTGAAAAAGTAAAGTTTATTTCAAATGTATTAATAGTCTAATTATGTAATGGGAATTAAATCAAGTTATTCTCTACATCTTCAATAAATTTCAAAATAGCTAAATTTTCCCAATCTCCTTTCTGTGAGGGACTTTGTATTAGTTCCAATATGTATAGTTCCAATATTCAAAGAGCCCTAGCTAAGTGATTTGTAAAATTCAATGATATTACTTCACACTAAATAAAACAGGCCAGGAAAAGAAACTCTTCCTTCAATCACCGGAAAATCAACAAAGTTAACAATATAAATAAAATGGATCACATTTATGCAGGCTGTGCTTCTAAAAGGGAAAAATCACAGGGTTTAAAAATAAATATTGCCATTAATTATCTCTTTATAACCTGCAGAGGGCACTCAAGTCCCTTGAGAGAAAAAGTGAACATTTTAAGAGGGATAACAATATTCTTTTACAAAACTATCATTTAAAAAGACATTTAAAGGAAACATACACTTTGACTTTACATGTTGACGGATTATTAAAATATACAAATTTTCACATATCCTATTGGAGAAACAATTCATCAGGTGGTTTCCATCCCAGGGCACCTGTCAATCTGTAAATGCTAAATGCTGTGCATCATATATTAGCACTACACTGCCAACAATTGTGCAGATTAGCCAGGGTCTTAGAGAAATCAACCTGGACCTCAGAGCAGCCTGCTTACAAGACAATAAACTAGTCATAGAGATATGGCCTTGCACTGCTGCAGGCTATATGTGGACAATATTATCATACCTCTAAAACAGTTGATGAAAAAAATTAGAAGCTAGCTGAAGCTCAAAAAGTTTTAATCATTTGTAACAGTGATCTCATGAATTCTTTGGAAATTTTTATGTTAATGAATCTCTTCATTACTATTAACTAACACTGTGTTTGGAGGAAAGATATTTGAATTATTTCCTCTGACATGACACTTAACATATGTATTATATATACATTACATATACATACATGTACATATGATTTATACAGATTCTGATACATATTTCAAAATATATTGCAACATTTCATTAAAAATATTTACTGCATAGTGAATTATTAAAAATACTAGTTTTCTTAGCAACATGCCTTTCATCTTATATTTTTTCTGATCCTCAATTTCTGTGATTAAGTAACCGGCTATCAAAAGATATTTGGAAAGTTTGGTTACTAAATTGAAACAGGAGAGGCTGATACCCAGGGAAGTTAGAGGTGCTTCTTTGAGTCATTGTTTCAATTTAGAAATTGGGTCACAGAGACTTTGGAACAAAATAATGTATAATTATGTAAATACATAACTTGTATTGCAAACTGCTACTAGAATAATGAACAATTATAAAGCATTTAAAATGCTCTGTCTATAATAACATTAATCACTAATAATAACAGTATTTAAAAACAAATTTTTGTTAAAAATTATTTTCTTTTTTAAGGGTCTTAAACTAAATGTGGAATAGATCCGCACATTTGATATCTTGCAAGATAAATTTTGACAATGGTAAGTCTTTAAAGATGAATTTTTTGAGAAACCGTAGCACAAAACGTATCTTAAAATGTTATTCTTAAAATATTGTGCAAGATTCCAAAGAATATTTCAAAGTCTTAAAGTTATGGAAGAAGAGGTACACAGCTAAATGGAAAGGAAGGCAGAAAAATAGTAAACAATGCTGTGGAAATGGTTAGCTTGATAATTTAAAATAATTACTTAGAAGTATTCTTGTAATAGCATCATTTACCTTCTTTATGAACAAAAACCTTCATTCTGAAAGTGAACGCAATTATTCTTATTATGGGAACATAAGTTGTTTTCCTCAAGAAAGGACAAAAATATTTAAATCAAGTTAACAAATAAAGCCTTGAAATCAGAAGTCTTAAGATGAATACTTGTGTATTACATGTTTCCGCAATTGGATTTACCACATAGCATGACCTTTTTAAATGGGATGAGGGTGGGAAGAAACCATGCAATTTAATAAAACTGAAGCATGTTTTTCAACCTAAATTGTAGTGACTGCTTTGATTTTTGGGCTATCTCAGGGTCAATGAGTATATTCTCTAGTACATGAAACAAAACTAGAAGATATACTTAGAATGTAGTCTTTCTTCTTTTTTCAAAGACTATGTTTCCTAAAAATCATTGTTAGACAAAGCAAAAAAGAAATGTTTGTTCTGTTACGTAAGAAATAAACTTCATTTGGTATTCAATTGACTTTCTAACTTAGCAGACAGGACTTTACATCTTCAAATACTGAAAATAAATTGCATTCTTGGCCCTTGCTTTAAAAGGTTAGAGAGAATAAACGCACACCCTGGTAGTGTTCTAGTGATCTCCCTAATCTCAGTTGCACTTTGTCAGAACGAGGTAACTGGTAGTTAAGTGAAATACCCTAGATCAAAGGGGGATTAATCACCAACTGAATCCTTGCTGAATAAACCTGTCATTCAAGAAAATTATTTCCACTGAACTTAGCAGAGGATTGAAGGTATTTGCATAACAGGGACCAACGTACTTCAGCCAGGTTAAAAGGTTCAGAATTTATCCTATGTTTAGCTTTTTGCCTCCTTTTCCTTTCAGCAGCATGGTACAATGGTTTCTAATCTGATAATACAGCCAACTATCTAAATGATGTCAGAACAGGAAAGTATTGCAAAGTTTGGATGAGGGATGGATCAATTTCACTTTCAGTAACTCCTAAATCTGATTTGTTGGAATTTAAGATGTAATCCTAAAAAAGTCCCTTAAACCTGAGGACTGTTTATTAACATCCCTTTCCTGACCTTTGTCTTAGAAACAACCGTTCTGCTGTGGCAGCAGTCCCTGCAGAGGCTCTGGATGCAAACTCGACCTCCCTCCCTCCCAGGGGTGGTGTAGGAGTCTATGAATGGCTATGAAGTGGTTTGAAATACTATAATAAAAAAAAGGAGAATATTAGCTGTTGTTATTATGTACAAAATTGTGTTTCGAGAGACCTTAAATTATACAATACATAAAATCACAATTTCAGCTCAAATACTTAGTTGGTGTAAAACAGAATTTTATAAGACAGACTAATGTTTAATCAAGAAAACATTTTTAAACAAATAATTCTCTTAAGAATTTTTGACAGGGCTATTTACTTCAAACTTGATATTTAAATCAATTATTTTAAGAAAGTTAAAAAATGCCCACCTCTGTAAGGGCTTAAAAAAGTTTAAAAAATATTGTTTAGAAAAGAAAGATTTCACCAAAATCATGAACCATTTTTTCTGGAGCACATTTTCAGAAATTTAACACTTTTTGTACCATTTGGATCTACTGAAGAATAATTACCTATATGACAGATAACAGATTTCATAATCATATTTTGCACTAAAAAGGAATTTAGCAATTTTGCATCTACAGTAGGTCTGATACCATCCAAATCTTTGGAAATAGGTGCTCATATTCACTGCAAACGCAAAGCATCTTTCAAGTTAAAAAATGCAAAGAATAGTTATCAAAGAAAATGAATAAAATCCATAGTGAGATAATTTTTTAGAAAATGATTGAAGTTTTAACCCAAGAAAGGACTCTTAAGAGTGTCTTATAGCTTAGAATAAGAACATGTCAATCACGATTAAGCTTCTGGATCGGAATCCCTTTGAAATGCAGCTGTTTCTTCTTTAATTGTGGCAGCGGAGTCTGAAGAAAAGAAAGGTCCAGCCTTAAAGATGAGTAAGGAATACAAAATAGCTCAGGATTAGTTGTGGAGTTCAAAGGTCGCTAATTACACTAAGGAGTTCCCAGACACAGGGAAAACATTAAACAGGTCACCTACCAAACGGGAAGCAGACTTTGTCTTCAGAAATTATCCCGAAGTGACAGGTTTCTAGACAAAATCAAAAGCATCACAATGTGTCCAGCTGATCTCAACGGGAAGAAAGCAAGAGCTGGTTTTAGTTTTGTAGCATTATGTTAGAATGGAATGGCAACAGATGGCCTTAGGTTGCCCATGGCCCCACACTTTTCCAGTCCGCCCTAGATTTTCCTCAGGTTTCTAGAAATGTCAAACCAGATTCACTGGTTTTCTGATTGCTTATAGTTTTCCCTAGGGGATTATTATACTGAATCTCTGCCTACTCACTAGATAAATGACTCTTGCCTATCTTAGTGTACTTTGCTGAACATTTATACAATCAAGATGTCCAAATGGTTCTATTAATATTAACATAAATTAAATATAAGCTTTCCTTGAGTTAAAGAGGGATCAAATGACTAAAAGGGAATCATTTTTTTTATTCTTTCAAAAGGAAGGTTTTTACTACTATGATTAAGCTAGACTAGTAAGTTAAAGTCCTGATCAGGCAGTTATTCTATTTCCTGTGTTACTAGGATAATTTTGAACAGAGAACATTATGCCACAATAATGCCTTGCAAAAAATAAGAGTTTATAATGAGTAGGATTGACCTTAATTAAAAAATCACATTTCAAATCCTAAATTTATATGCAATATCCCTTCAAATTATCACAATTCCCTTTCAAGGAGTTAGCAGCTTTTTCTAAGCTTTTCCTTAAGAGACTCATTAAAAAATAGAAACTAAGATATAATTTAATTGAATACTAATCTGTAATGTATATTTTTTCATAACACTTCTGATTGTGTTCCATGAAAAGAAACTTGACATGGATTAAGATTTGAGGATCTTGAGATTTTATCTTTTCTTGAATGGTCACTTAAAGTCCAACTTGACAATGAACTGCTTTGAAAACAGAATGAGACATATAATTGTCAAGACAGGTAAAGAATAAAGAGTATGACTAGATGATTCCTGAGGAAACTAAGATAATGCTAATAGAGTGATAATGACAAATTTAAAGAAATATGCTATATGAATTTTTACCTGAATTTATTCATTAATGAATAATAATAAAATATGAAAAAGGCAATATAATACCTAAATTTATCTTTAAAAATTTGGCTGCACACATTAAGTGATCACAAAACACCATGCTCATCTTCTGAAGATATACCACCCCTCTTACTATTCTTATTGACACCCTAAAGCAAATTGTTATTGTGGCAGATAATAAGCTTACCTGAAAAGTAACTCCAGAACAGAGATAAACACCTTAACTAGAATTATGCAGATTCTTTATAAGTCAATTGGGTAGTTCTGATTAAGAACAGTTTACTATTTAAAGAATTTTGCTTTGTTTTCATTGGCTGTTTGTTTTTTTTCCCTCTCAAGAGATTTACAGTTGTTTCTAATGTGGTCTCTGGCATTCTGTAACAACACAATGTACTAGAAGCTTGGTACTCAGGTTCGGAACAGCAATCCATCAAGAGTGGCTGCCTGCAGGTCTGAACTGAAGAGGAACCTGAGCCTGTATCCAGGAAGCTCAGTGGAATAAAAGGGCTGCAATCGATTAGCCATGTCTGCCGTAGGCACAGGAGGGAACATGTGGCAGGGTAACTCAGGACTAGAATCACCACTGGTTTATGCTCTGAATCATAGTTGAGAAAAATCAAAGAATAACAAAATTGGAGACATTAGTCTTGAAAGTGTTTTTTTGCCAAACTATGTCAGACTAAAATCATCAAACAAGAGTATTTTTATAATTAAATCATTTAATGTTTTCTCATTCATAGGTTATATGCATACACATTAAAAATAAAAGACTATGATTTAATTTAGGCTATGTTACTATTGTATAAGCCTTATTTAAACATGAGATAATTACAGTAATAATGATCCATATGTTACTGGAGCAGGAGCTTTAGAATTCCAGATGTAATAGTCAGAAGAAATTAGTTTCCGGTCTGAAAAATAAAAGAAATAAATGATCAATGTTAATAAATTGTATTAACAAAAATTCAGTAAGAGACAGATATTTTAAAGTTGTGGAATACAATTATTTCAAGGAAGGCAATACTTTGAAATATCCATTTTAATTTGACTTTTTCAAGGCATTATTATAACTCTTACCATTTCAAAAATTTGGTTTCACTAAAACATTTAAATAATCCATGTTTAAGTTTATTTTTTGTCAAATTTATGCCAAAATCCCTCATTTATGTCAAATCGGCCATTTCCCCTCCTCACATTTTCCCTAAATTTTGTTTCTATGGATCATTACTTCAAGCACAAAAACAGTAAAAAAAATTTACATTGGTTTCCCTTTTGTAACCTCTTTACCAAGGTCCTGATTTTGATCTTGCAATTATTCTCTACCCATTGAAAGTTTCAGAGATAGAACTTTCTAAAAATGTTTTTAAAAGATTGCTTCAGTGGTTTCTTTTCTTTTTTTTAATTTTATTATTTTTTTTTATTGCTTAAAGTATTACAAAGAGTATTACATATGTCTCCCCCCGACCCCCCTTGACATTCCCCCGGTCTCCCCTACCCCCCAGAGGCTTGTGTCCATTGGTTATGCTTATATGCATGCATACAAGTCCTTTGGTTGATCTCTTACCCCACCTCTCGGCTTCAGTGGTTTCTTATAGTTCTGATAAAATCTAAGCTTTTTGCTTTAAGAGCTTTATAACTTTGGACAAATGACAGCTTTTTTTGAAGTAACGTTTTTTGCTATGTAAAATTAAGATAATGCTCATTTGGAGCTAGACACCTGTAAGTTCTTATCACATACATCACTAAATATCTAATTTTGCCTTTTCTACCTTTCTTCTTCATGCCCTTCTTCATAGTGAAAAGGATATAGTTAGGATATATTACCTTATCTTTCTATTTATTTATTTTTTCCCAGTTTGGGAACTTAGTGACACTGAGAGGCAACATAGCATATTGGTTAAGCGGCCAGGCTTCAGAGCTAGACTATGTGGGTTTGATTCCTAGATCTGCCATTTACTAGTTATGTGACTCTAATCTCTCTGTTCCGTCAACATCCTCCTCTGTAAAATGGAAATAACACATAATAGGATTATATAAAAATCAATGAGTTAACACATAAAATACTTAGAATTGTTCCTGGCATACAATAAGCAATACATGTTAGCCCTTATTATTTAAGTTAACATTTTGCATTCTGTATTCCATAGATACATTCTAAAATATTGGTCTGTTTGAATTTAGATGAAACCACTGGTTTGTCCAAACTGACATAACTATATTATGCCTTCACATACATACATACACACACACACACACACACACACACACACACACACACAACATTATGAAGACCATTCTACATATAATCATCTCTTTAAAAAACTGCCCCAAAAAAATGGTGCAGGAGAAAATAGGAAAAACCTTAAGAAGGTAAAGAATATGACATTCTAATTACATTACACAGAACTTATTATTGTCCTTAACAAGTAATTGCTTAGAATCCTGAAGTAATTAATACTATTATTTCCATTTTACAGATGCGGAAACTAAAACTTTGAAAAGTTAACTTGCCTAAAATTACACAGATAACAAACTGTCTGAGCTAGACTTAAACCCTTGTCTGTCCAACACCAAAGCCCCTATGAATAACCCCTGAAAAAAAGTGTATATTATAAACAGAGCAAAATAAATCCAATTTTAAAGTCCATCTCTACACCAATTCTTGCCCATCCAGATAATTTCATAAACAGAAGAAGGCAGAGGACAATATAAAGTACACAAACTCTTACACAGAATAGGATCGGGCCAGAATTTTATAAATTGGGATTATTCCCTGATCTTTTTCAGTTACATTGTAATTTTACCTTAGGTAATAACTGTATAACATCATTTTAATTCCCTCAAGTTAGTATGAATCTATACAACTTACGTGTGCTTATTTTTGGTTTTCCTGATGCAAAAACTTGAACTGAATGCTGGTCCGCGTAACACCCAGTAAGTGTGTAATCTAAGATCCTAAAATGAAGCTAGACAAAGAAGAAAAATGTACCAAATTGAGGGGATTCTTTGGTAAAAATAAAAGGTCACATTACTTTCCTTGATGCAATTTTGGGAATTCACGAAGTTCACAAATTTTAAATCACAAATATTGAAGCTGAACATTGTGTGTGTGTGTGTGCATATGTATACATATACACACACCATTTCCCCTTTGCATTAGGGTCATTTCCTTGTAAGGCTGGCATCATCACGTCCTTCACATATACCAGGCACTTCACTAATATGAACTCTGACCCTTACTGCAAGGTATCCTTATTGTATAAATGAGAGAACTGAAGTTCAGAGATGAAAGCAATTAGAATCCCAGCATGTAAGTAGCAGAGCTGGCACTTGAACTCAGACCTGACTGATTACAAAGCTGATGCTCCTTCCCCTATGGTGTCTGGTGTTCTGGATATTCTCTTCTACCTCTAAGGCTATGTGGTTGTGATATATTTAGATCATAATTCTTCTACAGGCAGAAACATATATATCTTCTACCAAACCACAAAAATACAATTATGAAAAGAAAAACACCAGTTTATTCTGGTGTTCAGAAGAAATGAGATGCTCTACTTAATTTTCCAGAAAAATGAACTTTATCTTTTATATAACTAAACTTAGAAATCACCCCTTCTCTCACCTATAAAACCTTTCTAAAATGTAATCCATAGGTCTCGGATTTAATTGATAATATTGTGTCATCAGTATAAATGCCAATTATTATGTGGGATTCTAACAGCAAGGGCCATTAGTACCTTCTCTGAAAGCATAGCCCTGGGTGCCTGAGTCACAATGATATTCACATTAACCATGAAGGTTCTATATCTTACAGAGCTCCAGTCCCCTCGGTTCTCTTCATCTTTGCTGCTAAAAGTTCCTGATTTTGCAATACCCTGATAACTTTTTTTAATACTTTTTCTTTCTTCGATCTCCCTTCCTTGCAAATTTCCCCTACTTCCTAACTTTCTCATTTGATTACAAAACTGATCACTTGCATAGAATGTAATTTCCAGATCTTTACAATGTCTTTCCTGTTGCAACTCAAATTATCTCAACCACAAAGGGCTTTTAATTGCTTGTTTAGCATAATTCTGGATGCTGAAAGTTATGACAAGGTTGATTTCCAAAAAGCTAGATATTATAAAAATAAGTCTATTTAGTGAACACAAATATGTAGTACATGCTTTCAATTAAACTGTATCTGGTTAGGTGATGGAAATGAATAGAAAAGTCATAATCCCTACCTTTGAAAGACATACAATGTAGTAACTAACATCCCACATTTTTTCTGAAAAATATCTGGAAGCAGGAATATTTATAATAATCCTTGAAACAAAGCTTGTGGACATAGTTGAAATTAAGACAGAAGAAATGAATGTCACAAGTGTACTTCTGACTTCAGAAGTACTAATGCTTTTATGTATGGATTTCAATCTCTCTTCTTTGATACTATTCTATTTAGATTTTGCTGTTACTTTTGATCACCTCTTCAATTTCCTTCATTGGTTCTTCCGAATCCCTTATTCTCTCTCTCTTTTTAAAAAAATCTTATTTCCACTGACTCGACTATTTCTTTTCCATGGAGAACTCCTAAATCCTATATATAGTTGAGCTCCCTCCTGAGAATCCTGCTCCAAGTTTTTAGCTACCTTCTGAACACTTACACTGGGATACACTGCTATCACCAGCAACATTCATGATATGAAGCCCGCTCCCTCTCAACTTTCTCCACATCAGTATTTTCTTCTAACTACTATACTGATCCATTCATCAAATATTTATTGTGGCAGGTATTGGACTAGATGTTGGTAGTAAAACAATGAATGAATGAGACTCACATGGACTCCACTCTCTTGGAGCCTCAAGTCTTGTTTAAATTACATACATTTTTAATAATACCATCTTTGACTTTAAAGTACTTATTGTCTCTATATTTAATTAGTGACCAAGGCTTTATGTTTATTACAACTCCTACAGCAGTCTCTTCCTTTTATTCTCATCCTTTCTCTTTCTGTGACACTACAGGAACTCGGCATCATTAACTTACACCTTTCATCTGGAATACTAATAGAGCTAAAAAATAGTTTGTCTATAGTTATTTTTTTCTCTCACCTTCTTCACATACATTCCAGCTTAATCTTTATAAAGTATCACTTTCTGAAAGACCATTCACTCCCCTACTCAAAAAAATTATAACATTTTCTAATAAAGGAATAAAAATTAGATTGAAACCCTCTACAATCCACACCTAAACCATGTATCCAGCCTTATGTGCTACTATTGTTCCTGGTACTGGTTCCTAAGCATGCTTTGTTACCCTTCAATCTTCTATGTTATCTCTTTAATTCATACAAATGTTAGTCTTCATGGCTTCACATTCATGCTTATCTGGGCCTCAGAGTTTTGCTTAAATTCCATTTCTACTGCAATGCTTTCCTTGACCACATTGGTCAGAAGCGCTCACTTTGTCTTTGAAATACCAAAAGCAGTTAGCACTGATCAATTGTTGACATGGATTATTGAAAATAACTTTAGGGGAAAAGGACTACATTTTACATTTTTGGTATACAAATTTCACATGTGATCATGATAGCTGGGCAGAAATAGATTAAGGTGAGGTGTTTAGGTCATAGTTGCCTGCTTCACCTTAAAGGTTTTACAGTATTAAGTGAAAAAGAAAGTTACTAACACTAAACAAAAATAATCTCACAAAAATAAAAAAGGAACAGCACAGACAAAAAAAACCCCAGAGTTTTAAAAAATTACTAGAAAACATTAAAAATCAATTAGGTATATGTAATTTAGAAACAAAGGAAAGGTTTCTAAGGGAGTGAGTTATTCAAATATGTTTACCTTTAAATATGCTGTACCCCCAATGCAAATGTGGTCAAATGGCTGCTTCTCATGGCTCTTGGCTCCAAAAGTTACAGTTCCAGAAAGACTAATTTCCATTGATTTTGGGAACTTCTGTCCTAAAAACAAAAATTTACCAATCAAATAGCCTAAATTAAGTAGATTCTAAAGCAAATGAATGAAAAATAATCAATAAACAAAACCTGGCTCACCAATAATCCAGATCAATAAGCTTTTCTCTCGAAATACTTCGAGCTGGCCAAAACTAACTTTGTATTCCACATGTGTGATTGGACCTCTTTAAAAAAGGACACAATACAAAAAAAAAAAAAAAAGTCACAGATATAACAATTTTAAGAAATCTAAGTCAAATCTTGCTACTGTTACTTAATACAAGGGAAGCATAAAAGCATTTCTATATCCAAGTTGGCAGAATAGAGTAGAACAAATAATATTATATCTCAAAAAATGCCAGAAGCACAATAAACATTTTGGTGATGACATGTATTTCATTATTAATTCTAAAGATAAATATAAAATCATATAGAATATATTACTAGTCACATATTGACATAACATTAAAACTATAATTTTAATATACATTTAGATACACTTTGCAAAGAACTATGCTGCAGTACGAGTTTAAAAGTAGAATGATGAGGAAGTACAGTTGACCCTTGATTAACATAGGTCCCTACACAGTTCAAACCTGTGTTGTCCACAGGTCAACCTTTTCAATCTATAGTTGGGAATCCGCAGGTGTGGAGGATCAAGTGTTGATAAGTTTTTGAGGAGCCAAAAGTTATACATGGGTTTTCCACTGCATAGGGTTGGTGGCCCAACCCTCAATTGTATATGAGTCAACTGTAATCTTATGATATGATTGATTTAATTCACCAGATAGTTGATAGCAAGGCTTGACTTATATAGAGTAGAGAGAAATCGCTAGAAATAACGCTAGGAGTGAAACAATCTCTGAGAAAGCTATGCTGGCTTATGTTTATATTTACTAGCATGTTTAACCAGAAAAATAAAGACACATTTAAAGGTAGAGATTATTTCTATCACTATGTTTTGGTTCAGAATCAGCATTCATTTGAATAGTACTTAAAAAATCTTATAAGGAAGGTTAAAAACAAAGACAGGTAATTCACTGTAGGGCAGTGGAAATGTACTAAGGAAGGCAGAAATCATGGCATCATGTTATTTTATTCCTACCTATTGTAAAATGGTATATGAGCTTCACAGAATTCAAAATTATTTTTCACACTTTCATGAAGTTTTAAATTAACTGTTATTTTTAGTTGTACTTCTTCCTCTTTCATTTGATAAAAGCCTAAAATTGGTGGGACAGGAACCTAGAAATAAACATATACAAACTTTTACATAATTGTCAGGTTAATGGGTCTAAAATATCAATGGCAATTGAGAAAAAAGTCTTGCAGTAATATACTCATTATTTAAAGATACATCTTTAATGACTAATGGGTTACTCCAAGCTGCTTGGATAATAGATGATGGAGCTACATTCGTTGTAAAGGCAAAGATTCTTCCACCTCTTTTTGTTTCCAGAGATGAGAAAGGTGCCTGACAAAGGTGTGCAATTCATTTTTACATTCTTTTTCCTACTCTTGCTCATCCAGGTTCCCCTCTTTCAGGTTCTCTATGACCTGCCATTTAGGACAGGCAGTGACACTCTGCCCACAGTTCCTGTTGCCCCATTTGTATACTCTGACACCCCAGCCCACACCCAGCTCAGCAGCTTACTAAATTGGTTATCAATAATTGATTGAAATTGAGACAATCTGTAAGCTGGGGTGAGCCCATCAATATTTCTAGTACATCTGAAGTAAGAAATAGGAAGGACCTACTTTTACAGTACCCGTCCTAGTACTGGAGGACATATGCAAGCTGAGAAAGCTAGGTGGAAGGAGACTGAGAAGCAGAGATGCACAGACAGTGTAGACCTTGAGTATAGAGTGATTTTAATTTTAATTTCTGATTCTAGTTTCAGTAAAGCCTGGGTCTACTTCCTATCCTTGAATGACAATGAGATTGCCTCTTGTCTTCTCAAAGTAAATTCAGTTTACTTAAGCTAGCTTGAGTAGGTTTTTCTAAACCATTGATTCACAATTACAAGAAACAAATGGTAAAGTAGGTTTTGGAGTCTGGAAAATTTGGGTTCAAATCTAAGCTCTGCTACTTATCAGTTATATGACCTTGCACAAGCCATTGAACTTCTCTGAGACTCTCCTCATCTGTAAAGCGGGGATAAAAATACAAGGGTTTTGAAAGTGTTAGAGAAAATACATGTAAAGTGCCTAGGACAATGTCTGACACAGCAGTTTTTCAATAAGCAATAAACAGCTATTAATAATAATATATATTTGTAACCACAGCTGCCTAGGATTAAAGGCATTTTTACATGTTCATGGTTCAAACCATAATTATACCAAGATCTTCCCTATGACCATAAACTCCTTATTTGGGAACATTAAAAAAAATTCCATGACTTTGAAAACATTAAGTGCTGTTACAGACACCAGAGATAAGAGACATCTTATTCAAAGAAATGAATCTTAATTTTCATTCATCTGGTAAATAACTCATGAAAAGTTCTCCTTTGGACCAAATGTATGAATGATCTGCAAAGTCTCAACTTTTTCAAGGTTGTTTACCTGGGAAGTGTAGTAGCACAAGTTGAATGATTCTAAAGGTGGAGTGAATGGAAATTTGTAAGGTCCACTAAATGCAGAATCATCCATTGCATCAATGCTACTAGAAGTCAGAATGGCAGAGTCAAGAGAAGTCACACAAGGATGAACTAGAATATCCTGAAGTGGAGATCCATTGGTGGGGAGACTCAAGCTGATGGTAACATTTGGCATGATTCCTTCTAAATCACACTGTAATACAAAAGGAAAATTATTACCAAGATCTTAGAAGCAAACATCTTCTGGGCAAGGCTTTTCAGAATTTATCTGATTCATTTTCCACAACTTACTTTTCTCTTAAGACATTGTTCTCTTTGCTGTCTGTTCTCCTTAATAGTGTAATCATGCTCTCAGACACCCAAGCCAGAGACTAGGAGAACCTTCCTGGAATCCTCTGCTTATATTTTCAACCCTTAAAAAGCTATATTAAACCCAGTGACTTCTCTCCATTCTTGTTGCAAACACATTGGTATAGGACCTTACAATTTTGGTCATAGTCTTCTAAATGTATTTAGATTTGTTTTCCTCTAATCAATCCACCCTCCATTAGTGTCATTATCTTAATGAAACATAATTTTAATTATACTGTATCCATGCTCAAAACCTTTCAGTAGTTGCCTCTCAGTTTTGTATTACTTTGAAAGCCTTTCATTGTTAGGCTCCCACCTACATCTTCAATCATTTCTACCCTGCAACTAATGCTGTAGACATAATGAATTCTTGAATTTTCTTGAATAAGTCATAATATCCTATACTTCCATGCTTTTTATGTGCTATTCCCTCCAGCTACAATCTTTTCTCTTTGTAACCTCAGTTCATGTGATGCTTTGTGTGAGCCTTACATTCTGTATTGTCAGCTCCACAGCCTACCTCTGCAATATAGAGAAGCTCAAGATCTTTTTTCCTATGTGTTATGGGTTAGTTTGCCAATGAGAGGTAATGAGAGACTTGGAAGGTAGAGGGGAAAGGGAAGTCAGTATTCTAGAAAGGTCACGGAAGCTAGATTCGACAGCTTCACAGACCTGTTTTCTTCACATCCTTAGTGTCTAGCACATTGCTATGTACGAGACACTAAAAAAAAAAAGTTTGCTGAATGGATATAGTTTTCTAATTATGGAGCCTACATTTGTTTTCCATTTTAATCTGAAATATTTCACCTTTTTCGTTTTATCTATTGACTGACATATATATAAATTCAAGAATATATGTGCTATAAAATGTAAGTACGTAGAGACTAGGCAGGCATATAAACAGTACCATGCATAACTACTGTCTTATAAAGGTCTTTCAGTGACAGTTACAATAATATCAATCACATTTGAAAATAAAAATGCCATATACTCTTACTATAAAACTGAAAAATATTTTAGTGTTTTAACTTCTACACCATCTGTCATTTCATCTCCATATATAAATTAGCAAGAAAAAAGGTTTTGTTTTTTGACAGATATTTATAAAGATAACAAAATATGCAAATATTAACAGCAAATACTATTATAATTTTAAATCAGTCAATTTATATTTATTTAATTAGCTTCTAACATTCTTACAGGGATCAAGAAAATGCAGCCATTATGGAAACCACCAACAAATTATCTGCTTCCTAAGCATTTAAAATACCAGATCACCAGTCATTTATTATAGAATGAGGACATCCATTTTAGAAGAAATTTATGTACTACCCTTTAAACCAATCTGGCATATGTAAATGTGGACTTTTAACTAGAAATTATAAAACAGAAGGGTCTAGGAACTTACTTGATTTTAAAAATAAGAAAAAAAATTTAAGAATTAAGATTTTTCCAAAGACATGGAAAATTAGCGGTAAAGTGGGGACTAGAACTTTAGTCCACTGGTTTTTGGTTATCTACTAGTACTAAGATAAAATGAGGATAATTACTTCCATTTACAACAGGCTTCACAATAAAACTTTGTATACTAAGCTTCTGAGGTACTTAAAAAATGTTTGGCTAACAGATATACTATTTACATACAAGTTTAAAGAAACATTTAATATGTGGGTTAAAGTAGAGCCCTACTCTTTTTACTTTTAGAAGAAAGTTTTTTGAAGAAGAAAGTTTTCCATAACTTGTATCAGACAAAAAAACAGAAATCGACCCAAAATTCCAATACACAATAAACTAGGGTCAGCTTATTAATAAGCTGAGACATTTAAACACCATAGTATTAATTAGTAGTAAATTATATATAACACTAGAGGCCCAATGCACAAAATTCATGCAAGGGGCTCTGCCCTCGAAGCCCCAGTTTCATCTGGAAGGTCATCCAGAAGGTCATCTGGACAGCTGTTCTGCTGTTTGGTCTAATTAGTATATTAGCTCTTTATTATATAGGACTAGAGGCCTGGTGCATGAAATTTGTGCAGGTGGGGGGAAGAATCCCTCAGCCTGACCTGCACCCTCTCCAATCTGGGAGCTGCAGTCTGGCCTCCCTCTGCAGGAGGTGACCGGGCTGATCAGGGGAAGGTGCCGCCCCCATCACCCCACTGCTGCTGTCACTGCTGGCCGCCACAGCCGCCAAGGTGTTTTCATCAACATGGACTCCAGTCCCTTCACCACAAAAAAAATGACAACTTTCTTTAGGCATTTTCAAGATGTCTCTTTCATAGGATATGACATTTCTTTCTTTCTTTTTTTTTTTAATCCTCACCTGAGGATATTTTTCCATTTATTTATAGAGAGTGTAGAAGAGGGAAAGACCTCACCATGCACGCAATCCCCTCCCGCCCACCTGCGTGTGCAGCCTCCTCCTGAGCGGTCATGATGTTACAGTGTCCCGGACAATTTGCATATTACCTCTTTTTATATGTATATACATATATACACATACACTAGAGGCCCAATGCACAAAATTCGTGCAAGAGTAGGCCTTCCTTCCCCCGGGTGCCGGCACTGGCTTCCCTTTATCACCCGGGACCCAGGCTTCCCTCGCAGCCCCGGCTTTGTCTGGAAGGTCGTCCAGTCTAATTAGCATGTTATGCTTTTATTATTATAGATAAATAGTTACTAGAGGCCCAGCGCACAATTGAAATCACGCAAGGAGGCACCCCGCAGGGGGCCGGGACCTGCGCCTGACCCACATAGCACCGGCCACCATGTTGTGTCAGCTGGGGTGGGGATGTGCTCCAAGCCGCGAGGCCACTCGGAGCATGCCCCCCGTCACTGCATTGTATCTGCTGGGGTGGGGGCAGGCGCTCTTATGTGTTGTGTCTCCGCTCCAGCACGCCCCCAGCCCCAGCCTCTCCATGTGTTGTGTCTCCACTCTGGCCCACCCCCAGCCCCAGCCTCCCCACGGCTGCTGGGGTGGGGGCGGCACACAGTCCCCTCCCGCCCATCTGTGCACGCAGCTCCTCCTGAGCGGTCACGATGCTTGGCTAATTAGCATATTCCCTGTTTAATAGATAGATTCCCTATTTATTGTCACAGAAATATAAGAAAAAAGACTTCAACTGTGTTAAGACTTACAAATAACATAACCCACAAACACCTCAACATTGGAGCTATTTATAGTTCTGATAAACTTAATAACTGCTATGTATTTTTGATCATGATGGAAGTGAGTTTAAACACATATATTCATAAATCACTTTAAGGTTAAAAGGAAAAAGGAAGACCCTATTTGTCCCAGGACCTACTTCTCTATTCTTGAAATCTACTTTTATCTATAGGATTTGTATATAACCATTCAATATTAAGTTTGATATATAAAAAAGTTTATATTCATAAGTACAGAGAATAAAGGACGATAGAAAAATAAAGGTATCTGAGAATATTAATATCCACTTGTAAAAATTGTACTTGGAGGTTTTTATTTTAGATCATTATTCAACATGGTACTGATCACTGCTATCTATTATTATTTCTGTTGACTTTTCCTACTTTCTAACCAGAGAACCCCCATATTAACTCATTGACTTGTTTAAATAAATCAAGAGCCTTTCAAAATAGCTTTAGATATTAAATCCGAGGTTTGTCAATTTCACCCCTTCTAGAGAAAATGGAAAACAGATATGGTGGTTTTAAAATATCTTCACAAATTATTTGACTCTTTTTAAAAGATGAAGCCTAATTCCAGTCCCCTTGAATGCAGACCAGACTTAGTGACCTGTTTCTAAACAACCGAAAATGGTGGAAGTGAAGCTATCTAACCTCTCAGTTTTGGTAATAAAAAATATAGCTTCTACTTGTGCCCCGTGTCTGTCTCTTGTCTAATCATTTGATCTACAGAAAACTAGTCACCAAGTTGTGAGGACATTCTTAAGCACCATGTTGAAAAGTCCACATGGAAAGGAACTAAGACCTCCCACCATTAACCAGTCATGTGAGTGAGCTATCTTGCAAGTAGGTCTTCCAGCCCCAATCAAACCTTCAGGTGACTACTGCTCCAGCTGAAATCTAGACTGTAATCTCATGAGAGACTCCACACCAGAAGTTCCAACTAAGTTGCTCCTGAAATCCTGATCCACAGAAATGATAATAAATGTTCTTTGTTGGGACAATGGGGCAATTCATTACTGTAGCAAGATATAACTAAGTAAGAAATGCAAAAGGATAATTTTATCAAATATGATATGAATTTAACATCTAGTGACTGCTATTTATGATAAAAATCAACAATCTATAATCATCTATAATAATGGCATAATATGCTAATTAGACCAGACAGCCAAATGACCTTCCATACGAAGCTGGGGCTGCAAGGGCCGAGCCCCTTGCACGAATTTTGTGCATTGGGCCTCTAGTGTCATGTAACAATGTAAACTAAAATTAGTAAATTTTACTTTTCTCTATAGGTGTAAATGGTATAATAAAACAAGTTCCAGAGAAAAATCTCACCTTGCAAGTGACAGTTCCGACTACTTGCCATGTATCTGCTATATCCTGTTTATCATATTGCATAGATTTTACTTTTTCAGTGATAGAAATTGAAACTTGTGGTTTTCCTTTGTATGCTCCAGCTTTCCAGGCTGGCTGCTTTTGTGGATGAGTCACAGAAGCAAAACTGATACTATCCAATGAATTCTGTAAGTTGGCATCTAGTAAAGTTCCAAATGGGCAAGCCTGTAGAAGCAAGTCAGGCAATTGGCTCAGTTTTGTATTTAGCTCAGTATCAATTTTTTGACTTGAGTAAAGAAAATCCTGTATCCCAAAAAGAAGTTCAAAGCCTTGTGAAATTGCACTAATGCTAATTAGCGCTGGACGAGGGGATAAAGTTTGTTCAACTAGTGGAACACAAGCATATACTATGCCATTCTTCAGAAAAGCAACAACTGGCCAGAGTTCTTCACCTCCTACTTTAAGTCCATACACAGATGTTTTATTGATGCGAGAACAGCTATCACGACTCTCCATGAAGTCTCTATCTTCATCCAATAATCTAAGTTCGAAGAGTAATGATTTAAGAAAGGGACCATCTTCAGGGATAGGCACATAGCTTGTTCCATTGAAGACTTTGGCTCGTTTTTCAACAGTTGGATACCGTCTGCAGTATGGAAACAAAAAACATTAAAAATTATTCTTCCAAGTAAAATAAAAATGGAAGAATCCAAAAACAAAACACAAACTAAAAACTGAAGGTAAATAGTAATAACAAAATACAAAGTAACACATACATACACACCCACGAAAGCCATAACCAAAAAAAATGTATATTGCTTGTTAAGTTCTGACTGTGGTAACTAACTGTTGCATAGTTGGTATATTATCTCAAATGATAAAGTATCATTATCTACTACTAAACATAATTTAATAATTTTTTTTAAATAGGTAGAGAATATGATTCTAATTTGAAATCCTAGTTTCTTGGCCATTGAGATTCCCACTTGGTAGGCAAGGAATGTATACCTGGACACGTTTTAGGCGTCTATAAGAACTTTACTTTCTGATACCGTCATAGTAGAGTAGGATCAAAAGAAGTGGTTTGATTTAACCCTCTACAATTTTTAGTTCACTAGTTGAGATGATACAATTACAAGAGGAATGTTCTATTCTATTTAACCTATAGTGAATAACTGGTACCCCAAGTATTCTTGCCAACCCCTAGAAAAATATATGAGCATTTTAGTAATAATGGTTTACCTCTCTGGCCCTTGAAGATAGTATGAGGTAATAAAAAAAAAATCTGAATAATCCTTTATGATTTGCATGCTTTAGGCTGAATGGTAAGTTACTAATTGATCCCTTTTTGGGGGGAATCAGAATAGAAGGTGCTTTTGTTCATTTATAGAAATGTTAGATCATATTTTCTTAGTTCAAAAAATACGTGCTTTCCCTATTCCTTACCTTCCCACAATCCAAACAAAATCAAACTCTTGGTTATTAACTTCTGTGTAAATTACCTAACTCACCCAAGTCTTTTTTTCTTATTAGTAAAATAAAGAGGTGGCTAAAGAACATACCAGTAATTCTCATCAAGGATCAAGAACATACCTTGGCCAAAATAATTTTTTTTCACTAATTGTACTAATAAAACATTGATGTTTACTAATATTGTTTAAAAAGAAAAACAATGTATTCAAATTTATCAGTGTATTGGTGATCCTTATTCATTAACATTCTGATGCATTTTCTTGGTGGAGAAAGGGAAAGAATTAGTTAGCATTCCAGTAATGTAGTTGTAGGTGGATGCCATTTCTTTCTCCGAGTCTCTGGATAAGAATAGTTGAGAACTTTGGACTAAATTCTACTACTAAACATAATTTAATAGTTAATTAAACTATTAGAACAGTGTCTTGCAATCTAGTTACTTAAAGGATAATCAAAGTTCTTAAATGCAAGAATCTAATGACTGAATGTAAACTAAGAAGTTAATCTGGGACCTTTTACAATGCTTCAATGTACGCTCAATAAATATTTTTGTTGGATGATTCAACTTGCCATTTTGGATTTATTCTAGGCCTTTTCTAAAATAGGACTCACACCTTGAGTGGCCCTACAACTATGAGGTACAATAACAACCTCAGCCAGACTTAACCTGATACTACTACTAGTATCTATCCGGGCAGCAAACCTCTAAAACAGAATCTAAATCAAGTTGCTTTTGTGGGGGAAAAAGTAGTTAGACACAGGAAAGATCATTTCTTTTTTTAAGTATTAAATTATGGCCATTATTGTTTGGCATATATGTGGGTAATATGCTAGAGCATATCTGTTTAGCCCTACCACTGGTCCCAAAAAGTCAGAAAACTGAAATAATAAAACTTAACTAATTCAGTCAACAATACAGAATAAGTGACAAATGAATTATTTGAACCAAACTTGCTGCTTCCATAAAGATGTTGAAGCGCTCAACCAAACATATCTGAATTTTTCTTCTGAAATATTCTGAGCTCAGTGGAAAAAAATTCTAAAAACAAGCATGACTTCTTCAAGGAAGTTATTTTTGTAAGCAGGTAAAAATCTTACTTCTATGAGATACTGAGATAAGCTACAAAGCCACAGTTACAAATACAGTATGGTATTGGTACGATAACAGACAAATAACAGAACTGAGACAAACCAATGGTTATATGGGAAACATAATAAACTATCAAATAGCTCCACAAATCAATGGAGAGAATATGTATTGTTTGGAAGACGATGTTGGAAAAGTGGCCCACTGTATAGAGAAAAAGAAAATGGGATTCCTATATTAATACCATATGCAAAGATGGACTATGGATAGATTAAAGATGTAAATTTAACAAATAAAATGATAAAGTTAAGAGAAGATAATGTACAGAGATATCCCGCGAAGTACTACTTTGCTTGCAATAAACAGTGATTTCTGTTTAATCAAGGGCAACATTAAGTTCATCAGCAATAAGTGAAAATACCTGTAATAGCTAAAATAATGACATAAGACTATATTTCAAGAATACACAATTAACTCCTGCACATTAACAGAAAAAAAACAGCAAGTCTCAAAGAAAAAAAATGAACAAAGGATATCTATAGGCAAGTCACAGAAGAGGAAACCCAAAGGGTTAACAATCATTGCTACACAGAGAAAATCAAATACTATTGTGGCAAAAACTGATTAGGACAGAAAGGAGATACAGGAACCCTCACTCACTGCTAGTGAGAGGGTAGACTGGAGAAAGTATTATGAAGACTCAATCATTTGGCCATATTTAGTCAAAATCAGCATAGATATGCCCCATACACCTTTTGAGGCTATCTACTACAGCACTGCTCTAATGGCAGAGTTGGAGGCAACCTGGGATACATCACTCCGGAAGAGGATAGGTAAATATCAAAGGTGTAAACCATGGATTACTACAGAGCAAGTAGAAATAATGACTTAGACCTGCACTGTCCAATTTAGTAGCCAGTAGCCACATGTGATTAAACATAAAGTTAAACAATATTGAATTCCTCACTTGCAATAACCACATTTCAAAAGCTGCATGTGGTTAGTGGCTATAATATTAGCACAGATTTAGAACATTTCCCATGTCCATCACTGCAGAAAATTATATTGAACAGTGCTGCTCTAGATGAATACAAAATAATGCTGAGAAATCTGACAAATGAAAGGAAAGGGAATGAAGTCGAAGGAACAATGATGTAATTTGAAAAATGAATACACAAACACACAAATACAAAGATAGCAACAAAGATATGTTACCTATGAGGCAAAAAGAATGGCAGAAATAAAGATACCCAAGAGAATATATAAATAAAACGAGGAGTACTTTGGATAGAACAATGAGGCTGATAAACCACACTAACGAATATTATTATCACCCTTACTTGAGGTACAACAACAAAAAGTCTGTATTGGGGGCAAATGGTAAACTCCAACTTGATGCCCTTAGGAACAAAAATTATTTAGGTTGCAAAGTGGGAATTTTTCATGTCCACATTGCCAACCACTTTTCATTTAAAATTACACTCATCTTTATTTGCTTCAATCTCACTCAGCTCTGCTACTTCACTACAGAGCTTTCCTCAGAGAAGAATGAATTTGTTGGCAATACATAAACTGTCAATAGCCACTGAGAATAAAAGGTGAAACAGATTATTCAATTGCCACCCACATTTTATGAAGTTGTTATATAGTACCCTTCACAGTTATTTTGATACACGTGGCAAATTCTAGAAATAAAACCAGATCAGCTTACACCATGTAAGAGAAAGTGAATACAATGTAATTTGGTCCTTCTTCAATTTTCTTCAACCATTAGGAGTTAAACTATCTGAAATTTTCAAGGAATGAAACATAAGATGAAAATAACAGTCTAATACTGCTCAGCAAGGATTTTCCAGAAGAATGAGTTAAAATGTCATTGACTGATTTTTAGTAGTGAAAGAAAAAAATTTAAACACGTGTAGTGCTCAGTAAGTTTCTTTCCTTTCATCTCTGTATCAATACTAAAGCAGGTGCAGTAATTTTAGACGTAGTACTACTAAATAACACTATTAGAAAACACACAATACTTAATATGTGCCAGGCAGCAACTCATTTAATTCTCACAACACGGTGAGTTAGTTATTAAAATATTCATTTAGCCCTGACCGGTTTGGCTCAGTGGATGGAGTGTCGGCCTGCGGACTGGAGGGTCCCAGGTTCGATTCCCCAGTGGGGGGTGTGCAGGAGGCAGCTGATCGATGTTTCTCTCTCATCGATGTTTCTAGCTCTCTATCCCTCTCCCTTCCTCTCTGTAGAAAATCAATAAAATAAAATATTAAAAAAATAAAATATTCATTTAACAGGTGAAATAGAGGTTACGTAACTCGCACTAGGTTTCGGATCAGCGATACACTGCATCACAAAACTGTGCTCCATGACCCATTCCTCCGACGGATCATCCCGGAGGATTCAGCCTTGCATTTACCTGGAGAATCTGACCGTGCCACCAAGTGGAGTTCCGGGTTCGTGGCTGATGAGCCACACTGCTCGCTGAGCCATGCTAAGCCGCTAGTGCATCAGTGCACCCCGCAGGCCGCCACGGAGGAAGAGCGCAGACCGCCTTTCTCAGATGGGTTCTTAACAGAAGCCCGAGGTTCATTCATCCGAGCTGCCTTCTGCCCCACCATGAACAGGTGCGGCTCAGCAGGGAAGCTAGCGCCTTCAGAAGAAGTGACGAAAGCCTCTGAGTCCGTCCTGGCCAACACAGGCCACAAAAGAGTTCTGCGAATCCACACCTGGAATCTCGAGAACTTATGCCTCCCCAGCAACCCTAGCACTTGCTTCCTCTACATTCCACTTCCGGGATGGTGGCCCACCAGGATCAAGATTCCTCACTCGCCCAGCGACGAGCCTCTCCGCGGTTCGCCGGCTGCGCGCCCCTCCCGACTGCCGAGCCGGCGCGCGCAGCTCCACTTCCGGCGTCGAGGCGGTGACAATGGGAGCGGCGCGGGCGGCGCCGGGAGGCAGCTGACAGGCGTCTGCGGCTTCGCTTCATGGCCGCTCTCCCGTCCTGCCTGGGCTCGGAGGGGAGCTGGGGAGCCCGTGGCGGCCGGGAGCCGGAGCTGGCGAGCGGAGCGGGAACCTGTGCGCGGCGCCGCTGAGGCGCAGCATGTGAGCGGAGACGGCGTCCAGCGCGAGGCGAGCCTCCCAGCCGGCCGGGATGGCTACGACGGCCGAGCTCTTCGAGGTGGGTCCCGGCGGGTCTTCGGGGAGTGGCAGGCCCGGGGTTCAGGCAGCGAGGTAGGCGGGCGGAGGAGCGGGTGTCCGCCCGCGGCCCGGAGCAGCCCTCGGAAGAAAGGTGCACAGCGGAGGGGTGGGGTGGTGGCCCCGGTGTCCGCGCGGGCGGAGCGTGAAATGGGGGCGGGTTAGATAGGGGCTCGGGTGGGGTGGCGGGCGGGGAGGGGAGCCTGGAGTCCTGAAGGGGGAGAGAGGAAGCCTGGGAGGCCGGGGCGTGGGGAGACGAATGCTGGAGGAATGAGCGGTGGGAAGGGCTGTCTCGGGCGCCGAGAGGGGAGTCTGGAGCCCCAGGCTGGGCCGGCCCCTCGCGTCGCTGGGCCCCTCGTGTGATTTTCTTGGGGCCGCCTGCGATCGGGGCGCCTCGGGGCTGCTCCTGGTTTGTGATCACCCCGTTAGTGACCGGAAGCGACGCTCACCTGCCAGCCCGTTCACTCTTACACTGGAAAAGGCCGGCCGACGTATTGTTTTAGGATAATGAAGGCCCGTTTAGTCCGCTGGACGGAAGAGGGGCAGAACTAAAAGGAACATGTGTGTGCCCGCCTCCGAGAAGTGGGGTGCGCTATAAAACCAGCGACCCGCTGGCTGGAGGAGCCTTCCCGCGGAGACGGCGAGCTCTCCGAGGGGTTCCCTGGGAGTTTCCAGTCTCCAGGACGTGAAGTGTAATTTCGGGAAATCCAGTGTGAGAAGCTGCGCGGTGTGAGATAATAGGATGGGAAAGTTCTAATGGGACCACAAAACAATGAAACGTGAAAAGAACGGATCTCCTTTTGTGAAAGAAATGAAAACAGATATGAAGAAGGAGGAAGGAAAGACCCCTTTTGTGTGTGCTTGTGTTTCATGTTGAGCAACAAAGGAAGTAATAGTGAGAAGACTGCAGTCGGCAATAGAGAATTTCTGTCTGAGTGACAATTGGATCCTTTTTCTGCCTAAGATTCAGCAGGGTTTTTTTTTGGTGTATTTTTTGTTTGTTTTTGGCCTAAAGTGTAAATGCCAGTGTTTATAACTGGGAACTTTTCACATTTGTTACTGTTCCAGTATTTCGGGTTTCTGCCAGCTTTTGGATAGATAATGCTTTTGAGAGGAATAAGGTGCCATTGTTATAATAAATTGTAATAAAATAGTAAGTTGTGAGCGAAGGATTTATAGTTACAAGAGAGAATTTGGAAATGCTAATAGCATTTCTTCAGATTTAAGTGATGAGAGAGAGAGCACATTAACTACTCCAATTCCATCTGTTTATCGATTGACACGGGCAGGGACATATTCTTTTTGCTACAAGCTTTTACTGTGTGTTGTTGGGAAAGGTACTAAAGGAGTTCTGTAGTTCCTTGTTTTATTTTTTTACATCTTATAAAGGTAGAAAACTATGTATGAAGTTGAGATCTTTAATTTACTTAATAAAATACTGGACTCGCTAGCTTTTAATAGGAAAGTTATCTTGTCATACAGTTCATAAGGCATTAGTCTTTGAGTTAATGAATACTGCTTGACATTCCTAATTATGTCTCTTTTTTCTTTAAACGTTTGACCATGAGTTCATATAACTTACTTGAAAGTGTATTTGATTTCTACTCCCATTGGTGGGAAGGGGAGGAAGTAGAGAAATACATATTTTGCTTTCTAGGGTCCACCATTTAGTAAAGTAGTTAAACCGAATTAGGGTTTAACTTCACTCAGTGACTCCAGTTATGTGACAGCTGGTAATATTTACTTACTGATAGAGCAGTGATTTTCAACCAGTGTGCCTCTGGCTGCAAAAACTTAAAAAATATATATTTTTATTGATTTCAGAGAGAAAGGGAGAGGGAGAGAGAGAGAATCGTCAGTGATGAGAGAGAATCATTGATTGGCTGGTCTCCTGCACGCCCCCACTGGTTATCTAGCCCACAACCCCGCCATGTGGGAATCCTGGTTCATAGGTTGATATGCTCAACCACTGAGCCACACCAGTCGGGCTGCTGCAAGAATTTTTAAAATAAGCAATACTTGAGTAGTCAGGGGCACTGACCTTTTTCCCTTAGATTGTCAAAAAAATGACAACAACCAACACAATAGCTATCCACCATGAATGAATCAAAATTATACCTACTTTTTGTCAGATCAGTAAAAAATACAATTTTTTGTTTTCCACAGAATTTTGGTAATTACTTTATGTGTGCTGTGAGATGGAAAAGTTTGAAAATCACTGCTGATAGAAACAGACTAGTTCTGTGGCCAGAGGGTTCATAGAGCAATGTTAAACATGGATCTTAACTCATGTGAATTTCTTTTTCCTGACCATATGTACTTTGTTGTTTCATCAATATGAAAAGCATTATTACATTAATAGTTACAATGGAATTTTAATAGTATGATTAAGAAAAATATTTCCCTTTTCAGCCCTACAACAGGCTCTACTCTTGAATAAGTTCTCATCCCTAAGTGAAAATTGGTTTCTTTGATTTAGAGGGAGGAGAGGGATTTTTTAAAAAACCACACAAACCGTAGTCATTGCTGTTATTTCCTGTTCCTACTTCCATAGGAGGTTGTAGGACAAGTCAGGGAATGTTTTTTTCTCTTCCCTTTCTTAGTCACAGCTGGGGAACTGTGAGAAGCAGAGGTCAGGACGTAGTCAAGGATATTTTGTTTTTATGCATCCTGGTTTTAGGATGTAGTCAAGGATATTTTGTTTTTATGCATCCTGGTTTTAATGCACTATTAAGTGGAATTTTGCATTCATTTTTCCATGTTGAAAGAGGTCAAATCAATGCAAAATTGCTTTGAATTCATGAAATTCCATGTGTTAATTCTACTTCTTTTAAAATATTATTGATCCCATGAGACTGCTTTTTTTTTTACAAAAACACCTTCACACAACAAAATCAACTATAGGATATTTCCTTGGTTGACAGAAATGATTAGTAATAGATTATTCAGTTATTTTAATAGTGAGTATCCTGGAAATACTATTTCCTTCTTAGTTTCAGCCCTTGTTGACAACTCTTTCTAAAAGGATCTATGTGTGTGTTTCTAAATGATCACCTCAGGATGGACATTCTGACTAGGAATTCCTATGTGGTTTGGAGTAATTATTCCTCCACATATAAAGAAGTAGCTGGGGTAGTAAGTTCTTTTTCTGTTGTTGCAAATATTCTTCTCTTACTGCACTACTGAGGATATTATACTCCCTTCTCACTTGCTATTTTTTTCTCTTGTTATTCTGGAGTCTTCTCTTTGGGCAAGTTACCTTAATGGGAGAGTTTTTTGTTAACTAGGGTCAATTACCCATTTATTCAACAAATATTTACTGAGGATCAATTAAGTTCAAGATAAGGTGCCAAGAGTAATGAGGCTGCACGCCATAGAAATATTAATCTTACTCAGTGCACTGTAAAAAAAAACAAACAAAAAAAAACAAATGGTTCACAGGCCAAATAGGTTTTGGAAATGGGCATACTTTGTTTTGTTAGAGATGTACAATATACCTTAGTATGTTAGAAATTCTGAGATGTTCATTTTTAAGCTTTTTTGACATGAAACGTTCATTTTGTAGTGTTTATTAATTTTGTGAATTCCATGTACATACTTTGGAAAATGTTGAATTATATATAGAACCTGCCCTTATTGTTAAGTAGAGGGAGGGGAAAAATAGATACATAACTACACTGGAGGCCTGATGCATGAAATTCCTGCAAGGGCCTTGTCCCCTGCTGCAGTGGCGGCCACAGCTTTGTCTCGAAGGACAGACATCCAGAAGGGCTCGTGGTCTAATTAGCATATTACACTTTTATTATTATAGATACTCTTGAAATAAAGTTATAAATGGTGTCAGGCCTAGATAAAGTGATATAGGAGTTGAGAGGGTGGGAAAATTACATCTAGAAATGTGGAAGGATTAGGAGGTGTCATTTGAATGATATACAGAGGATAAGTTTTGAATTTGTGGAACTGGGTGGAGGGATTTTCTAATAAAGTAGACAGTAAAATCCAAGCCATAAAGGGAGGTAAGTGTAGACCCTGGGGACAGGGGAAGAGTTCATTTTGGCTGGAGTGTAACATGCATGAAGAAGAGGAATGACATGCAAGGAAAATTGGGGGTTAATTGTATAGGTCCTGAATGCCAGAATTAGGAATTAGTTGTTGTTTTTTCTTTATTGTAAATGTTGATGCTTTGGTAATAATATTTGAGATCATGTAATTTGACTGTGGTGACAATGGCTCTTTGACTTCCGGGTTGGAATTTGAATAGCCAAGAACACATTTTTTACGCACAAATTTATGTCTCTTAGATTTTCAAACTAAGTAACTTAAACATATTTATGGAAAGATCTCTTGTTAATGTGATAAATATATATTGATGAATGTGAGATATACAAGTAAGGACCACTCTACCTTTAAGGTGCTGAAATGCTGCTTGTTTCAGCCATATTAGCTGTTAAATAAATGTTTAAAGGTTTTAAGAGATGTGGCCAGGAGCTGAGTACAGAGACAAAAATATGTATTTCTTATATCACATCATCACAGGGAGATATTCGTTAAGAAACAATACAGTGCAGTGGGAGTACAGAATCTTTTCCTTGGATAATTAGGAGAGGTTTCATATAGTAATCACATAAATTGCATGTTGATAGATGAGTGGAAACTTTTTGGAAATGGGCATTCCAAGGCAGAGGTGGAAGATGACTACAACTTGTAAGGTGAGGTGTATTCAGAGTACTGAGGAGAGATAGAATCTGTATTTGCATGTTTTAGGTGTGGAAGTGATGGCTCACACAAGGCATTGAGATCTCAGGGGCCGTTGGGGGGAACTTTGAGAAGGCTTCATAAAGTCCATGCTTAAGGGAGTTGACATGCCTTTTTTGGGAGAGAGGGGGAGTGGAGAGACAGATATGGGTGATTGTAACACATTGTACTGGATCTATTTTGGTAAAGATGTTCTGAGAAAATATAAAAGTTTAGTTGGGTATCTCAGAAACATTGTTAAATTAAAGATTCATGTTCCTGTTCAAGGGCTTGATGTCTTAATTTTTAACAGAAATTACTACAAATCCCATGTTTTTCTTAAATTTGGTAGCATATGTAAGGAGTATGAAATAAAATCAGTTTAATAAAGCAATCAATAACCAATTACTTAAAGTTGAATTTAATATGATAGTATCTTAGCCTGTAGTTGTATACTTCAGTTTTTGTTTTGGCAATTTTTGCTTTTAATTGCTACTATAGTAAAATAGAAGGTGAAGATATACCTTCATTTGGTTTATGAAATTCTAAGAGATTTCTCTTTTGACAATCCTCTTGGGAAGACTTGGTCATCTGGAGGTCTTAGAATTTGTTAATTTGTCTTTTTCTCATTGTAAATGCCTTTGTAGCAAGGTTGAGTATAAGAAAGCAAGTTATTGAGATTCATTTAGTTTTATAAGCGGGAAGATTTATTTTTGTTTCGTTTTTTGCTTTTTTGTAACTTCAATTACATTAAGCTCAGTAGCTGATTTATCTTAAACTTTTGTGGTAATTTGATTGCCTCTGAAGATAAAACCTGTGCGTTGTTTCCAGGACACTGTTCTCTCCTAATTTTTCCTCTTCCTGCACTGTTCCCTCCTTCTTTGTTTTTTGTTTGTTGGATCTTTTCCCTCTTTGTTTCTCCAAATGTTGTCATGTTTCTCTTCCTTCTGATCTCATCCAATTCAAAGGTTTTAAATAATACTTTTAAAATTGTATCTAGCTTCAGTTTCGTCCCTGTACTACAAACTTATTTTTCTGACTTGTATATCTAACTAGAGGCCTGGTGCACAAAATTTGTGCACTCACAGGAGTTCCGGAGTCCCTCAGTTGGGCCTGCGCCCTCTCGCAGTTTGGGAGCCCTTGGGGGATGTCCAACTGACGGCGTAGGCCCGCTCCCCACTGATGCCTAAGCCATCAGTCAGACATCCTTTTAGCACTGCCGCAGAGGCAGGAGAGGCTCCTGCCACCACTGCTGTGCTCACCAGCCATGAGCCCGGCTTCTGGATGAGTGGCACTCCCTCTATGAGAGCGCACTGACCACCAGGCGGAAGCTCCTGCATTGAGCGTCTGCCCCCTGGTGGTCAGTGCATGTCATAGCGACTGGTTGTTCCACCATTTGGTCAATTTGCATATTAGCCTTTTATTATATAGGTTTGTCTCTGTACTGGTGCTCCAGCTATGTCTTCAGCAGGCTGTTCCAGTGTTTTGTAAGACTGGCAGCTACTGGGTTGTGTGGTTTATAATGTGACCAGTGGATCCTATAGTCACCTCCTTTGCTGTAAAATGGATCCCTTGGTCTGATGTGATGTGCAGGATCTCATGCCAGGGGAACAAACACTCCCTCTGTGAGAGACAAACCCAACTAGGAATGTTTTCAGTTTTGGCAGAATGAATTACTTTTCCACAATGGAAAGGGTACAATGTAGTCAACTTGCCACCATTGGCTGATTAGTCTACTTGTAGGATGGGGCTGTTTTAGGGCTTAGAGTTGGTCTCTGTCACTGTTAGGTTAGCTCTCTGGCTTTGATAGTAGCTGAATCAGCCTTGGTGAGTAGGACCTCATGCTGTTGGGGTCATGTTGTATCTGTATTATGTTTGCTCTGTTCAGTGTGCTAATGCTGGGCAGAAGCTGGCTGATGTGAACTGGTAGAGGCATTTTGTCTTCATTGATTAATTCTTTTTCCATGGTGGATGTCTGTCTTTTAGGGGTGTTAACATGTGTCACCAAGATCTTATTTCTTCATGCCCATTCCCAAATATCCATCCACATGACTCTGCCCAAGACTTCTTATCTTCATGTACTAATCTTTGTCCTCTGATAGCCAGGCTTTTTGCTGTTGTCTGTGAGTCCCATGTATATTCTAATCTCAGGTCAGTTCTGTTGTCCACCCAAGAGAACAATCAGGTATGTTTCCCTAACCTTTGCCTATTGGGAAGATATTTTTCTTGCCACTGAATTTCATGGCTTTCCCTGAATGAGGCTATAATTGCAGCTTCTGTTCATTTTTAGTAGACATATCTGCCTAGCCAATTCTCCATGAACCAAACTCAGTGACTTAATGAATATCCTATTTCCATCTCCCAACTACCTACTGAGTTATAACAACTCACTCAGCAGTTTTAACACTGAAGTTTGTGCATGCATTTTTATTTACTTACCACATACTACTATTGCTTTTTCCTATTGTTAGACTATGAGTTTCTCAGTTTGTATTTATACATCTTTATAATCCAAAGCCTAACAGAGTGCTTGACACTGGAAATGGTATTGTTCAGTTAATGTTTATCAATGAAAATGTTTTTTTAACTATGATTAAAAAATGGAAAATTTTATAGATAAAACAATTTAAACTGGAATCACTAGCAAGTGCTACCAGCTTAAATTATATGCTAAGTGGGAGACAATATATGATATTTATTTGCAAGAGGGTAGTGTGAAAAATATGTAAATAATTGTGTACTAGTCTAAAAAATGCATTATCAGCTGATGGTGAACATTTGAATATTTATTTATTTTAAATATATTTTTATTGATTTCAGAGATAAAGGGAGAGAGAGAGAGAGATACATCAATGATGAGAGAGAATCATATTGGTAGCCTCCTGCACACCCACTACTGGGTATCGAGCCCACAACCTGACATATGCCTTTGACAGGAATCGAACCTGGGACCCTTCAGTCTGCAGGCTGGCACTCTATCCACTGAGCCGGCTAGGGATGAATATTTATTTATTTTGGATTGGTCCTTCTATTCTAATATTTTTTTGTTTTTTAACTAATGTTTTTTTCCATAAGAAAATTTAGAAAATACTTTTATCTTGTTTTTTTCCATCAGATATTGTGAGCATTTTCCTCATTTTATTTAAATTTTTTATAACATGATTTTAATAGAAACATAGTTTTTCATCTTATAAGTTTACCATAACTTTTCAATGATGATTTTGTTGAATATTTATGTAGACAATATTACCCAGCAAACATTCTGTAAAAAGTTTTTAAGTTTTTATTTGCTTTTCCCTTAAAATTTTAAAAGTAGAATTACTGGGTTAAAGGGTAAGAACATTTGTAATATTGTTGATATTACCAAACTATTACCTATTGCCTCCAAAAATATTGTACCTGTTAACATTTCTAATAGTAATGAGAGTATGAATGTCAGTTTACCCTCCCCTGCATTACATATTATAATTTTTAAAAACTTTGTCTCTTTGTGAGATAAAAAAAAAAGTGAAAATTTGACTGTTTGTGCAATTGCATGTTTTTTATGTTTCTTGACCATTTGTATTTCTTCAATAAATTGTTCACTTTTCTGTTGGGATGTTTTAACTGGTATTAGTAATTTAATTTCATTTGAAGTTCTCACATAGTAGAACCTGTTTCATTTTTGTAGGTGTTTTTAAGTTATCTTCTATGAAAAATTTTAAAAGAACATTTATTTTATAAACTAGGAACCTTTTGTGGCAGATGAGTATATTGAACGTCTTGTATGGAGAACCCCAGGAGGAGGCTCTAGAGGAGGATCGGAAGCTTTTGATCCTAAAAGGTGAAGTGAAAATTTTTTTTCATAGACCCAATCTAGTACAAATTTATGTTTGAAATAGATGTGACTATTGGGAATTTCTTTTAACATTCATGTAAAGGGATTTTAGTTAACAATTGGTCATTAAAAGACACAAGCATTAGAAGTTTGGTTGATTTTTCCCCCCCTTTACATTCCTTTTATTTTAGAGAAGGACTTTAACTAGTATGAGGGAAGGGGTTTTGTTACATTATAAGAACTTAATATTTTCTCCAATTACTAATAAATGAGAAAGAGTTGGCAATAAAAACATGTTAAATGTGTTGTTTTAAGTATAGTTGTAAATTGGGGAACAGAAAGTCACTGAACTCTAGAATGCACAATATGATTTTTATGTAGTATATTTACCTATTGACTGTTTCTTTGAAATTGGTTTCTATTTTGGAGGTTAATGGAGATTTTAGGTGAGGTTTTCTTTCATGTCAGAGATAATTCCTAACAAGATACTATAGAGAAGATTAACATGATCATCCTTAGTTCAATTCAAGTTTATTAATACCTTACAGTTCTAAATGAAGTTCCTAAAATTAATCATAGGAGGATTGATACATATTCTTATTTTCCTTTATTAGGTTATTAGAAGAATTTGTAAATCATATTCAAGAACTCCAGATAATGGATGAAAGGATTCAAAGGAAAGTAGAGAAACTAGAGCAACAGTGTCAGAAAGAAGCTAAGGAATTTGCCAAGAAGGTACAAGAGCTTCAGAAAAGCAATCAGGTAAATATTTAGCTAAGCAATGAATAATTTATATAGACTATAATATCTTTATTTCCTTTCAGCTTTTAGTTCTTAATAAAAATCTAGTCAAATGAGATTAACTGTTGAGGCTTCTCTCTAGTTCTCCCATATCATGGGATAAAATGTTAATGAATTGTTATCAAACACTCCTGGCAGTGGCTTACATTTGGGATCACAGTGTTCCCTTCTTAGGATGGGGTGCTGTCTAGTATAGTGTGGTCCTTGCTTCTCCTCTAACAATCCAACCTTTCAAGAATGATGCTTCAGCAGACCTATATCTTGAAGGGCTTATTGTTAGCTTGGATATTTACGTAGTCACTTGCATTCTCATTTAATCATAAAACAAAGTAATATCAGAAAATTATTGCCTGGATAAGGTTTTTCCCCAGAGGAAACCTGGTCTGGGAAGTTTCACAAAAATCATGAGTTATGTGCCCTAATAAGAATTACAATGTAACTGGAAAAATGGGTGCAGAATTCTTCCTCAATTCATTTTGGAGTAAAAAAAAATAAACTGGCCTTCGGGCTAAGTAGGTCAAGCTTCTTAGCCATTCTTTAGCTCCAGACTGAATCTGGAACCTCCAAACCCCTTGCACAGCCTGATCTAGGCTTGCTTGCCCTTTGTGAGTGTGTAAGTGTATAAGTTTAAGGAACAATGTTTAGCTTTGCTGCTTCCCAGGGACTATTTGTTTTTTTAGCATTAGGGATTAGCAAACTGATCTCTGCTCAGATTTCATTTATTTAGCTTCCTTTATTTAAGCATCTATGGCTGTGAGAAAATATTTAATGATGTCAATAATTTATATAAGATAGAAAATATATTTTTAAGTAGTTAAATTGATAGATTTCAGGTACTTCTAATGCAATTTTCCCTTGATAATAATAATTAAATATTAATAGTTTAACAAGTTCTGAAGCCAACTTTCTCTACCAAGTATTAGCTGTGTAACTTCAAGTAACTCAAGCTTTTCTGTGCCTCAGTTTTTTCATCTGCGTATAAAATAGATTGTTGTAAGGATTACATAAATAAATACATTAATATGCTTAGAATAGTGTCTAGCATAGAGAATGTCCTTAGTATATCTAATTGTCAGCAATTTTATTATTGGCAATTCTAAGGCATTCATAGTGTATAATTTTTATCTACCAGAAGATAATCAGTATACTGTGGGAAAGGGATATTCTAGGAAGTAATATACATTTGCCTCAGTAGAATAATTGTAATCTTTTCTGTTTTCAAAGCTGAGCAAAAAAAAAAAAAAAAAAATTTTACCTTAAAATATTATCATTGCTCTTTAAATATTTAAATGTTTTTTAAATATTTTTTTAAATCAGTGTCTTTTACTTCTAACATGTTTTTAACTCTTTAGTGTAGTAGCAAGTGAGTTGTTCAGATGACTGGTCTTTTTGATACTTAGTTCATTGTTATCAGAACCATTATTTATGAGTAAGTGGTACTGGGAAACTTTGTTAAACAGAATGAATAGTAACTAGTCTTGCTGTTTTATTGATTAGTAAGTGTATTCATGATAAAATATAATTTTAATAGTTAAAAGTATAAAATTTTGCAATTTTGTTAAAAATTTTTCAGATTATGTGTTGATCTATTAGGCATGAATTGTTTTTGTAGATCATCTTTTATATAATTTCTATGTTATCTTTAGTTACCTCAGTTTGAGAGTAGTAATGAGTTAGTAGTTTAGTTTTGATACGAATTATAAGTTAATCTGGGTGCTGTCATTCTATTATAAGTAAAAACTGCATTCTGTCATTGTATTTTATGGTTATGCATATTTTTTTTCAGGTTGCCTTCCAACATTTCCAAGAACTGGATGAGCACATTAGCTATGTAGCAACCAAGGTCTGTCACCTTGGAGACCAGTTGGAAGGGGTAAACACACCCAGACAACGGGCAGTAGAGGCTCAGAAATTGATGAAATACTTTAATGAGTTTCTAGATGGAGAATTGAAATCTGATGTTTTTACAAATTCTGAAAAGGTGAGCACTATTGAAGGATAAAAGCAAATTATAGCATTAATAACAATGTCCTAATTATTAACTACAGTTATTACTTTCCAGAGAAGAACTTCAAATCACTGAGTAGCTGACTTATTGTTCTGATGTGTAAAGTAGTACACTAGCTTACAGATTGCTGATGAAGTGTTCTAATTTTTAAATGGATTGGTTGGCTTCTTTTTTTTCATGAAATTAATGTGTGGTTTAGAAATGCCGAGGTGACTGTATTAATGAGTGTTTCTTTTCTGTAATTGGCTTTTAATATTAGCAGAATTTCTGTAGATTTTGAATAGTTAAATTTCATTGGATGAGGGTGGTCTGACCTAATCATTGAAAAGTTGAGGTGGCATTTTTGTTGTTTTATTCACTTAAAGTGGGATATATGCAGCAGAATAATCTGAATTATTTTCATATATCTTGTTTACCCCTTTTGGATTCATAAACTCAGAAGAAACTTACACTTCTGATTTCCGTAAGTAATTAGTTGAATTTTTTCAGAGTAAATGAACTATAGGTTTCATTGGGAAGGTGATTGTGGCATTATGAAATGGTAAGATTTCAGTGCCAGAAAGACAAATGTGTATGTTTTATTGACTTATTGGTGATACCCCAAATGTATTCCTGTTGCTCAAAAAGTTTTATTTGTTGAGAATTTTAAAAGAAAATTGTTTGGGTGAGGGTCTGTGGGCATACATAGGGTAATATTACTATTTTCAAATATAAACATTTTTGACATATATATATATATAAGGGTTTTAAAAAAATTGTTGCTTTTATTTTTTTAATAGATAAAGGAAGCAGCAGACATCATTCAGAAGTTGCACCTAATCGCCCAAGAATTACCTTTTGATAGGCAAGTTTATTTCTCAAGAGCTAATTTAGATATATGGTGTAATTTATAGAATAAACTTGTATTTTTTCCGGTATGATTTTTCTCATTAATTCAACAAGAGTGTATTGAGTACCTCCTTTGTATAAGGTACAATATATAATAGTTGAATGAAAAAATATAGTTTCAGTTTCTAAATTTAATAATATACCTTGAAATAATTTCAGTTCTTTGTTTTCCCCTGGGGAAAAAATGATGAAGAAGAATTTTGAGATTTACTGAAGTGAGATTTTAAATTTTCATTTTTTGGACTTTCATAATCAAGATGGGAGGAGACTGAGAGTGTTTAAACATGGAACCACCCAGCTGCTTTTTCCTATCTCTAGATGACAGTATTTAAGTTTTTAAAGATCTGAGATAATGGAAAGCTGATGAAAGCTATAAAGTTTCTTCCAAAATGTCAGTTTCACACAGATTGTTATATACAATTTTATGTAGTTTTTATACTCATTAGCTTATCCGCAGTCTCTGGAGAATTCAGGTTAAGAACCCTTGCTTTAGTTGAAAGGCTTAAGGCCATCTAATCAAGTATTAATGGTTTTATCCCAAAATTAACTTTACTGAGATGGAAATTTTTGCATGATTTCCTTTGTCCTTGGAATATCAGACACTTTAATAAAATATTGGTAGTAGTAGTTCCTGCATGTGAATATCTGAAAGAAATATGTCTTCCCATATAATAGACAATATATCTTTATTCTTTTGGTAATACTTGGAAGATCCTCTGGTACAGGTAGAATATAAATGTATTGCTATACTTAAAGCTTGACCGTATATCGCAAACACAGAGAGTTCCCTACCCACAAAATACCTTATTTTATTCTCAACTATGTCCTCATAAAGGATTAGCAGTAATGGTCATCTGTCACTTAGATATTATTAATAATCTTATTCTTGCCCAGCATGAGAGTAATGAGTTTTAAAGTGACCCACAAAAAATCTCTCTTTTAACTTTATCTCATTTCATTCTTGTGCCATTTACTTAAATGGGTAAAATGTGAAGCTCATGATAGGTGCATAATAATTGTTGGCTACCTCTCCCATCCCCTCTCTATCCTCTCTATTATATGTTTCTATAAAACATGGCATATATTCATCTCTTCCATTTCTCAATTATACAATTGCATACTTCTCTTACAGTTTTGTTTTAGCCTCTCTGCCAGTTCTTGGAGTTGAATATATATCCTAATCAGATTTAATTTTTTTCACAAAGATTCACAACACCTTACGTGCACTGTGTGATCTGCCATGACTTTGATATAGTCATGCCTCACATAATGTCGTTTTGGCCATCCACAGACTGCATATATGATCCCATAAGATAATAATGGAGCTGAAAAATTCCTATCATCTAGAGACATTGGCCATTGTGATGTTGTAGTGCTATGCATTACTCATGTGTTTGTGGTGATGCTGATGTAAACAAACCTATTTTGCTGCCAGTCATATAAAAGTGTAGCACATGCAATTATGCAAAGTATATAATACTTGATAATTATAATAAACAACTATGTTACTGGTTTATGTATTTATTGTACTTTCTATCATTATTGCACAATGTACTCTTTCTGCTTATAAAAACATTTTTCTATACAACAGTATGCCTGGTTACACTAGCAATGGCCTCTTGTGTCTCAGGTTTATTGGGTCTCTTGATGGCATCATTTTCTCTTGTGGTTGATTTAATCTTGTGTTTTGTATGGTAACATGCTGTATAGGCTTGTAGTTTAGGAGTAATAGGCTTTATACAATATAGCATTGGTGTGTAGTAGGCCATACCATCTTCGTTTGTATAAGTGTACTGTATGATGTTCACACAACAGTGAAATTGCCTAATGACCCATTTTTCAGAACGTATTCCTATTATTGAGTGGCATAGACTGTATATCAATTTTGTATAACTTTAAATTTTTATTACTTTCTTCACCTGTCTTTGGCATCTCTTTTGCCAGTCACTTTCCTCTGTCTTCACACTGATTGTGTAGGAACTTTTGGCATCCATTTTCCATGATATGTATTTCCCCTGATATTTAAGATTTGAGAAAAATTCTAGTGTATGGTATGTGTGATATTTTAGTTTCTGAATTTGCAAAGATTGATTACTAGGCACAATGCTTGGTCCTTTTTCTGGCTTCTACACTACTTTTAAAATAACTCATTTGTATATACTTTTTATTTTTATTTTAAATAACGGTAATTGAACTTTTGAAAAAAAAATCCCAACAGAGGGAGGAATATACAAATATTAAGTGAATTTAAAATGCCAGAGAATATGACTAGGGGCGGTAGCTCAGTGATGGGGCTGGCTGGATTGTTAATGCCTCATACAATTCTTCGTTGTTTGACAATTGGTTATTCAATGTGGGTTTCCTAAATGAGAACCAGCCACTCCATCTGAATATCCCAAATTTAGTTTTGTCACCTGGCATGCTTCCTGTCAGTACTGTCTCCCTTTTGGCTTTATCTTTTTCTTTCTTCCTTATTTTATGATGATCTTTAGTACAGAGGACTCACATATATCCCCAAACACAGTTTCCCCTTTTATTAATATTTTACAATAGTACCATTGCTATGGTATATTTGTCACAACTAATGAACTTCATCATTGGTTTTTATCTTTCAGATTTTCAGATGTAAAATCCAAAATTGCAAGTAAGTGGGGTTCTATTTATTTAACTGTTTTGAACAAGCAATAAATTACTTGGGTAAAAGAAAAAAATAGTAAGAGGAGAGATAGTGGATCATGTCATCCTTCCATCCTATCCTTGGCTTTGATTGCTTTTTCTTGAAACAAACATTAGCAATTTCTTGGGTATTCCTCCAGAGTATTCTATAGATAAATAAGCCTAGGATATAAATCATGTATATATGTGTAAAATTTAGTTCTGTCATCCTCATTTATTTTAACACATTTCGTACCGCATAGAAATCTCTAAGACATACGCCAGGGACCGCACGTTTTTGGGCAAACTGCACGTTATTTAAATCATCATAACTACAGATCATAATGCACTATAGGTGTTGTTTTTCAATAATTATAACATTCTTATTTACAAAAACAATTAAACAATTAAAGTTCCTAGTACTTAACGTATGGTACTGCGTAAAACATTTTCCTCTATGAAGAGGGACCAAACAAAATTTACATAAGTATCTAGATTCGCTCCTTTTTCCATGGGCGTGAAAAACGAGAACACTCGTGAGCGGTCCTTAACAGATGGCGCGCGAAACACGAGAAAGCTCGTGAGCGGTACGAAAGGTGTTAAAATAATTAGTAGCATTCTATATAAATAGTTTTTACCTTCTGTTTTTAATTTAACAATGTATCTTCGAGATTATTCATACAGATATCTCTAGAGTAGGTCCTTTTTTTAAAAAAAAACTAAGTTTATAATTTCTTACATAACTAGTTTGATTTTTACCAATCTTTGGATTATATTTTAGGTAACTCATTCTAGGTTTCTAGAAAAGCCACTGTATTTCAGGTTCCTGTGGTAGCCCCATCACTGTTTGCGAGGCCATTTTGTATAGAAGGTTCAAAGAACTACCTATTTGGACTTCCTGCCCTGTTTTTGATCACTATAGATTAGTCAAAAGTTCAGTTATTCATTCAGAACTATTATAGCCTCAAGAATATAGTGAATCAAATATCACATATTATCTTAAGGTAGAATTTGGTGTTGAATCCACCATTTTGTTCAAGGCAAAGGCATCTGAACTCAAAAATTTCTGTAGTCCTCACTCTTTCTGCACTTCCAAGTTTAAGATTTTTCTTTTCTCTTGATCTCAGAGATACCATCGGGAAGATTTCCCCTGTCAGTTGCTTTTAAAGTAATAGTGGTAAATAGCAGTCAGACTGTGGGAGTTCAACTGTTTATTTGGGAAGATAGGAAAGATGTTTTTGTCTTGAAAATATAGATTTATATATCACAATATATTGTGGTGTCTAGATTCATTGTAATATCTTACTGTTTTGTAATTTTTCAAAAGAGGGCTAGATCCATAGTCATTATATTTATAAACTAGAGGCCCCGTGCATGAAAATTTATGCACTGGAGTAGGTGGTCCTTCAGCCCAGTCTGCCCCCTCTCACAGTCCGGGAGCCCTCAGGAGTGGGAGGCGACCTGGCGATCAGGGGAAGGCGACGCCTCCATCACACCTCTGCTGCTGCCACTGCTGGCAGCACAAGCCTTGGCCGGCCCTGGTTACCCGACCCTCATGTGGCCCTGGGCGGCTGGGCAGCCACCATCTGAGGCTTGCCTGCGCCTCGGGCCAGCCCTTGGGTTGCTGGGGGGCTGAGGAGACGGGGGGGACTCCAGAGGCAGGCACATGGCAAGGTCCCAGCGGGGCTGAGGGGACTGGGCGCCGCCATCTTTGAGGGCGTGGTAGTCAATTAGCATATTCCCTCCTTTTTGGTTGTGGGCACCGCCATCTTTGCAACAGCATGAGGGTCAATTAGCATATTCCCTCTTTATTAGATAGGATAGTTCATATACTAGCAAATAGCTTGCATACCTTGTTTGTCTCATTGACTTCTTTTTATTTTTAGGCAAATACCATGATTTAGAATGCCAGCTGATTCAGGAGTTTACTAGTGCTCAAAAAAAAGGTGAAATCTCCAGAATGAGAGAAGTAGCAGCAGTTTTACTTCATTTTAAGGTAAGTAGTAAAAATTATAAGTGAAAATTAGTCTTCAAGGCTGGAGATTATATAAATTCTGTATATTATAGTCTCTGATTTTCCCCTATTGTATGATTATCAGGATGATAATTTTTGTTTTGAATAATCTTACTGTACATTTTATATCTTTCTCTATAAGATATGTTCAATTTTAGGTGTTTAATATTATTTAAATAGGGATTTTATATTCTATAACATTAATATTTTATCAAACACCAATATGTATATTTGATATCATATGTCAAGCTATATATGAATTTTTATATAGTTTGCCATAGAAAGTCATATTTTTTTGCCTTCTTAATTTATAATGTATTGTTCTTTTCAGTCAAGCATGTTATGAAATAGGTCAAAAGCAAGAAGACTTGATCTTAAGTATCTAGTGGAATGTAGGAACCACAGAGTGGGTAGAATGTGACTCGTAAAAGATAAGTTAAATCCAGAGGATCTCAGGTGGTAATACAAGGAATATTCTATTCTAGAACTGTCTTCTTGGAATTTGAACTACAAAGATAATTTTTGTATGGGAATGCATTTCTGTAAACATAATGCTTAAAGGAATAGTATTTCCTTTAGTCTGTTTCTTTATATTTATATCAGACTAGAAGCCCAATACACAAAAATTCGTGCAAGAATAGGCCTTCCTTCCTCTGCTGCCGGCACCGGCTTCCCTCTGGCACCCAGGACCCGGGCTTCCCTCCTTTGCCCACCGGCAGGCACCCAGGACCTGGGCTGCTTCCCTCCTCTGGCCACCGGCAAGCACCTGGGATGCGGGTTGGCTTCCCTCCGGCCCCGGCTTCTTCAGGAAGGACATCCGGAAGACATCCAGTCTAATTAGCATATTACCCTTTTATTATTGTAGATTAGGGAAATATAAGCCATTTGTTGAACTTTTCATTTAAGTACTATATTTAAGTATTAAGAATAGCTCTTGAGCCCTAGCTGGTTTAGCTTAGTGGATAGAATGTTGGACTGTGGACTGGAAGTTCCCAGGTTGGATTCCGGTCAGGGGCACATGCTAGGGTTGTGGGCTCAATCCCCAGTAGGAGGCATGCAGGAGGCAGCCGATCAATGATTCTCTCTCATCATTGATGTTTCTATCCCTCTCTCCCTCTCCCTTCCTTTCTGAAATCAATAAAAAAAAATGTTTATAAAAAAAAGAATGGCTCTTGAGAAATTATACTTTATATTGCTTACCTTACTTTTTTAAATTAGCTTAATATGACAAATTATTTTATTTAAACACATTCTATTTAAATGGATTCAATTTTAAAAATAAATTTCCAGAATGTCAGTTAAATGCAGCTCTGTCCATATTCTTGCAAGGGAAAGCAAATGCTTTGAATCCAAAAGAGGAAAGAAGGAAATATATATTTCTAAAACCGTTTCTCAAAATCTTGAATCTGTTTGTGTGCGTGCACATGTTTTAGAGTTGAAGGAGATGACTTGATGATGATTGGGTGAAATGACTATAAAGAACTCAGTTATACCTAATTTTTCTTTGAAGTCCAGCAACTATTGGCCATTCATGGGGACACAGACATAGCTTTATTACATTACATAGGTATACTTTTTTTTAATTGAGATTATTATTACAATTTAACAGAACAGTGATAATGTATTTCTTTCTTCTTCATAGGGTTACTCCCATTGTGTTGATGTTTATATAAAGCAGTGCCAGGAGGTAACATAACAGTACACTTTTTGTATTTCATTTCATTTTATGCTAATTTGTGTTTTAAAAACCATTTAAACATTATGTATTCACTATGTAAAATGCCTCTGCTATTTAGGGTGCTTACATGAGAAATGATATATTTGAAGATGCAGCAATACTCTGTCAACGGGTGAACAAACAAGTTGGAGATATCTTTAGTAATCCAGAAACAGTACTAGCTAAACTTATTCAAAACGTATTTGAAATCAAACTACAGGTAATTTTAAATAATGACTATGTAGTTTTTAAAGCAATATTTGATTTTTTTCTCTGTGTCTTAAAAGTTTTTTTAAATACTAGTTTACTGTTTAATGACCATAGGAATAGAAATCTACTTATTCACTGAAGGGGGAAAGGAGTGATAGGGTCATGCTTTTTAAAACATGTTTTGTTGCCCTAGCTGGTTTGGCTCAGTGGATAGAGTGTCGGCCTGCAACTGAGGTTCACAGGTTCGATTCCTGTCGAGAGCATGTACCTCAGTTGCAGACTCCTGGCCCTGAGTTGGGGCGCACATGGGAGGCAACCAATTGATGTGTCTCTCTACATCGATGTTTCTCTCTGTCTCTCCCCTTCCTTTTCACTCTCTAAAAAATCAATGGAAAAGATCCTCTGGTGAGGATTAACAACAGTAAAAACAAAAAAAAAGAAAAACATGTTTTGTTGAAAAAGTATGCTAATCACTAAGTGTCATAAGAACACATGTTTGAATTTTGTTTACCAGTAGTAGTAGTATCAATTGTAGTAACAGGTTATTATTTTTATTGGGTCTTCACCTTGACCAATAGATGGCATTTGTGAAACTGAATAAGAATTACAAATGCAGTCTGTAGAATTTTTTATAATATGGTACTAACATGAAAAAGAAAAAACAGAATTTAATTGATAGCCTATACTCTCATAGCATTATATTTTAAGGCAACATTTCCTAAACTATATTTACCACTGGATTAAAATACATTAAATATGTTTGTTTTTAAAACACAACTTAGGGCTTTTAAATACCCTTTAAATGTAGTAATATGTATGTATTTATCTAGATATGGGGGTGAAATATACAGCATTTCCCAGTTTTAGAGCAATGCCTATTAATGTTTCAAGGGACAATAATGTTACCAAGACCACAGTTTGGTAAATGCTGCTTTAAGAAAATGCTTATATTGGTGTAGACTGGGGTTTTGTTTGTTGTTGTTGTTGTTGTTGTAAATGTACTTTATGAGTCAGGATAGGCCATTTTCAAGGAAAAAGATATTTTGAAATTCTTAATTCTTATTCCTATGACTGATGTAGATGGACTAGTAAATATAGCGGTAAAATTTTAAACCTATTTTTGTTATTGGTATATTTTCTATACATTGCCGTTTCCATTGAATTGTAAGTCAGAAAAATTTAAGGATGTGGAGTTAATTTCAGAAAATACATCTTGAGTATGTAATTTAATATTTACTTAATTGACAAAATGTTGACTTTTTTTTTTTTAGAGTTTTGTGAAAGACCAGTTAGAAGAATGTAGGAAGTCTGATGCAGAGCAGTACCTCAAAAATCTCTATGACTTATATACAAGGTATATTTTTAATTATTATAAAATCATAACAGATCTTAGATTTTAATGTTTTTTTGAAAACGGGGAAGTATTCAAGTATTTTTGAATAATAGTTTGCCAGATAGCAGTCTGTCTTTTAGCATTAAATACTTGGCTTATAAACTAGTATTGTACAAGAGTAGTATTCTTAGTACATTAATTTAGGGGTATTATGCTTTATATTAATGTATCTAATGAAACATAAAGCTTTGTTTACATTGTTTAAAACTAAGACTTGAAAATTTTGTTTCCAATTTTAATTGTAAGCTAGTTCACTGTTCTTTAATTTTTCCTCCAAGAACTAGTATAATTATATTTATCTGCAGTTGCAATTTTAGAAATTGAGGAAGTGACAAATTCTTTTTTTTAATCTTTATTGTTGAAAATATTACATATGTCCCTTCTTTTTTCCCATTGACCCCCTTCAGCCCACTAGTGCCTGACAAATTCTTTTAAAAATGACAATTTCAGCCTTAAGTCTAATGTGAGAATCTGTTTTTGGTAAAAGACATTGTTAAACTTAGAAATATTATATCAGAAGTTTCATATGTAGTTTTTACCCAACCCTATGGCTATTGTTCAGTGTCATCATTTTGAGAGGAAAGTTTTGAAAAATAACCATAATCTGAAAGTTCTTATCTATACTAATAAAAGGGTAATATGCTAATTAGACCGGGTTGACTGCACATCTTCTGGTTGTCCTGCCTTCCTTCCGTACAAAGCCACGGTTGGGGGGGCTGAGGCAGAGGTGGTTAGGGGCAATCAGGCCGACAGAGGAGGGCAGTTAGGGGCAACCAGGCAGGCAGAGGGGTTAGTAGTGATCAGGCAGGCAAGCAGGTGAACGGTTAAGAGCCAGCAGTCCCAGATTGCGAGAGGGATGTCTGACTGCTGGTTTAGGCCCAATCCCGCAGACATCCCCTGAGAGGTCCCGGATTGGAGAGGGTGCAAGCTGAGCTGAGGGACTCCTCCTCCCTCTCCCCTGTGCATGAATTTTATGCACCGGTCCTCTAGTAAACAATAACATTATTATGAGCCTGTCTTCAATGGGAAACAGAAAATTAGAGAGAAGTCCACATGGACAAAGACCAAAGGGAATGAACAGAGAGTAGACCCCTCAATATTCTGACTTGTGTACCATGTCATGAATAGCATTAGACCATACTTGAAGAATTTCTGCCACGTTTTGCCATTTCTAGACTGGTTGGTTGCCTCCGTTTCCTAAGCCATCCCTAGCCGTTTATGGCAGTTTCAAAACCATAATGTTCATAGTATTCATTCTACTTTAAATATAATCCTAAATAAGCTGCTCTCTGCATCCTAATAAGTACCTTCCCAAACTTTAAGAAATGGTGGTTTAACATAAGCTATTAAATTCACATTGTAAAAATATATATTCGTTAGTATTGTTACTATACCTAAAATATATATTAATCTTTTTTCCCCCTCTTCCATGAAAAGAACCACAAATCTTTCCAGCAAGTTGATGGAGTTTAACTTAGGTACTGATAAACAGACTTTCTTGTCTAAGCTTATCAAATCCATTTTCATTTCCTATTTGGAGAATTATATTGAGGTGGAGATTGGATATTTGAAAAGCAGAAGTGCTATGATCCTACAGCGCTATTATGATTCAAAAAACCATCAAAAGAGATCCATTGGCACAGGAGGGTGAGTGTTTATGATAAATTTTATATAATAAGACTAAAGATATTAAGAACTTTATTATATTTGGACAGAGTTGTCAAATATTGAGTCATTGGAATTTTCTATGAAGAACTCTTTTAATCCAATTTGTTTATAATATTGATCAAATCCTGTCCCTTGAACCACATGTTAAACATGACCTAACATAATATAATTAAAATATAAAGCAGAATACCAGTCCTATAAAGAGCTCTATAGATTCTTTTTTAGTTTCAAACTCATTAAAGTATTTCAGGTCATTAACTAGGAAGCACATTATTTTTTTGTTGATTATTACAGGTGTGAAAAAAAAAAACCAGCCAATAGACAGTTCACAGTTTAGGTACCCTAAGCTTTTTAATGACTTGTACATAAAATTATTTAATTAATACCTTAAAACTTGTGATTATTCACATACTAGAAGGTAGTGATTTTCTGAAAGAATTGGTGGCACCTCAGTAATCCAGATCTCAACTATCTAGAACCCAGTTGATTCTAGGATGAAGCAGAATGACTTCTGTGGAGCCATATAACCAGGGTCCAGAGTCCACATACATACATTCAAGTCAGTATTTTATTTCCCAGTTTGTTGTATATTAAATAATGATCAGGGGGAAGTTACAATTAGGAATAAAAATTGACGGCTGAGAGGCAGTAGCAAGTAAAGAAAAAGAAAAACTAAAGAACAATCAAACATTTTTAAGTAAATTAGTTCACAGTAGTCTGGAGCTACATATTCTAAGATAAAAAAAAAAAAATCTAACCTAATGATACCACCATATAATAAACGTTCAGAGTGACCCTTTAGTCATTAAGGAAAGCTAAATTATGTTGAACATATCTTGTTTAATAATAATGAAGAAATGTTTATTGGGATTATTATAACCATTATATTTAAATTGTTTAATATATTTTAAAAACATTACATTTTAAAGATTATTTTAAGCAGGACCATTTAGTTATCTGGAATACTAACTTATTTGGAGTAGCCCACTTCCTACAAAATAGAACAAGGACTTCTTGGCTATCAAGTTAGAATTGTAGAGCTGAAAGAGCCTTTAGAGATCATAACTCTGAATCTCCTAATTTTTCAGGTGAAAGTCGTCTGTTTAGAGCAGTGGTTCTCAACCTTCTGGCCCTTTAAATACAGTTCCTCATGTTGTGACCCAACCATAAAATTATTTTCGTTGCTACTTCAAAACTGTAATGTTGCTACTGTTATGAATCATAATGTAAATATCTGATATGCAGGATGGTCTTAGGCGATCCCTGTGAAAGGGTCTTTCGACCGCCAAAGGGGTCGCGACCCACAGATTGAGAACCGCTGGTTTAGAGATTTAAGGCTCACTTCTCTTTTCAGAGCTAATTATTGCAATTAGAACTTTTAGATCTGGCTATTGGTCCATTTTTTTATTGTTGTTGATGTATACTAACTTTGAGAGTACTTGAAATGAAAATCTATGTATAGTGAAGTGTTCTTTTTTAATTGGTTAATATGATGCTCTAGTATTCAAGATTTGAAAGAGAGAATTAGACAACGTACCAACTTACCTTTGGGGCCAAGTATCGATACTCATGGGGAAACCTTTCTGTCCCAAGAAGTGGTGGTTAATCTTTTACAAGAAACCAAACAAGCCTTTGAAAGATGTCATAGGGTAAGAGTAATTGTAAATTTATTTTATTTATATATAGTTGTGTATTTTAAGTTTTGCCTCATTTATACTAAGATATAAATCTGCTGTCTGGTTAGGAACAACTATTTTTTTTGTAATAAAAATATATAGGATTTTTGTTTTAGAGAACAAAATTACTTTAAAATTATTTAGAAGTACATTTGTAAAAATGTTACGGTATGACACACCTAGGTGGGTGATGGGTATATTTGGTACAGTAATATATTTAATTTTCTGAATACTGGAAATATGTTAAAATATTTCTAAATATAGTTCAACATGTATCTCAGATTGTCCAACATGTAGCTGTCAACATTATACAGGGTGGGGCAAAAGTAGGTTTACGGTTGTGAGTAAATGAAACAGTTTATTCTTGTGTTAATATTTATTAATTATTGTATTATTTTCCATATAAACAACTATAAACCAACTTTCTCCATACCCCATATTTATTGTTTGAATCATAGCAACTCTAAATCATCACCTTCTGCCTGGAAAGTCACAAGATTAAAATTCAGTTCAATTCAGTGCAACCCGATCCAACAAATTATGCGTTTACTTTGTGCCAGCTGCTGTGTTAGACATTGAGGATATAAATATTAGATACATACACTACTTTTGAATAGTATGGAGAAAGAAAGTCAACATGTAAAGAATTGATGCAAAGTTTGTCTGCACTGTTGTGACCAAAGAGGAAGCAACCAGTTCTGTCTGGTTAAGGAATTGAAAAAAAGTATATCAGGAAAGGTTTCAAAAAGGAGGCATTTGAGACCTAGATCTTCAAAGCTAAATAGGTCATCTTTAGGAAGATGCTGCTAGCAGGCTGTTTCAGGTAGAGAGAATAATATATGTACAAAAACATATACAAAGATCAATTATGCAGCATGAAATGCTTGAAATAAAAATGTACATGAAGAGAGGAGGTTGAAAAGATAGAGAAGAACTCTCTGTATACCATGCTTACAAATTTGGACTTGACCTTGTAAATGATGATGGCAGCTTTAAAGGATATAAAAAAGGGCAGTGTAATATAATAAGCAAGCAGGTTGGTTTTTATTTCCTTTTTACCCTTTGCACTCCGAACCATTCTGGACATTGGCTACCAGCTACTCGACGCTACTTTGCGGCGGAAACGTGCATTTACAGACCCTCGTATTATTTAGTATAATTTTGGAACCAAGTAACGTATTATAATGATATTGGACTTATATGAATTGGGTGACATCGAGGAATGTATATTTGCAAAAAAAAACAATATTTTATTGTTTATAATTTTGTACAGTATGATAAGTTTTGTAACACTCCCCAATATGCATTGCAGGCTGATTAGTGCATGTTTGACAGTAATAAGTGGTTTGACGCCTGCCACCAGGTGTTTTCCTGTTAGAACACACAATGCAGTCCCATTTTCTTTGTCCCACATCGGGAATATGTAGTTTATTGTTTAATCCGACACAAAACCCGCTGACATTTCTTGTATATATCTTAGTAATTTTACAATATTTTGATTTAATTTCTTGTGCCATTTCAAGATAAAACTTCAGGGAAACATGGATGTCTCAAAAAGTTGCGTTGAAATAACTCAATTCCCTGTAATCACTAATAAACTGCAATGTCCCCTGAGAGGGGACATCCGAGTGATATGCTAGAATTCCGATGTCCCCTGAGAGGGGACAGCGGAGTGCAAAGGGTTAAAAAATAACTTTGAGCCCTAGCCGGTTTGGCTCAGTGGATAGAGCATCGGCCTGTGGACCGAAGGGTCCCTGGTTCGATTCCAGTCAAGGGCACATACCTCAGTTGCAGGCTTCTCCCCAGCCTGGGCCCTGGTTGCAGGAGGCAACCAATCGATGTGTTTCTTTCACATTAATGTTTCTATCTGACTTTCCCTCTCTCTGAAAATCAATGGAAAAATACCCTCGGGTGAGGATTAAAAAACAACTTTGACATTCAATAAATTGCATATATTAAAAAATTAAGTAAATTTGATAAATTATGTGTACAGTTGGAAGCTATAACTAGTCAAAATAATGAAAAGATTCATTACATCAAAAAGTTCACTCTTTCCCTTTTATCATCTCCTTTTTCCCTACCTCCACTTCTATTGTCAGGCAACTCCTGATCTATTACATGTCACTACAGGTTAGTTTTTTAAAAGAGGGCACATTTGAGGACTAAGTCTTAAAAGCTAAAAAGGATGTCTTCAAGAAGATTAATTTTATAGAATTTTTTATAAATGGAATTATAGTATAGTATATAGATATGTTTCTGTCTCCTTTCACTCAGTATAATTATATTGAGATTCATCCATGTTTTGTGTATGTATTAGTATGTTCCTTTTCATTTTTGGTAGTATTTTATTGCGTGTATGTACCTAATTTGTTTATTAATTTACCTATTGATGGAAGTTAAGATTGGTTCCAGTGTTTGACTATGACGAATGAAGTTGCTATGAACATTCATGTAATATGTCTTTACGTGGTCAATGCTTCCATTGCTCTTGGGTATATACTTAGTAACGATATTGTAGTAGTCATCAAGATACTGCCAGTTTTCCAAAGTTATTGTTTCATTTGACATTCCTACCAGTAGTGTGTGAGTGTTCCATTTTTTCCATATGATGTGATCTCCAGTATTTGCTATGATGAGTCTTTTTAATTTTAGACAATTTAATAGGACGTGTAGTCATACCTCATTATGGTTTTATTTTTGAATTTCCTAATAACTGATGATGTTGAGTATCTTTTCATGTGTCTGCATTCCACGTTGGGTGGGACAAAAAAAAGCTTTACAGTTGTTCATATGGAAAATAATAAATAATACAAGAATAAACTCTGTGCTCACAACTGTAAACCTACACTTACCAAACCCTGTATATATATTTTTGATGTATTTTTGTACATTTGTAAAATTAGGTTGTCTGAATTTGAGAGGTAATTTTCTAACTTTTTAAGAGATATTTTCTCATCATAACTACTAATAATTCTTTTACTGAATAGTTAATCAGCACCAGCATCAATATCAAAATGAATATATATTATTGTGGGTTTACTATGTGCTAAATATTATGTTAAAAGTACTTTATAGCCGAAACCGGTTTGGCTCAGTGGATAGAGCATCAGCCTGCAGACTGAAGGGTCCCAGGTTCGATTCCGGTCAAGGGCATGTACCTGGGTTGCGGGCACATCCCCAGTGGGAGGTGTGCAGGGGGCAGCTGATCGATGTTTCTCTCTCTCATCGATGTTTCTAACTCTCTATCTCTCTCCCTTCCTCTCTGTAAAAAATCAATAAAATATATTTTAAAAAAAAAATAAAAAAAAATAAAAGTACTTTATAGTACATGCATTTTCATATTTTATTCTCACCTCAAGACTAGGATGTAAGTATGATTGATATTATTCCCACCTTGCAAATGAAGAAGTTGAGGCTTTGTAGGGTTAAATAACATCTCAAGGGTTCACTCAACTAGGAAGTGATGAAGCTAGGATTTGAGCCTTTCATATTTTATAGCACATCAATTTATTGATTTCCCCATCTCATCCCCCAATAAAGAGTACTTTTTGTTTTGAGTATTGGTGGCTCAAACTTTTTTGACCATACCCCCCAATAAGAAATGCACTTTACATGGCAGCTCAGAATATGTACTATATGTGTGCGTGTGTATGCATGTATGTATTTCATGAAACTATATTTGGTTTTACTGTGTACATCAAGAGGGATTTTATTATATTTTATTTTCTATTGGTTCTCTCTCCTTTCTCGTCTCTTTCTTATCACAATCCACTAATGGGATTGCAATCCAGGTCAGAAGAACATTATTGATCTAGTCTAAGCCAGGAGAGTTGTAGGCAAATATGGAGCATTGTATGTATGTGAGAGAGGCACTGGAAGTGGGAAAGAAGAGGTGTAAGTTATTATTTTGATACCTGAATACTGATTACATCTTATACAAAGTTGATTGCTGAAATAAAAATGTTGCCTTTTTTTAAAGGTAGACTTGAGTGATGTATTTGTTTTTTGTTTTTAAAGCTCTCTGATCCTTCTGATTTACCAAGGAATGCCTTTAGAATTTTTACCATTCTTGTGGAATTTTTATGTATTGAGCATATTGATTATGCTTTGGAAACAGGACTTGCTGGTAAGTATATTTGTGCTATAATTTGTATCAAATTCCTTTGATCCTGCTAGGTTAAATTATATGCATGTTTTACATATATTCAGCTCTATGTCGAATTTAGTTTACTGCAATGAATAATGCTTTTTGAGCTATAATGCAAGGATTTGTCAGATGCTGAAAGCTATACAAAGACACAGTTCTTTCATATTGCTCACATCAAGCAGGACAGGGTAAAATTCCAGAAGTGAAATGACCAAAGTGTGTTACAAATTCTTAAGAATTCTATACATGTAAACTGTTTTCCTAAAGGCTTTTTATTTCACTAATTTACACTGCTCCTGGCATGTATGACTGTGCCAGTTTTTCTGCACATCATTAAATACTTTTATTGAAAACTTTAATAATTTAGTGGTTAAAATATGTATACATACCTTAATTTTCATGTCTTTCATGAATAGCAAGGATTAATATTTCCTACTTGTGTATTGATTATACTTTTTTCTCTTGTAAGTTTATGTTGGAGCCTTTAATTTTCTTATCAGTGAGTGATTTTGTCTTTTGTGGGAAAATAAAGCACCTTTGATTTTCTTTTTTCTTTTTTTTAATATATTTTATTGATTTTTTACAGAGAGGAAGGGAGAGGGATAGAGAGTTAGAAACATCGATCAGCTGCCTCCTGCACACGCCCTACTGGGGATGTGCCCGCAACCAAGGTACATGCCCTTGACCAGAATCGAACCTGGGACCCTTGAGTCCGCAGACCGACGCTCTATCCACTGAGCCAAACCGGTTAGGGCTGATTTTCATTTTTAAAACTTTGAAAAAATCATCATCATATAAAGAACTCTAGGTATTTTTATTTCCTCATTTCCTGTGAATATTTTTCCTCATCCCTTATGTCTTTTATTTATTTATTTTTCCATCAGATAATTTTTCCCCAAGGCTTTGTTTGCTCTTAGATAATACAGTATATTTTGGATTTTACTTTTTTTTTTAATTGAATGTATTGGGGTGACATTGGTTAGTAAAATTATATAGGTTTCAGGTATACAATTCCATAGTACATCATCTGTATATTGTATTATGTGTTCACTACCCCAAGTTAGTCTCTGCCCATCACCATTTATCTCCCCTATAACCTCTTTTATTCATCTTCCCTCTCCTCCCCCCTCCCCTTCTTCCCCTCTGGTAATCACCATACTACTGTCTGTGTCTGTGAACTTCTTTTTTTTCCTCTTTGCTTAATCCCTTCACCTTTTTCACCCAGCCCCCAATCCCCTTCCCCTCTGACAGCTGTCAGTCTGTTCCCTAGAAACGTAAGTATCCAGGGTTAGAGGGACCTTAGAGTTTATCTATTACTGTTACTCTTTTATAAAAAAGGGGGAATTGAAATTTGGAACAGTCAGCTGTCCTTTGGGGGGCCAGAATGTGGAGTAGCCTGAATACTATTCTGAAAATTAAGGATTTATTTTGGCCTTAGCTGGTTTGTCTCAGTGGATAGAGCGTCGGCCTGAAAGGTCCCAGGTTCGATTCCAGTCAAGGGCACATGCCCAGGTTGTGGGCCCGATCCCCAGTAAGGGGCTGTGCAGGAGGCAGCTGATCAGTGATTCTCATTATTGATGTTTCTGTCTCTCCCTCTCCCTTCCTCTCGGAATTCAATAAAAATATATTTTAAAAAAGAATTTATTCTGTAAACAGTGAGCAGAATATTTTTGAGGCAGTAGTGGAGAATATGGTGAGTGAAATGAGTAAGTTTAAATATGTTGCTATTGCATAAAAATAAACAGATTTGAACCACGAAGCTAGTTTTAAAATTGTTTTAACTGTTATCAGAGATAAAGAGACCTGGCTACAAGAAAAATGGTAGAAGTGTGTTCATGACTCAAGTGATTCATTGGGCACAAGAGAGTGGAAAAAGGAAGAAACATGTATAGTTTAAGATGATGCATTGATTGATTGATTTATCTCATCAAATAATGAAGACTGTAGATGGTGAAAAATTGGGCATAAAAACTTTGGATTAATTTTGTTATGGTTATTAAGTTTAATTTTACTTTTCTGTGAACAAAAATCATTGTTGGTTTATTAAGACAGTAATTACTTTTATTCATGTTGTATATACAAAAACCACATTCATTTTTCTTTTGCCAAGATGAACTCCTTAAAGTATGATTCTAACATATACACACATGCCTTCCAACTTTAGGAATTCCTTCTTCAGATTCTCGGAACGCAAATCTCTATTTTTTGGATGTTGTGCATCAGGCCAATACTATTTTTCATCTTTTTGACAAGCAGTTTAATGACCACCTTATGCCACTAATAAGGTTAGTCAAATTTTCTTTGGTATTTCAGTAAATATAATATTCTACAAATTTTTTTAAATATTAAAATACATGTTCATAGTAACATCAAATGGAAAGGTATGAAATTAAAAGTAAAGGTCTTTTGCCTTCTTCCTTGTCTCCTATTTTCTGTGGTATTCATTTTGATTTATTTGAAAAGACTGAATCTCATGTCATAAACCTATATCTGATGTGAAAGAAGATCTCTAGCTTGTACCCAATTGTAACATAAAGACATACAACACAAATTTTATGAGAGTAATAGGATAGATTTTGATGAGGCATTAAGTAAAATTTGGTTTATATCTTCCTATCTATTTATGTGAATTTTTAAAGCACATGAGGATTAAATTAAACATTGTATATGTTAACATGCTTTATAAAACTATATGTGTACTTTATTATTAAAGAGGAAAACTATTAATATAAAGGATAAAATTCCAGGCATTTTGCTGTAAACATTGATATGCCAAGACATTAGTTGAGAAACAATCCCAAAGATATAAATCACTTGTGATCTGTGAATTACACTTTGAAAGGAAATTTACTTATTCTCATAGCAGAGAATTCACATAACTACTAGGGAAGCATATTTCCTGTTATTTTGGGTTATTTTGATATTTAGGTAGCATTCAGAAGGCAAATATTACTGTCAAGTTTTTTTTGTTTTGTTTTTAATATAAGAAAGCTAAATGCAACTGTTGGTCTCCAAATTTTAATTAGTATAATTTACTATGTTCTTGAGACTCTGGTGATAGTCTGTAACTTTTCTTACGATTATAACAGATATTTAATAAACAAGAAAACCAAATAATGCCAAAATTTCAAAATCACATTTTTATATTCTTAAGGGATGGCTTCTCAGAGCTGAAAGTAACAAATCTAAATATTGTTTTTCTCTGTTAACTTACTATTATAATGAATACTAAATACAGTTGACTCTTGAACAATGTGGGGGTTAGGGATGCCAACCCCCCTAACTTCTTCCTCAGTAAAAAAATCTGTGTATAACTATTGACTCCCCAAAAACTTAACTATACTAATAGTCTGTTGACTGGAAACCTTACTGATAAAATAAATAGTAGATTAACACACATTTTGTACATTATATGTATTATATGCTATATTCTTACATTACAGTAAGCTAGAGAAAAGAAAATGTTATTAACAAATTATAAAGGCCTGGCTGGGCATGGCTCAGTGGTTGAGCATCGACCTATGAACCAAGAGGTCATGGTTCGATTACTGGTCAGGGCACATGCCAGGTTGCAGGTTTGATCACCAGTGGGGAGCATGTAGGAGGCAGCCGATCAATGATTGATGCTTCTATCTCTCCCTCTCCTTTCCTCTCTGAAATCAATAAAAATATATTGTGTGTTTTTTTTTAAAAAAAATCATAAGAGAAAATACATATACGTATTTATTGAAAAAAAATCCATGTCTTAGTACACCCACACAATTCAAACCCATGTTGTGCAAAATCAACTATAATTACTTTACTACTTATGCAATTTTTGGATTTGAGAGCATATTAAAACATGTATGTGTATAAATGTATATAACAATACACATATGAATATGAAAAACTTCAAATTGTAAGGCTACTAATGTGATTTTTTTTCTTTAAACATTCAATAGCTCTTCTCCTAAGTTATCTGAATGCCTTCAGAAGAAAAAAGAAATAATTGAACAGATGGAGATGAAATTGGATACCGGTATTGATAGGCAAGTTGTTAGTTTTACTTTTTCTCTTACATTTCTAAAAATTATAAAAACACGATTATCTATATTATAAAAGGCCAGTGGCCGGAACGACCAAATGACTGGTCACCAGGAGGTGCATGGAGCACCTCTTGGTCCCTCCCCACGGCCCATGAGCTGCTCGCGGCGGTGGGGCAGGGCTCTCGGCTCAAGTGGCATGGGGCTCGCGGCTTGTGTGTTGCAGTGGCTCGCGGCAGCGAGCTACTCACGCGTGGTGGGTCTGGGGTCCCACCATCACTGCGGGTCTGGGTCTCGCGTGACTTCGCATGCTGCGCCTCTACTAGTAGTATAAAAATGGTTTTCAGAAAAGAAAAAAGTGTTAATTTTACCATCCTGCTCTACAATTTGACTTTATTTTTATTTTTTGTTTTGTTTTGTTTTTTTTTTGTTTGTTTGTTTGTTTGTTTGTTTGTTAGACACACTGATTTTTGTGTGTTGATTTTATATCCTGCCTCTTTGCTAAATTTATTTATTAGTTCTAAAAGTTTTCTCGGTGAGGAATCATTAAGGTTTATATATATAAGGTCATATCATCTGCAATCATATTGTGGAATCATAACAATTTACCCTGAATGTATCTCCATCTTCTCCAATACTGTTATAGTAGTGAAAATGGGTTGTATTGCTTTTATCCTTCTTAGAATATTATTTTTATTAGTTCCTTAAGTTTATTATTTCTGGAAGCCAGTATATTTATATTTACTTTTAAACCAAATTCAGTTAAAAATCTTTTTGTAACCCCCTCCACACACACACACACTTATTCTCTCTCCTTCCTTCTTTCTCCAATATGTAACAGAGGATTTTATTTTCATTTAGAATTTTCAGGCTTATATATGAAATGCTTTAAGTAAATATAGTACTAATTTTCTAAAGGTAACTTCCACTAAGTGAATGCAAACTCTACATTAAAAATATTTTTATAATGTTTATTGTAGTTAATTACCTATTCTTAGTATAGTGCAGTGGGTCTTTTCTTTCTTTTGAGATCATGGTGGGCATATATTTATTGATGATTATAATAGCTACTATGTATCAAGCATTTGCTATGTGCTAGGCACAGTGAAATAATCTTTGTATTATTTCATGTATTAGGTAGGAAATATTTTTCTATTTTACAGATGAGGAAATGGAGGCTTAAAGAAATTAAATAATTTGCTCAAGATTACTCAGTTAATGTTGGTAGAGCTGGAACTCAAATTCTTAAGCCCATTGTACTAGGTCTGGGCATATCTTTCTTTTTTACTGTAATTCTACTCCTCTCTCTCCTATTCAGGAAAGTATGTTTGAATGCAAGTCTAGTTATTGTGCTGTTATGAAGAAAACCTGGAATCCACTTTATTTTATTATAAAGTAAATAATTTTTACTTTATTAGTACTAACAAACTTGCGACTCACTTCCTAGTTTTCTTCTAAGATCAAGAACTACCATAGAATATGTGACAATAAGGGGGGAAAATAAAATTGAAGAATAAAACGAAAAACAGGATGTTACAGAATTAACTACTGAGACTGGTTTACTGAAGAATTAGAAGAATCCTAGACACTGGTCTCTCCCTTTGTTTTTAGTCAGGACCACATGAGATTATACATACATAAAACTTCTTTTAATAAAATTATAATGTATACATTATGTACATGATAATCATTACTTAAAGAACGTATGTGTTTTTATAATCTAAATCCCTCATGCTAACTTGTTTCTTGCTTTGCCTCAAGACTACCTGAAAATCATGTTTCAGAGGTGGGGGAAGTTGAATATGTTAAGCCTTCCAAAGTATAGGAAGTACAAATTTCCTAGTTGTCTTCTTCATATATATTAGGTCATTTATTTTTATCTTACATGTAAGCCTCAGTTTCAGAGTATTTACATTAGTTGTCTAATTGAAGGCACAGTGGTCTGTGGTGGTCTTTTGAATGTGAACTTCAGTTCTCCTTTACCATGTGTGGTGAGGCCAAGAGGTGCGCTCATCATTCACCTGCATCCCTGCTGATATTTTCAGACCAATATCTATCTACTGTTAGGCTCTTTGCCTTTGAAGCTCACATCATCTCCCCCCCCCCCCCCCCACACATACACACCTTTTTTGTTGTTGTTAATCCTCACTTGAGGATATTTTTTCCATTGAGTTTAGGGTGGGTGGGAGGGGGCGGGAGAGAAAGAGAGAGAAACATCCATGTGAGAGAGACATATCAATTGGTTGCCTCCCCTACCCCGACCAGGGCCGGGGATAGAACCTGCAACCCAGGTATGTGCCCTTGACTGGAAATCAAACCCCCTACTCTTTGGCTGACACTCTAACCATTGAGCAACATCAGTCAGGGATTCCCCCCCCCCCCTTTTTTTTTGCTGTTATCTCTCATTTATATCAGTTTCCTAAATTTGTTGAGGCTTTGGGCATCTGATTCACAATTTTTCTTTAAATCTTAAGTCTTAGGTTATTTCTACTTCCATGTGTGTGACACAGTCATTTTCTTAATAATCTCCACATTAGCTATCCATTTTCATATCCTGTTCAACCTTGTTATCACTGGTAACAAAAACCTTGAATCTGCGTAATCCCACTCAGTGCTCACAACCTCCTCTTCTTCCAACCTGCTTTCTGACCTCAGAGGGAACTCTAGCCCTTAATATTGTCATCATTTGCTAGTCTCCCATTCTTTTCCTAGCTTTACTTGATTCATTATTATGCTTAGATTGCTTGATTCATCCTTGAATTACTCTCATAATTACCCTAAAATTCATTTTATTTAACCGTAACTATCTTAAATATTCTAAACTCTGGATCAGTGCAGTCTTTTTTTATTCTCATAACTAGGTGACTGATTACTATTGGAGAATATCACATAACTCAAACATTATTGGGGTTCTTATAAACCCATGCTAGGTGTTCAGTGTTACTTGTCCCCAGCCTCCTGCTTGTCTTCAGACTATGAAACTCATGTTCTTCTCACCTGTTCTTCCATATTTAGGCATTCTTCTTAAGCCCTCTATCTTTCCCCTTTTCTAAGCATTATTTATATATACTTTTTAAGGAAGTATGTATATACAGGCTTCTAAGATTTTAAAGATTTAAATGAAGTATTGGGTAAATGAATCTTTACCTCGTTTTGAGCAGGAAGCTAATAAAACCGAGAGTTCTTTGACATCAAGAGAAATCCAGAGTCTATCAATAGTAAAATAGTTATTTGTTTTTTTAAATATATTTTTATTGATTTCATAGAGCAGGGAGACAGAAACATCAATGATGAAAGAGACTCACTGATGGGCTGCCTCCTGCATGCCCCCTACTGGGGACCGAGCCTCCAACCCAGGCATTTGCTCTGACCGGGAATCAAACTGTGACCTCCTGGTTCATAGGTCGATGCTCAACCACTGAGCCACGCTGGCCGGGCAGTAAAATAGTTTTCTGGTGATATTAAATTAAGTAACTTTAATTTAGCCCTGGCCAGGGTTTCTCAGTGGTCAGAGCATCAGCTTGCGCACATAAGAGTATTGGGTTCAATTCCCAGTCAAAGGCTTGTATCTGGGTTGCAGGTTCATCCCCGCCCCAGTTAGGGCCAGTCCGAATGGCAACCAATTGATGCTTTTCTCTCCCCCTCCCTCCATCCCTTCCACTCTCTCTAAAAAGCAATGGAGCCCAGCCAGTCAACATGGTGGGCTCGATCCCTGGTGGGGGGCATGCAGGAGGCAGTTGATCAATGATTCTTTCTTATCATTGACTAGTGGCCCAGTGCACGAAATTTGTGCACGTTAAAAGGGGATTACTTAGAGGAAATATTTTAATATTGCTATTTGCCCTTTCTCTATAATAGAAGTGTCAGAGATGAAAGAAAATTAGTAAAATGTATATGAAAATATTCCTCCTGTCAGAGTCTGGGGTGCACCATGGGACCCAGAGTCAAGTCCCCACCCGCCCACATGTGCCTCAAAATTGTGTCAGACCCAGACCCAGACCCAGACTCGGCTGGCCCCTCTACCCCCATTGGGCTAGATCAGCCGTGGGCAAACTACGGCCCGAGGGCCGGATCCGGCCCGTTTGAAATGAATAAAACTAAAAAAAAAAAAAAGACCGTACCCTTTTATGTAATGATGTTTACTTTGAATTTATATTAGTTTACACAAACACTCCATCCATGCTTTTGTTCTGGCCCTCCGGTCCAGTTTAAGAACCCATTGTGGCCCTCGAGTCAAAAAGTTTGCCCACCCCTGGGCTAGATCCAGACCTGGCCGGTCCCACCCTTGTCAAGCCCCGCCGGATGAGGGGCGATAAATATTTTAATACTGCTATTTGCCATTTCTCTATAATAGAAGTGTCAGAGGTGAAAGAAAATTAGTAAAATGTATATGAAAATCTTCCTCCTGTCAGAGTCTGGGGTGCACCACGGGACCCAGAGTCAAGTCCCCGCCCACCAACATGTGCCTGAAAATCGCACAAGACCCAGACCCAGACCCGGACCTGGCTGGCCACCCCGCATTGGGCTAGATTCAGACCCGGCTGGTCCCACCCTTGTCAAGCCTCGTCGGGCGGGGGGCGCAGCCTCAGGTCCCCTGGCCCGGCGCCAGGGCGGGGGGCACGGCCTGAGGTCCCCCAGGCCGGGGCGGGGGGTACACCTTGAGGTCCCCCATCAAGCCCCGCTGGGCGGGGGTGCAGCCTCAGGTCCCTTGCCAAGCCCTACTGGGAGGAGGGGCACAGCCTCAGGTCCCCCGTCAAGCCCTGCTGGGAGAGGGGCATGGCCTGAGGTCCCCCGGCCTGGGGCAAGGGGAGCAGCCTGAGGTCCCCCGGCCCAGCACTGGGGTGGGGGGGCACACCTTGAGGTCCCCCGTCAAGCCCCACTGGGCGGGGGATGCGGCCTCAGGTCCCCCAGCCCGGCGCCAGGATGGGGTTTGTGGCCTCAGGTCCCCTGGCCCGGTGCCAGGGCAGGGGGTTGCGGCCTGAGGTCTCCTGTCAAGCCCCGCTGGGCAGGTGGGCGTGGCCTGAGGTCCCCCAGCCTGGTGCCGGGGTGAGGGGAGCAGCCTGAGGTCCCCCATCAAGCCCTGCTGGGCAGAGTGTGTGGCCTAGGTCCCCCATTAAGCCCTGCCGGGTGGGGGGCATGGCCTGTGGTCCCCTGGCCTGGTGCCTGGACTGGGGGCGTGGGCTGAGGTCCCCCGTCAAGCCCTGCCAGGTGGGGGCGCAGCCTGAGATCCCCTGGCCTGGCGCCAGGATGGGAGGTACGGCCATTGGTCCCCTGTTGAGCCCCACAGGGTCCGGGGAGAGGGGGCAGCGCAGCCTCAGGTCCCTGCTGATTGCTTGTTAAGGCTTGTTATGGAAACTCAGCCTCCGCTTTGGGTGCAGCCATCTTGTATTACGGAAACCCCACCCCTCCATCTCTGCTGTGGGTGCTGCCATCTTTGTGGTGGACTGATGATCAATTTGCATATTCCCTCTTTATTATATAGGATGTTTCTATCTCTCCTTCCTTCCTCTCTGTAGTCAAAAAGATCTTTAATAATAAAAGCATAATATGCTAATTAGACCAGACAGCCAAATGACCTTCCAGATGTCCTTCTGGACAAAGATGCTGCGGCGGGGGCCAGGGCAGAAGCAGTTAGGGACGATCAGGCAGGCAGAGTGGATAGGGGTGATCAGGCAGACAGGCGAGCGGTTAGGAGCCAGTGGTCCCAGATTACGAGAGAGATGTCCGGTTGCCAGTTTAGGCCCGATCCTGCAGGACCCCTGCAGGATCGGGCCTAAACCACAGTCGGACATACCCCAAGGGGTCCCGGATTGCGAGAGGGTGCAGGCCGGGCTGAGGGACACCTCCCCCCCGACCCCCCTCTCCCGGGCACAAATTTCTTGCACCGGGCCTCTAGTCTATATATAAAAGAAAAGCAATGGAAAGGTTATCCTCAAATTAGGATTAACCAACAAAAAAAAGGAAATTTTAATTTAACTTAGTATAAATAATATAAATAAGTTAAACAGATCAAATACATGCTGTTCTCAATTCTCTAGGACATTAAATTGTATGATTGGACAAATGAAGCATATTTTGGCTGCAGAACAAAAGAAAACAGACTTTAAGCCAGAAGATGAAAACAATGTTTTGATTCAGTATACTAATGTGAGTAAAATTATTTGATATGTTAGTAAGAATATCTGCTTTCTTAATACTTGTGTTAACATTTTCATTGGTGTATCTAACTATATTCTATAGTCTGTTTCTTTTTATACTTAGATTTTAATGAGAAACTATATGTATTTTCTCCTTAGCTAACATGATACACATTTCTGTGTAATAATTGTAGAAAAATTTTACAGGCCTGTGTTAAAGTCTGTGCTTATGTAAGGAAACAAGTAGAGAAGATTAAAAATTCCATGGATGGGAAGAATGTGGATACAGTTTTGATGGAATTTGGAGTACGTTTTCATCGACTTATTTATGAGCATCTTCAACAATATTCCTACAGTTGTATGGGTGGCATGTTAGCAATTTGTGATGTAGCTGAATATAGGAAGTGTGCCAAAGACTTTAAGGTATGTATTCATAAATATCAAACTTGTAAATTGGCTCATGAACATATGTCAGACCATTAAAAATCTGTACTGACTTATCATTTGTGTAAAGTTTATAACTTTTGTTGATACTATAATGACATATAACATTTCCTAACTGAAAAAAGTACTCTAATTATATTTCCAATATTAATACATTTTGCTTCATGCTTTATTTTAGACAAAGTCGTATTTCTATTCCACAGTCCAAATGACCTATTGACTTCCATTACTAATGCTGTATATGTCACACATCAGCAAAATATATTCCCTCTTCGTGTACTTCTCCCTGAAGTCACTTTTTCTTAAGGTTTAAATTAAGAAAAGTGCTAAATAATGATAATTAGTTCTAGTCCACAAAAGTATAAATGATTGTTACTATTGAAGAAAGTTGACAAGATATGTATCTTTTCAGGAAGATTATAGCTAAGTTTATGTAATGATTGAAATATTTGAGTTTTAACACTACAGGAGCTTTTAAAAATTCTAATATATTAAACTATCCCACATTAGTAAGTTCTGACTGACAGTTATACGTGAGAAGAATTTACAGAATAATTGTAAAACTGGAAATTATTTTAATGTTTTTTTCTTCTCTTATCTCAATTTAGATCCCACTGGTGTTACAGCTTTTTGATACTCTGCATGCACTTTGCAATCTCCTGGTAGTTGCCCCAGATAATTTGAAGCAAGTCTGTTCAGGTGAACAACTTGCTAATCTGGACAAGAACATTCTTCACTCCTTCGTACAACTTCGTGCTGACTATAGATCTGCCCGCCTTGCTCGACATTTCAGCTGAGGTTGAATTTATAAGGGAAACATGTTGTACTTCAGCAGGCCTTGGTTGATAGAAAGCACAGGAAATTTCTTATGACATAGCCAACACTTTATGGAAAAATGACTGTTTGGAAAAACAGCAGCCATACCCTGGAGATTTTTTTTTTTTTTAATTTGGACTACTAGCCATATTTTATTTTTTCCCCTTACGTTGATTTTTAGTACTGTCCTTGAACATACAAGTTTCACATTCTGTGAAACTACATGTCACGGTTTTCATCCTGGAAAATCTTAGTGTCAGAAGGCAAATGAGATGTTACCAGTGATCCAATTCATGTTCTTTAACATAGTCCACTGGAAAATTTCAACATCCTATTTTATCAATTTTAATGACCTTTTCCGCACTGATGATTGTTAATCAAGTTATTTTAGGTATTCCTAGAGAACTTTTTGCCTCAAAAGGTTACCAATTGAGCGTAATTTCTGTAAATGATTGATTGGATTTTTCTGAGGTACAACTGTAATACTATTTCAAGGAAAAAGTTTTACACTAAACTAAAACGATGAGATGTTTTATGTAGATATTAGGTATGGATCAGAATATATCTGCCTCCTGGGTGAAAAATAAACACCACAACTTAAAGTTTACTATTTCTTATTTGGTAGACAGATTTTAAGTCATTGCTAGTAAATTAATAAAACTACCTTATTTTATATTTCACTTAAGATAAGGTGGAGGACCTTAACATAAGGACCATATTTATTCATTATTTTAATATTATAAGGGAAGTAAAAAAGTGAGGTATAATCTAAATGGTGTATATGAGAAATATTGACAATATTTAGCAACAATGCAATTCTTTAATATTTCGATCTTAATGCTAAATTGGAATAAGATGGGATGGGTAAATATGCAGACAGTCTTCTATTTTAAGAGGAATTGGGAATTGATAGATAACATATACCCCTAAGTCTGGAGGTGAGCTTTGAAAAAGTTAGTTGCTTTTCAAATCAATAACTTCTGTTATCTTTTTTAAGGCATTTCTGAACCAATTCCTAGTGAATATAGTTAATTGAATTGGCTTAATATGGTGACTTAATAAATCACTTATAAAATTTTAAACATCCAGTGGAAATTTAGAAAGGCCATTACTCTATAAACTTGCTCTGTGAGAATGCATTCTTAACTACATGTAATTTCAGCTTCCATTGTATTCATAGCCTTATAGGAACAGATAAACTTTAATGTTCAATTCATTCTTGGTATTTTTTCTCTAAATAGGCTTTTTGGCCTAATTTTGGAAAACTTCTTTTAAGAATGTTTCTGAATGGTCATCCACTTTACCTGAACTTTCAGGTCTAGAGCTAGCTACTGTTTAAGTTACTGTTAACTGAATTTTCTTCTTTTTCTGTTTAGCCCAGTGTTATCAAGGTAAACAAGAGAAATGAAGTATGCCATTTCTTATTAAAGCATTAAGAAAATTGTGGCAGCTTTAGAAGGCTGTCTAGTTTTCTGTTCTTTAGCCAAGGGAGAGCCAGAACAGGTTTTGGATACTAGAGAGAGTTATATGCTTGTACTATTGCCATTTTTAGAAAGCTCTGATGTGAATTCAAATTATACCTCTGTTACTTAAAGCCAACAATTTTAAAGCAGTAGTTTTACTGGCCATTTGAACTCTTTGTATACAGTGTCAATTTGTAAAAAATGGGGAGGAGGGACCTCAAATAAAACATGGGAGAACATTTTAAGACTTCCAAATCAGAGAAGTGCTTTAAATTATTTTGTTTGGATTAATTTTTTAAATGTACAGCATATACTTGTTGCATAGATATTTTGTTTATTATTTCCATGCTTGAGTTCTCTGCAGTATTTTCCATTATGTCCATTGACAGGGCAGTGACAAAACTCAAAAGTGAATACTTAATTTAGAAGTGTTAACATTAATGCTCAATAAACAAATTCCCTGCAATTGTTTTTTTTATTTCACTTCATATTTTACATTTAAGAACACCCATACTGAATTTCATAAATTATTTTATTTAAATTTTTAAGATGTTCCTTAGTTTTCATAGCATAGGTCTTCTCACTTTCTTTTTTAGTAGAGAAATACTTCACTATATAATCAAGATTAGAAATTTCACCTGAACAGATTAAGAAAAAAAATTTTTTGTTGTACAAAGCAACGTGCATTCTTCATATTCCAATTTTTAAAATATTTTTATATTCACAGCCACTATAAAATTTTGCCCAAAATTTATGCTCAAAAGAGATGATTATTGAGTAAAATGTACATGGTAAAATTTCAGATAGCAATATGGAACTTTGTATATTAGTAACTTTAGCCAACGTTTGAATAAGGATAATCTTTGCAATTTTCTGCAGTTTCACATGAATTAACAGGCAATATTTAGGTAATATTTTGAAGTTGAAAATATACTCTAAAACATTGAAAATTAATTATTTTTCTAAAACTTGAGTATATTATGTTTGTATAAAATGGTACAGAAAGTGAAATACAGAACACAAGCTTAAGAAGGAAGTCTAGCCCAGCCAGTGTGACTCAGTTGTTTGAGCGCTGTCCCATATATCAAGGGGTCAATGTTCTATTCCTGGTCAGGGCACATGCCCAGATTGCGGGCTTGATCCCCAGTATGGGGTGTGCAGGAGGCAGTCGATTGATTTTTTTTTTCTCTCTCTCTCTTCCCTCTCCTAAATCAATAAAAACATATTTAAGCCTTAACTGGTTTGGCTCAGTGGATAGAGCATTGGCCTGTGGACTGAAGGGTCCCGGGTTTGATTCCGGTCAAGGGCACATGCCCAGGTTGCCGGCTCAATCGCCAGTAGGGGGTGTGCAAGAGGCAGCCCATCAGTGATTCTCATCACTGATGTTCCTATCTCTCCCCTCTCCCTTCCTCTCTGAAATCAATAAAAATATATTAAAATTATATATGTATATATATATATATTTATTAAAAAAATAAAAGATCAGACTTTCACCAAAAAGAAAAGCTGCTAAGTATCTTAATTTATGATATATTTTAAGCCATTTTCCTTTTAAATATTTTATTATCTGGCTCTTAGTGAAATAATTTAATTATCAGCCAGTAGATTGATTCAAAGTGGAGAATGTACTGCTCCCTTAAAGTGCCTTTTTCTTATCTGTGACGAATATTTACATGTATCCAGATAAAGAGATACATGTAATGTATTTGGTTCCTGAAATACCACAAAAGCCCTCAAGGTGGTCGTGTTTATAAGGCAGTGCCTAAGGCATGCTTGAATTGTATGTGAAAGTAATTAAGGTTCATTCAGTGCATAATTTGTTAGTGACTTAAAAAGTTCACATCTGGTAGTTATACTTTTTTAATGCAAAAATATTCTGCATATTTCCCATGAACTGCCCATTCACTCACAAATGTGAGATGCTTTCTAGTAGCATACTGAGTTCTGATTTCTAATGGAGAATTTCATAGCAAATATTCTGTGCTTTCATCCACTTAGTTTAATTATATTCGGTTCCTGCAGTACTTTTTTTCTGCTTGAAAAACTCTGTCCTGAAATACAAGTGTGCTTAGTTTAGAGTAAAATACCAGCCCATATTGTTAGAGTAAATAATTCTACATTAAAAGCAGCAATTTTTAAATTAATAAAGATAACTACAGCTACATTTATTGATTTAAGTCCTATGCACTATGCTAAGCCCTTTGCATATATTATCTTCTTTGATTCCAAAGCAGCCCTTGGGGTTGGGTACTTTTATATCCATTTGACAGATGCAACACCTAAGGCACAAAAAGGTGAAGTAGACCTGTTAAAGGTGTATAGCTAGGAATAGGCTGAAATTGGAACATCTTTCTTGCTCACTCTATGTTCTGTATACAATTCTCTTTAACATTAAATAGTTCCTTTTGTATAGGCTCAATGGTTTTGGTTAATCTGATTTTATTTCTCATTGTAATGTTTAGATTATGAAGTGGACATACAGTATATCCAATTTAGTATTGGGTTTTTTAAATGCTAGGCAGGTAACTGTGGACTTAACAAGATTGGTCATAGTTTTTAAATTTGTTTTTAAAAATTTTATAAGTGGTCATGAAATTTTAATTGAATATTAATTTTGTACCTAGTAGAAATAGTTCCATAAAAAAACTCTCTTTAGTGAGTATTATTTTACATAATCAATACTGTTTCTGCTTCATAATTTTGTACTAGAAAGAGTCCAGGTATTTTGTATCATATCTTGTAACATGGGAGTAAATGATACCTCTTTGGAAGATATGACGAAATCAGAACTTCTGCCTTCAAAAACAAGACTCTTTTAGTGTCATAAGTTTGCCAGTTCTGTTAGTTAGTGCATTGGTAGTTTTTAAATGGCTAATGCTGGAATTAAAATGTAAAGGAAAATGTACTCAGTTTATTAAGGCTAGGTAGTCATTTTTATGTATCAAAAATTGCATGTTTAATCTTTCTAAAAATTGCCTTAACTCTTAACTTTTACTTCTGCCACTGATCAGTTCTTTTTTTTTTCCTCCAAATTTAGGGGAGAAACAGCCCCTCAAGAGCATATGAGAGAGAAACCTGATATATTAGAGTAAGAATTTTAATTGGAGATTTGGAGCAGCTAGGCAGATAACCATGGGCTTAACAAGATTGGTATTTTTAAACTAGGTCCTGTATACTTTAACACTGTAATATGGGAGTGAACAGTAAACTTCAGTTCTTGTGATTAATGTCACTTTTGGGGGAGAGACAAGTAATTAACCACACTTGCTCATTTTCTAAGTGGTTTAGAAGGCTGCAGTCTGCCACATCATACAAAGCCAATTTAAATATGAGTATATCACATCATACTCCAACAGCAAACAACCTCAGAGGAAAGTCATTTATTCAGAAGGCATAGATTTGTGCTAGACAGCAGTGATGCATTACAAATATATAATTATTTGCACTAATATTTGAGCAGGTGGAATGGATTAGAACATGGTCAACATTATGCTGCTGATAACATGTATTTTTCTATATTAATATGTACTGTGCAACATGTATTAAATTTGTCAATAATTCATTTTAGCCAAGATACTAATATTTATATTACCGTGTTGAAGAGACAGTATCCAACTGAGCCATTTTTAATTTAAAAGTCTGAAACGAATTAAGTTTACTTTCAAAAACCACTTAAATTATAATCACTGGAAGGTCAGTACAACAGAATTATCAGTGTCTAGTCGTGACTAGTAGGAAGGTGCATAGAGGGTTAAGAATAGTAGTAAAAATCTGGAATAAGTTAAGTTTCACTTGTATCTCAGATGAGTGACTTACTCTTGTTTTCAGCATTGGCAATTTTAAGTGAAGGAAAATGTTTATCCCTTCCAGAGTGTCTTCATATTAATAAACTAAGCGTGAAGATTGGATGGAGCCAACACCAAGGAATTAATTTCCAATGGTGGACTGTCAAATTTTTTAGATTAAACTTGGAGACTTAGGAAGCGTTCTTGATGCCCCTGTTATCTTAAATAGGCTGGCGCTTTTGAAAGACCATCCCTTTTTACCTGCCTATCATTTTAACCTTTATACTGTGGGTAAATTTGAACTCTGGTGTTTTGTTATGGCAGTTCTGTTAAATCTGTAGCCTTTTGCTATAGAGAATATTATCCAAATAGGATCTGGAAAATGCTGACCTAAAGAAAACTGTGAAACTACCTCTAAGTATATTGTTTGCAGATGCTGTGTACTATTTAGAGGATTCATATGGAGTTACCAGTATGTGAAAAACTTTATATGGAACAATACTAAGTGCCTCTATATTAGGATTCTCCAGTGGGATGTATTTTTTAATTTTTGCCACATGGGGGAGATGTTATTTTTATAGTAATACCTATATTTTTGTTTGATTTTAAAAATAGAACTCACATAGCTTCTCTGAACAGCACCTATGAACATGTCACTATCCTAACAGAATTCGTGTGTACGTGTGTGCACTTGTGTGCACGTGCTGATTTTTAAATGAAATTCTGAAAGCTATTTGTGAGAAAAATTTTGGGCAACTTAATGACAAAACTAAAACAGTTTTGAAGAACATATGTACACAGTGGACACAGGAGTTGGACAGAGTCCATTGTAATTAAAGTTATGTTTTTTTAGAGTTATATATCTCATGAATTCCTTTATCAACTCTAAGAATCTGTGGATTGGTTCTCTGCATTCTGCTTTTTAAAGAAAAAATTTGAAACAGTCTCAAACTTACAGAAAGGTGGTAAATACAATACAAATAAAAATGTTCCACTTTGAGAGTACGTTGCTGTCATGGTGCCATAACACCCTTTGGTACTTTTGTATTCCCAGGAAGAAGGAATTCCATATAACCACAATACAACCATAAAAACCAGGAAGTTAACATTTCTCCCATGTAATCCTCAGACACCATTCAAATTTCACTAATTGTCCCAATAATGTTTTGTAATGATTCAGTTCAGAATCATCTGTCACCTTAGGTTGTAGGATCTTTTGTTTCTTTCACTCTGGAACAGTTCCTTGTCTTTCCTTGACTTTAGTTACTCTGGCACTTTTGTAGGCCAGTTATTTTGTAAAATGTCTGTCCCTAAATTTGGATTTACTACTGATTAGATTCCAGTTGTGCTTTTTTGGCAGGGATATTACAGAAGCAAATTTGTGCTCTCATTGCATTGTCAGGTAGTACACAATTTCAATTTTCCTCATTTCTGATGATGTTCATCTTGAACAGTTGGTTAAGGTACTACCTATCAGGCTCCTTTACTGTAAATGTACTGTTTTTCCCTCTGTAATTTTTTTTGCAGGGAGGGGTAGTTTTAAACCATCTATATATATAAAAACCTAAGCAACCATTAGGACCAGTCACTATGATGTGCACTGACCACCAGGGGGCAGATTCTCAATGCAGGAGCTGCCCCCTTGTGGTCAGTGAGCTCCCACAGCCAACCTCCCATGGTCGCTTCCCCAGGCTGGCCAACCTTCCGAAGCCCCTTCCCCCGGCTGGCTGGCCCCGATCGCTCTGATCGGAACCTCCTGCGGCCCCTCCCCCACACATCATCCGGCCAACCTCCCACAGCCCTAATCGGGACCGGGCGAGATGCCCCAATTGACCCCAATCACCCGCCAGGCTGAGGGACCCCACCCGTGCACGAATTCGTGCACTGGGCCTCTATAATAAAAGGCTAATATGCAAATAGACCAAACAGCGAAATAATCGAACAACCGGTTGCTATGACATGCGCTGACCACCAGAGGGTGTGTGTGGAACATGGCGGGCATTGGCTGCGGCGCGATGGTGAACCAGGTGAGCAGGGGTGCCAAACCAAGGCGGGGCACTCGTCACTGTCATCGGGCCAAGCCTCTGGTGGTTACTGAAAATTTTTTGCTCCCACACACCACGGTCTTGTCTGGTGCTTGCACCTGCAGCCGGCACTGGAGTCACCTCTTGCACCCGCTGCTGGTGCCCGGTGCCAGTCCCAATCATCGGCGCCATCAGCGGGTGTGAGTGGCAGCTGCCGGCCCTGACCACCCCTGAGGGCTTCTCCACCTCCCTCTGCTCCTGAGGGGTGATCGGGGCAGCAGTCGCCACTCATACCCACTGATGGCACCGGCCCCGCTCGCACCCACTGCTGGAAGCTGCCCCAGTCACTCCATGCCATCAGCAGGTGTGAGTGGGGCCAGCGCCGTCAATGCGTGGGAGCTGTGGCCACAGGAGCGGGGCTGCCAGCAGACAGAGGACTTGGGGCCACGGTGCGGATGATGGGCCGAGACCCACCCCTGTGCCTACTGCAGCCTCGTGGCCCACAGTTCCTTTCAAGGTGCACGAATACGTGCACTGGGCCCCTAAAATCTTATCTAATAATAGACAAACATGGTAATTGACCATACCTTCGCTACGCCTCCCATTGGCTTATCAGTGCGATATGCAAATTATCCGCCAACAAAGATGGCGGTTAATTTGCATACGTAGGCACGAAGTGGCGGGGCGAAGACTGAAGGCGGCTCCAGCCAGAGCAAAGGCCTGGGTCCCGGGTGCTGGAGGAAAACCGGTGCCGGCAGCCAGGGGAAGGGAAGGCCTATTGCACGAATCTTTTCGTGCAACAGGCCTTTAGTATATATATAATTTGAAGATATATATATCTTGCTCCTGATCAAAATTTATTAACATTAGCAGAGATTTGTGGTTTTCTAGTCATTGGATTATCTGTTATTTCTTTTGACTCTTAAATTATCCCACATTTGGCCAGTGGGAGCTCCTTTAAGTTGGCTTCTGTGTCATTTTGACATGTTGTCAACATTTTATTAAGCTCTTTCTTTTGTGCACACAGGATTTCCAAACTCGTCTTGTACTTGCCTTGTCCAGCTCTGGAATCAGCCATTTTTACACCTTTTAGTGAAAATTGCTATTTAGAAGCCACGATTTGTGCATGAGATGTGCTTATGATTGGGATGTCACTGCCCTCACTCCTCCTCAGTGGATAGTGCTAGAGGGCTTTGTGTGTGTGTACAGCACACACATGTATATATTTTAAATGTACACACACACACACACGTTCCTTTCTTTGTGTGGTACCTTTCTCACCCCACTTGAACTCCAACGGGTTTTTTTCCTCTCCACTCAAGGAGGGTTTGATCACCCTATTCAGCCCCCAAAGCTTTGGCTTTAGGATAAAGCTAGAATGAAAAGAGTCATTACAGAAAACGTAAAGATTTTTAAATTCTGAATAAAAATTACTCATAATTCCATTATTCAGAAACAACTATTTTTGGTGTACTGATATATTTCTTTTACTGTGGTGAGCAAATTAGTAAAGCTGAATTGAGAAGGTTAAAGTGTTCATGCCCAAAACATGGAATTTATATTTTGAAGGAATTAAATTTCAAGTGTATACAATATATTGTTCAATAATGTATCTTCTTCCTAGTATGAGTAGTTGCTAATTAATGATAGAGAACATCAGAGAAACTGATTGTGTGAATGGAAATCTGACCACTAAGGATTGAATACCAAGAGGGTATTTTTACTAATAAAGTTCAAAGAAAATATCATTATTCAATTGTTTAATAAGCCAAAGATAAAAATACACTTAAGATCGACTTTATGTGAGAAAGGAGTCTATATCTGGATTGTACTAATGCATGTAAACTTTTTATGAACTAGAAGTCTACATACATGGGCAAATTACTCAACTCTCAGTTTCCTTATTAGGTCTCAATGATCATTGTTAGGGCTAAAATTCTATAATTCTAAATGCAGGCTTTCTATTAAGAACTTATGAGATGTCAGAAATAGATTAACTGAAGAAGTCATATGTGAACCAACTGAGACTACCTGAGAGTCAAATCCTCCCACAGCACTACCAGCATGCAGTGACCATATACCATTGTGATTAAGAGCTAAGGCTCATGAATCAAACAAGTGGCAGATATATGCATCTTGGCTTTGTTACTTACTAATTATATGACTTTGTGCAACTGTTGTAAAGTGAGGAAAAAAGACCTTTGTGGTCATTTATCATCCTTACCACTTATATCATTTTTTTGAAGGTGCTTCTATTCCCACGTGGGATCACTTCATTCAGTCATTCTTCTTCTGACAAACATTGAAATTCTTTTTTTTTAAATTTATTTATTGATTAAGGTATTACATATGTGTCCTTATCCCCCCACTCATGAAATTCTTTTTTTTTTTCCAGACACTGAATTAGAAGGTAGGAATATTAGGGTAAATAGAAAGATCCTGCCTTCGAGAGTCTAGCCTAGTGAGAGAGTTAATGCATGCAACAGATTATAATACTCTCTAATAAGTGCTATAATAGCATGGAACCAGGTGCTGTAAGAGGCCAGAGAGTTAAATTTGTGGGCTAGTTAGAGTTGAGATAGGTAAAGCTGTTAAAGTTACCTCTTATTAAACAACTACTAAGTGTCAGGCATCTTGCTAAGAACATATTACACTTAATCCTCACACTGGGACTTAGGTACTATTATCCCCATTTTGCAATTGAGGGAACTGAGGCACAGAGACATTAGATAACCATAGGTTTAGGGGGAATATCAGTGAGTGAGGGAAGAACATCTATTTTCTTACTAGGAGAAGTTGGTTAGGGTCATGTAAAAATTTTTAAACTATTTTGCCTGGCTGGTGTGGCTCTAGTTGAGTGTTGACCTATGAACCAGGACATCACGGTTCCATTCCTAGTCAGGGCACATGCCTGGGTTGTGGGCTCAATCCCTAATAGGGGCCATGCAAGAAGCAGCAGCCGATCAATGATTCTCTCATTATTGATGTTCCTATCTCTCCCTGTCCCTTCCTCTCTGAAATCAATAAAAACATGTCTTAAAAAAGTTTAATCTGCATTTTTCTCAATAATACTAGAAATGTGGCAGAAGGAAAAAATCTATGTTCCAATCCATGTCTTTGGAACATAGGGAAGTGGTTTTGAAATTTAAATAATACATTATTTGATAGATGTATAATAATTGAGTTTTTTTTAAAGCACAAAAGAAAAAATCTTTCTAGCATTTTAGTGTATGTATATAATGTGTAGACTCAAAAGGAATGACAGCTGGAGTCAGTCCTTCAGAAAGTTTAAATCGGGAAGTATATAGATGACTTCCTGTAGTTGGACTGTTTACAAGCTAGGAATGCTTTACATCTTGATTCCCACTTCGGAGCTAGAATATTCCACTTTAATTCTGAGGATGTCAGGTAGCTACTTCTTGGAAGACACCGTAGATCTTGAGATACTAGAGATCTATAACATAGTTCTTAGCTATTATACTTAACTGTAATCCCAAAGAAAACATGTTTATCTCAGCAAGGTTAACAAAAATGACTGCTTGACAATAGTATGTGGAAAAGTGTAATTGCAAATTATGGATATACCACAACTAATTTTCTTATATTTGATGGATCTCGGGTGTTTAAAAGCATATTTTTGGGGTCTTTTAGAAGTTTGACATAACTAGGTTGTCTAAAGCAAGCTACCAGTTAACCAAAGGGTTAGCAAAATTCTCTAGAGGTAATTTATTTCTAAATCTGAAAGGAAAAAAAAAACATTGTCATTCTTATATTTCAGCTGCCTTTATTCTGCTTCAGCAATTTTATTAACAATGAAAATTATTTTTGGTCAAAAGAACATTTTTACAATATTGAATATTAGAAATTTATGGATACAAATGTCATTAAAATTCTGGAAAATTTTAATTTTAATACAAGTTTTACTTTCATCAGTAAAGAGGTCTTTAAAATATATTTTAATAATTTGATTTTTCTATAAAGATTATATAAAAGTAAATGGTGGTCACACATAACCCCAGGATGCATGTTTACTTAAAGTGCACTAGAAATTTACAAAATTGATTATGTACTAGACTGTAATGTCTTAACAGTTATAAAAAAAATTTGAAATTATTCAGAGTATGTGCTGTGATTACAGTGGAAGTATGCTAGAAATAAAAGTTTACTAAAACCTTTTCTTATGCTTGGAAATGAAATAATTTCTAAGTAACTCAGCAGTCAAAAAATTACTATAAAAGTTAGAAAAGATTTGAACTGAATGGTAAAAATACAGCTTATCAGAACTTGTGGGAGCCAGCTTAAGTAATGCATAGAGAAAAATTTAAAGCTTAAATGAATTTATTGGAAAAGAAACAAAGGTGAGAACAATTATTTAAATATCCATTTTAAAAGGTCAGAATAAAATATCAAAATAAACACACATAGGATAAAAGGAAAGTAGAGTAAAATATAAAATATACAGGAGAAAGGATTAGTAAAAACTTATATCCCACATATGAGTGAAGTTATAAGATTCTTGACTTTTTCTGAGTTAGTTTGCTTAGCACCATATTCTCAAGATCCATCCCTGTGTTGCAAATGGCAGTTTTATCTTTTCAACAAATGAACAATCGACAAAACTCATAGACACAGACAACAGTATGGTGGTTACCAGTGGGAAGGGGATGGGCGGGTAGTAAAGGGTAAAGAGGGTCAAATATATGGTGACCGAAGATTTTATTTTGGGTGGTAAGCACAATGATATACAAATGATGTACCATACATAGAGTCGTACACTGGCAACCTATATAATTTTATTAACAAATGCCACCCCAATAAATTAAATAATTAAAAAGTTGGTTTTCTGAAAAGACTAATGAAACTGATAAACCTCTGCAAGAGCTGATCAGAAAAAAAGAGAAAGCACAACCAACCAATATCAGAGAAGAGGGAAACCTATGTACATGTTCTTCAGACATTAAAAGGAAAGCAAAAGGTTAATATGACCAGAACTATTTGCCAATAAACTTTAAAAATTAGATTAAGTGGTTATACTTCAAAAAAAATTTTTAAAAAACTGAATAACAATATATAAAATAGAAAACATTAACAATTTTATGTATATTAAAATAGTGAATCCTTAAAGACTTTGCTGTGAAGAAAACTTAGGCTCAGATGACTTTCTTGATTCCTGTAAACATTAAAGGAAGAAGTTAATACCAATTTTTCACAAACAATATAAAAGGAGGAAGAAATTCCCAATACTTATGATGCCAACATAACCTTGATGCTAAAGCAAAGATATAAGGAAGGAAAATTATAGAGTAATCTCTCATAAGCCTAGATGCTAAAGTCCTAAATATTAAAAATCCAAACTCAGTGATATATATAAAAAGGGAACTATATCACAACCATATTAGGTTTATATTAAGAATGCAAAGTTGATCAAATATTTGAAAATCAGTGCAATTTACCACATAAGGGAAAAATCTCAAGCAGAAAAATGTTAAATTCAATATCCATTGTTAATATCACTGCAAATTAGGAATCAAAAGGAATTTTCTTAATCTCACCATATAAAAAATTATACAGGTAGGCAAAAGTAGATTTACAGTTGTAATGTAACTAATGAAATAAACTCGTGTACTCAACTGTAAACCTACTTTTGCCCTCCCCTCTATACAGCAAACTGGTAAAACACTGAAAGTAATATTCCTGAGATCAGCAATGAGGGAAAGATGCTTGCTATGACCACTTCTGTTTAATATTATAATGGAGATTCTAGTCAACACAATAATGCAAGAAAAAGAATTGTTAAGGCAAATAGGAAGAAATAAAACTCATTAGCAGATGATGTGATTATGTACTTAGAAAGTCTAAAGATTCTACAGATAAGTTATAAGTGACTTTAGCAAGGTTGTTGGATTCAAAAATCAATATACTGCAAATTATACAAATTAGTCTTTATAGGAATAAATTTGAAAATATTTTAAATGATACCTATTACAAAAACATCAAATACCTAAGAATAAAGCTAGTGAAAGACATGTATGAATAAGACTAAAACATTAAGAGAAAGATATTGAAATGCTGTATTTATGTATCAGAAGACTTGGTACCATAAATCAATTTTCCACAAAGTAATCTACAGATTTAATAAAATCCTAATAAAAATTTCAGCTGGCTTGTGGAAATTGACAGACTGATTCTAAAATTCATATTAAAATGCCAAGGTCCAATAATAGTCAAGATATTCTTAGAGAAGAAAAAGTTGGAGAACTTGCATCACTAGATACCAACACTTATTAAAAAGTTACCATAATTAAGACAGTGTAACATTGACAAAAGAATAGAGAAATAGACCAATTGAGCAGAATAGATGGTTTAGAAATAGACTGACACATATATGGATACTTGATTTATGGTAATATTAGTGCTGAGGATTATCCTATATAATAAAAGGGTAATATGCAACTTGACCCTAACAGTGAAATGACTGGTCACTATGACGCACACTGACCACCAGGGGCAGATGCTCAACACAGGAGCTGCCCCTGGTAGTCAGTGTGCTCTCACAGGGGGAGCTCCACTCAGTCACAAGCCCAGCTAATGGCTGCAAGCACAGGGGTGGTGGTGGGAGCCATCAGTTGGACATCCCCAGAGGGCTCCCAAGCTGCCAGAGGGATGTCTGACTACCAGCTTAGGCCCGATCCTCTGGGGAGCAGGCCTAAGTTGGCAGGTGGACATCCTCCGAGGGGTCCCAGTGCAGGCTGGGCTGGGGGGACCCCGCACCCGGAGTGCACAAATTTTCATGCACCAGGGCCTCTAGTATGTATATATGAATCTTGATTCCTCCTACTTAATACCATACACAAAAATAAATTCCAAAAGGACTATGCAGCCAAATGTGAAAGATAAAGCTCTTAGAAAATAGTAGGTAAAAATCTTCATGATTGTATAGGCAAAAATATCTTTGCAAATAACAAAAAGAATTCTAAGTTGGATTACATTAAAATTAGAAACTTCCAATCATACTAAGATATGAAAATGAATGGACTTTGCAATTAGGAGTGAGAGAGTTAGAATAGAAATCCTCTGAATCTCTGGGGTCTAGAGGTTTGAGAACTAGATTTAAAGAGATGAAGATTCTTGAAGAAATTATTGGTGGGAGTTGAATTGAAAAGGCAGAAGAGTAAGAAAAATATTTGCACAATGCAGAAATTTAAAATATTCATATTTACAATATATGAGAAACATCTACAACATTAAGAAAAAGACATTCCAGTAGGAAATGGGCAAGAGATTTAAAACAGTTTACAAAAAAGGTTACCCAATGCTCAGTAGGGATATAAAAAATTCCTCAACCATATTGGTTATCAGGGAATTGCAAATTAAAACCACAATAAGACACCATTACACATTCCCAGAATGGCAAAAATTAAGAAGCTTTGACAATTCCATGTGTTGGCAAAAGTGAGGCAGGTAGAATTCATATACACTTGTAGTGGGAACAGGTATATTGCTCTTTGGATAATTATTTGTATTTTATACTGCATATGCATACCCAGCGATTCCACTCTTGTCCTTTGAGAAGGACAGAAGGGTAGTGTCTCAAGAGCATAGCTTCTGCGGTGCTGTTTACTTTCCTGGCTATAGTTACGTGAGTGTGTTCACTTTGTAATAATTTATAGAGAAGTCCATTTATAAATTGTGCACTTTTCTGAATTTAAGTTATATTTTAATAAAGAGGGTATTTGGCCGAAACCGGTTTGGCTCAGTGGATAGAGCGTCGGCTTGCGGACTGAAAGGTCCCAGGTTTGATTCCGGTCAAGGGCATGTACCTGGGTTGCGGGCACATCCCCAGTAGGAGATGTGCAGGAGGCAGCTGATCGATGTTTCTCTCTCATCGATGTTTCTAGCTCTCTATCTCTCTCCCTTCCTCTCTGTAAAAAATCAATAAAATATATTTAAAAAAAAAAAGAGGGTATTTGAAAGAAAGTAATTGAATGTAACAGAACTACTTCAGTTTTATATTCATAGCCTTTAATTGTGCTGTTAAAAAATACCTTAGAATTCAGAGGCACATTTTCTAGAACTTTCTGGATTGTGCTGTTTGTTGAATAATTAACATCGTCTGACCTCAAAGGATAAGACCCCACTATAATAATTTTTGTGTAGATGGATTAAAAAATGTGTATATATGACATTTTTTTCTTTTGTCATTTCTAAAGTAATGTACTAGTATACATGTTATAAATACTTCAAACATTACAGAACTAAGCAATGTGGTATAACTAAAATATGTAGTGTTGTGTACTCCTGCTTTAGTGGCTTGGTCTACAAAAAGTCAATTTTTAAAAATTATTAAAATGTTACATCTCCAGTCTAATATCTTGAATTCCCCCCAATTAAGGTCCTAGTGGTTAATAAAGCTTTACTGCATGCTTAGGGATAACCAAAAGACAGCTCCAAAAGTGATTTATTCTACCATTGGCTGTAATTTTTCTCAGGTTCAAGAGCCTGAAATTCAATATCAGGGACCCTGTGGAGTTTCTATCAGGCTCCCAGATACTGAGGCCAATTTAACGCCCATCAACAAAACTCTCCAAGAACTTACATGCTCCAAATCCAGACTCAAAGAGGCTCTTTCTGCCCCACCCCCTCACTCTTGATTCCAAAACCCATTTAGTTTTCTGCTTGAAAATGATTGAGAGAGGGAGTGGAAGGCTAGCTACAGTAGAGTGGATTTCTCAAAGCCCAAATTAGTTTATCTTAATAACACCACATGGGAACACTGAGAGTCCTATCTAAATTTACTTTTAGGAAAAGCATTTCTCCATTGCTTCTTGAGCTCAGCACAGTCAACACCGTATCTAGTTACTAAGCAGAACTAGTGATGATAGTTAACACTCATGGAGCTTTTACTTTGTGCCGGATGTTATTTTAATAATACATTCAATCTACGCAAGAACTCTATGAGGTATAGTAACATTGTCATCACTTTTGATGGAGGAAAGAGTTGAGTCATGGAGAAACCCAATGTAAATCCACCCAGGTAGGGGCAAGTAGAGACAGGATGGAGCATGGGCAGTTAGACATTAGTACCTGTACTCTTAACCACCATGTTACATTTCTTGAAAAATCAGCTGCTGATATTGTAACATCTGGATTTGGACTTATGATGACTTCACATGTTTCTCCAAGATCAACTGATGAACTCTTAATTTCGTGTAACAAAAGATCGTATTATTGAAAATTCTCCCCAAACAGAGGGTGCACCTCAGAATATAATGGATTTATCTACTACCAGAAATCCAAACTACCCAGCAACACCTCCCACCCCCAAGCCAGATCACTTCACAAAACAAACCAGAACAGTGAAAAAGTGAAAAATCCCAAAACTGCTTAGAGCTCAACTCTGTTAAAAGTCATACCATAGATTTTGATTGGTGTAGCTTCTCAGACTTGTTCTTACATTTAAAGAAATCCATACTTTTCATACTTTAATAAGCAGCAAGTTGATATTGATGTGGCTCTTCACAGCATGAGCAGAGGTTGGGAGTACCTGAGCCAGCAGAAAGAATTGAGGGAGCGAGCCTTTCCTTTGTTATTGAGAGCCAGTGGGTAAGAATTAGTAGGCCAGTTGGTAATGTTGCCTAAATGTGGGGCAAGGCCACACCCAAAGCTTAGTTCAGATTCAAAGATGGGCAATATAACCAACTTGGGACCATTTTAAGGTTATTTTTACCCAATTAACCTGCAAATGAACAGCAATACAAGCATGTGAGTGAAGGGCCCAATGTCTCCCTTGCTCTTCATTGACGTTCAGAAGTCAATGCAGCATATGTCCAGTGAGGAATCACCACAAAACTCTACCTCAGCGATTTTCAACCTTTTTCATCTCATGGCACATACAAACTAATGGCTAAAATTCTGCTGCACGCCAAAAAATATATTTTTTGTTGATCTGACAAAAAGTACGTATAATTTTGATTCATTCATACCGGACAACTATTGTGTTAAGTGTTGTCATTTTTAAAAATTTGACAATCTAAGGGAAAAGAGGAAAATAGGTATTGCATATTTTCAAAATTCTTGCCACACACAGCTTGAAAATCACTGCTCTACCTCATAGAGTTTCATTAGTCTAGGATAGAGGCCCTATTAGCACTTGAGGGTCCATTTTATCATTCAATTCAATAAATATTTACTGAACACCTACAATGTTACAGGCACTGTTAGAGGCACATGGGATGATACATCAGTGAACAAAATCCCAGTCGGTGTTGAGCTTACATTCTAGCAGTAGAAGCCAATCAATATACTTAACAAATAAACTCTGCAGTACATGAGAAAATAAGTGCTTTGGGGGAAAAAAGAGATCAGGATGTAGAGAAAAAGAAGAAATGGCAGGGATCATTTTCATTTTAAATATGGAGATGGGGATGGCGGGGTTGGCTTTGTATGTGTGCAATCTCTGCAGTTGCACAAGGCCCATGCTCAGAAGGGACCACAGTTGGTTTAATACTCCACTGATATCTTGGAATTCTTAATGCTTTCATCTTTAAACTTATGTTTAAGTGAAGTGTGATGGGATAATGGAGTATGTGTATAAGCAGAAGAGGTATGCACAATTTGCATATCTGCCATTTCTGTGGTGAGACTAATAGAAACTGCATTGCATTGGTATATTAATTTGGGGAGAATTGGAATTTTTAGAATATTAAGTTCTTTCCATCCAGGAAGATGGTATGCATCTCTATCTGGTTTTATGTCTTTCAGTGATGTTATATAAAGGGTGGGGCAAAAGTAGGTTTATAGTTGTTTGTATGGAAAATAATACAATAATCCTATCTAATAAAAGAGAAACATGGTAATTAGCCGTACCTCCGCTACCCTTCCCATTGGCCAATCAGGATGATATGCAAAATAACTGCCAGCCAAGATGGCGGCTGGCAGCCAGGCAGCTTGAAGGGAACATGAGGCTTGCTTGCTTCAGTGACGGAGGAAGCCAACGTTCCCTGCCTGCCTTGCCGGCCTCTGAGCTTGCAGTTTGAAACATTGTTAAAATATAGAAGCTAAACAAAACCCCAAAAACCTGCTTTCAGCCAGCTGGGATCTCAGAGCTGGAGTTGAAACAGTGTTTCGATTATAGAACCCAAACAAACCAGATACCTGCTTTCAGCAGCCGAGGCCTCAGAGCTGGAGCCAAGCCTCAGAGCTAAAGCTGGCCCAGAATAAAAAAAAGAAAAAGAAAAAAAGGAGCGGTTGGGAGCTTCAGTCACCCGCCAGCCTGAAAACAGCCCTCAGCCCCTCACCCAGGCTGGCCAGGCACCCAAGCGGGACCCCCACCCTGATCCAGGACACCCTTCAGGGCAAACCAGCCGGTCCCCACCCGTGCACCAGGCCTCTATCCTATATAGTAAAAGGGTAAGATGCCTCCCAGCACCGGGATCAGCGGAGCCGCGAGGCCTCCCGGCACTGGGATCAACGTGACAGGGGGCAGCGACCAAACCCCCTGATTGCCCTGCTCTGTGCCTGATAGGGGGGAGCTCCCCAACCCCCTGATCAGCCCTGCTCTGTGTGTGACAGGGTGCGGCACCCCCCCACCACGGGCCCTGCTCTGTGTGTGACGGGGTAGAGCCATAACCTCCCCATTGGCCCTGCCCTGAGTGTGACAGGGTGCGGCGCCCCAACCCCCTGATCTGCCCTGCTCTGTGTGTGACGGGGCGGTGCCCCAACTCCCCTATCGGCCCTACTCTGTGAGTGACAGGGGGGAGCTTCTCAACCCCCTGATCGGCCCTGCTCTGTGCATGACAGGGGGTGGCGCTGCAACCTCCCCATCGACCCTGCCTTGAGTGTGACAGGGTGTGGTGCCCCAACCCCCTAATCGGCCCTACCCTGAGCGTGACTAGGGGTGTCATCGCAACCTCCCGATCCACCCTGCTCTGTGCATGACAGGGGGCGGCGCCCCAACTCCCCAATCTGCCCTGCTCTGAGCCCGACCAGGGGCTGCACCTAGGGATTGGGCCTGCCCTCTGCCACTCAGGAGCAGGCCTAAGCCAGCAGGTCGTTATCTCCCGAGGGGTCCCAGACTGCGAGAGGGCACAGGCCAGGCTGAGGGACACCCCCTCCCTCCCGAGTGCACAAATTTTTGTGCACCAGGCCTCTAGTCTCTATATATAAAAAGCCAGCGACCAGAACACCATAATGACCAGAATGACCGGTCGCTAT
>NW_005871332.1:179849-184522 GCF_000147115.1 Myotis lucifugus
CATGGCCCCTCCTAGATAGCCCCCTAACAAGGGTGGGGCCATCTGGCAACCTCCTGCAGCCCCTCCCCCCAGCTGGCCCTGCCCCCGATGGGTCTCCATCACCTCAACCAGCCCATGGCCCCTCCTCCCAGCCAGCTCTGCCCCCTATTGCCTCCCTCCACACCAATCGGGAGAGGGCTGGCCGGCCAACCTCCCATGGCCCCTCCCCTAGCTGCTGACACCTAATTGGCCCCCCTCACCCCATTTGGGGGTGGGGTCGGCCAGCCCACCACCCACAGTCCTTCCCCATGGTTGGCACCACCTCCAATCGTCCCCCCCCCCACTCAAATTGGGGGCAGGGCCCACCAGCCAATCGCCCGCAGCCCCTCCCCACAGATGACCTGGCCCTGATCAGGCCCCGATTGTGGTGGGCTGGCCGGCCAACCTCCTGCCATCTTCTCCTCCCAACAGGCCCCGCCCCAATCCTCCCTGATTGGGGTGGGGCCAGCTGGACCCCACCCATGCATGAATTCATGCACTAGGCCTCTAGTTAATAAATAATAATACAAGAATAAACTTGTGTACTCACAACTGTAAGCCTACTTTTACCTACCCTGTAGATATTTTCTATTTAGGGTCTGCACATTTCTTTCTTATTTATTTGAATTAAAATTATATTTGAATGTATTCTTAGGACTTTTCTGGAGGTACAGCAAAGCATATTTTTCTGGTATTACTTTTTGTCCTTTGACTTTTAATCAGAATAATTGAAAAAGTTTTGGAGAAACATACAACTACAAACAAAATAGTTTATTGTTTTCTGCCACACTGTATTTCTAGTTGTCTTTTGCTTGTGAGTGTATTCTTCTCACTTAAATCCAATGAAATAGGATAAATAATCCCTTTCAGGGGAAAACAGAGAGATCAGTGAGTCTCAAAGTCAGTGTAGTAGTGGACAAGACAAGGCCTGCCCTGGCCATGGGAACAGGCTGCTCTGTGTGGTTACTTGTTGGGATAGCCATGGTTGTCAACAAGACCAAAGAGAAGTAGCTCTAGAGGTCAATGACCCCATGACCTCTCGGGTGGGGTCTACATATTTACCTTTGTCACCGATGGTCAATGAGAACTGAATGCAAAGATCAGCACAAGCAGGGACCACAGGGGCTGATGTGATGTGTGGTCCAGGCCTGATTTGTGCAGACCAGGGAAATGGAGCTCATCCCACATCAATAAGGCTGTAAATCTTATACATCACAACAGACACATTTAGTCAGCAGAAACATTTTCCTCAGCCGTGTAGAATGTGCAAATGCACAGAGATTTTTCCTAGCACCTAGGTAAAAATTAAGAGAAAAGTCTGAAAAACAGCAACAGCATCATGGCAGAAATAGGAGGGCTTTCTAGACTACAATTAAGGGGACACAGATATTTGGTATGCTGCTATAGCCCAGCAGCATATTACTGGAGACACTGTCACTCACAGAAGGCCATCAGCCCAGCAAGACAAGCATGGCTCCCAGAGGAGACAAGGCAGAGAGGAGGTCCAAGACCAGGTCTGAGACTGCTTCTACCCTCTTTGGACTATAGGAAAGTACCTAGCCTTGGAGAAAATACATGGAATATAGTGAATTAGTGGTGCCCAAACGAACCAGTTCAGTGGACCCGCATGCCATTTACTCATAGAGATGTAGTTTCTTAGCAATTCATTCCTTTGTTTATAATGGCCAAGGAGATCTTCATTTAGGTATTAAAACACAATAGAAACAAATTTAGCACCCAGCTAAATTTCAAGCCATGATATTGGTTTCTACCAGAACATTTCATTGTCAGTCCCCTGTTTCGTACACCCCTGCAATTTTGAGGTTACCGGAAAGTAGCTTGGACCAAGAATGGCAACACTATAATTCTCAAGCATTCATTTTTCCAGCTGAACATTGTGTGAACCACAGGCAGGGAAAGAGTTAAGTATGTCAAACTGTATATGCAATAAGAAAGAGGGAGAAAGAAATGTTACTAGCATATTTTAAAACAAAAGACATGGAAATGGCAGCTCTTCTGAGTAGGAAAAAAATTTCCTTTTCATACATACTGACAGCCAGAGGGGGTTATTATTGAGAATATGAGTAAAGTTACTGCCAGCTTCTGCTGGTACTCATGTTTAAAAAGAAACTATGGAAACCAGGAGAAGGAATATTAATTAAGTTCAAATTTGGAATGTCTTTGCCAGGAGCGGATGAATGAATTCAATGAAGCAACCTGTTGGGTTGTAATTCAGTGTTTTGTTAGCAATTTAATAAAATGCTGAACTTTTCATAAATTAATACTTTGTTCTAATAATCTTATTAAAAGGTTATTTCTTGATAAGATTAGTGCTGGAATGTGATTTTGTTTTAAATTTAAAGAACTAGTATATATTTTTTACAATTTTAAATAACCACACGGGTGATCATTACTAAAAAATGTTTAATACATTTACATGTTAAAAATAAAAGGCACAAAATAATATAGATAAAGAAATGTCTCTCCCATTTTAGACTCTCAGTCTCCCCTCCCCCCTAAATGGAGAAACCTGTTATTAGTTTCTTGTGTAGATTTTAGATATTATTATTTGGACATCTCTTTCATACAAATTCACAAAATCTGTTGCTTGTTAGACCTGTTATAACACTTCTTTAAAAGTTCCCTTTTATAAATTCATATACAAATATATATTTTTATTTTAAAAAATATTTTTATTGAATTCAAAGAGGAAGGGAGAGAGGGAGAGAGAGAGAGAGAGAGAGAGAGAGAGAGAGAGAGACATCAATGAGAGAATAACTGATTGGCTGCCTCCTGCACACCCCACACTGGGGATGGAGACTGCAACCCGGCCATATGCCCTGACCGGGAATAGAACTGTGACCTCCTGGTTCATAGGTCGATGCTCAACCACTGAGCCATGCTGGCCAGGCTATAAATATATATTTTTAATTGAATATATATATATATATTTAAGACCCTTTGATGATTACATCTTTGGGCTATTATTCACTAAGAACGCATGCCTTAGAAAAGAATGTTTTCTAATAGTGAAAGTAATATGGATGTCTAGAGAGGGTAATGCTAATGAGAGAATACAAAATGGGAAAATTATTCACCTGAGTAAAACTGGAGAGGTTACAAGTAAAGCTTCACTGGTTGCTGCAGGGTTTAAAGGGAGTTTCCACTTTACAATGTGAATACGCTTTGGCCGTCTTAGTTCTGAGACTAATTTGCTTCTTTCTGGTGGGGAGAATAGCAGTGTTGAGAAAACACTGACTAAACCGAAAATCGGCTCCATTTAAATGTGAAGCTGCGTTCTAAACACAAGCATAGTCTGCGAAGGGCTCTGAACCCTAAGCTGCATGCCTTGCTGAGTTTTATTCCAAATAGTCAACAGCAGATGGTAACAATGCACTTCTCATAGATGGTAGGAGGGAGGCAGTCTTGTTTCAAGTAATGCTATTTCTGGGCGATAATCCAAAATGCACAGTAGTCAGAAGTTAAAAGGAAGCTCTTGCTTTTAGGTTTTTAAAATATATCCCTTAATCCTGGGTGATGATTGACAATCATGATTTATGAGGGGCCTCTCTTTAATCTGGCAAGTTTGATGTTATTTGCGTATCTAGTAGGGCTTTTATTCAACTAAAACTAAGTGGAAGTCTGTGCAATTGATGCTGCATTTCAGAATTGATTCCTGACCTGGTACTCTATTTACAGATTAGTAAGTGCTCAGGATCTGTCCTCCTCCTCTTCTTTTCAAAATTTAAAGGCTCTGAAAGGCACATTTACAATGAAAATGTTTCTTACTGTGTAAGACTATGACCAGGGGATGACTTTTTTCCTCTATAATTTAATTTATTGAGGAAAGGAGGAGTTTATAAAATTGTAATTGTCCTGATTTGATTTTTAAAATATAATGTTAGCTATTGGTACTTGCAATGATCAAGATGTCAGTTCTGGCTTCATGTGGGTCTTTATAATTTTAGTGAATCACCTCCAACCCCCCTCCTCCTGTTACAAGTTTTCAAGTGAAGCTTTGGTAAGAAATAGATCAGTAATTCAGCCATTGTATGCCTGTTGTTTTACCAGCTGTGACAACAAATCGATTTAAAAGCATGCATTATTAAAATAAAATTAATTAAATCATAAACTCTAAAACAAGATGCAACTGAGAAAAGAAAACGCACAGGAATGAAAGTTACCAGATGCATTTTACAATAGTCAGAGTCATGTTTTTCGAGGAGGCACTTAGGCACTGGCATTAATGTCACCAGCACAGTTGCAATTAAACACAGCAAAATGGGCTTATGAGAGGTGACAAAGAGCTATATGTGAAGAGCAAGTAATTTAGTGTTTGACCTATGTTCTCATTATTATGTATTTAACTAGAGGCCCAGTGCACGAATTCGTGCATGGGTGGGGTCTGGCCAGCCTGGCCCCAATTAAGGCGGATCAGGGCCAGGCCTGTTGGGAGGAGGAGACGGCGGGAGGTTGGCCAGCTGGCCTGCCATGATTGGGCCCCCGATCAGGGCCAGGTCGTCTGGGGGGAGGGGCCACAGTGATTGACCGGTGGGCCCCGCCCCTGATTGGGGTGGGAGGGGCAATTGGGGGTGGAGCTGGCCATGGGGAGGGGCTGTGGGTGGTGGGCCGGCTGGCCCACCCCCAAATGGAGT
>NW_005871332.1:184622-293847 GCF_000147115.1 Myotis lucifugus
GTCAAAAACTTCTAAGCTCGTGGGGCCCGTGTAAATTTTCCAGGAATCTCTCTCGCCCCCAGTGAGGTCACAAGGGGCCCAATTTGTCAATTGCTCAGCCTATCCTAGCTGCTTTGCTAGCTCACTCAGTACACGTCCCCCAGTTCCACCCAACACCGCTGGTCCAGGTACATTCAGTGGCTGAAGGGTGTGGAAGCACGGGTATATCCTCCAACCCCTGAAGGGCAGTGTCTGGGGATTCAATAGGGGTGGGCAAGGCCGAGTCCCGACCCCGAAGCGGTTAGACAGTGGCATTGGCCTTGCCTGGCTCTGATGAAGCTAGAGAACCAGGCATGCAGGCGGCGGAAGGCGCTGCGGAGTAAGGATAAGTCGGCAGGATCGTTGCTCTCCAGCATGTCGGCTACACGTATTAGCAGGGTTGGTGTGATCAGGTGTGGGGCCAGCTAGGGGAAGGGCCATGAAGGGCGGGGGGTTGGGCCGGCCAGCCCCACACCCCAATTGGGCCTGTTCACTGGCTGCAATGGGCGTCATAGCAACTGGTCATTCTGGTTGTTACAGCGTTCCGGTTGCTGGCATTTTATATATATATATATATATATATATATATATATATATATATATATAATCTAACTTTGGGAAATATCTTAAGTAAAACATTCATTTAAAAATCTTGGAAAATCCCAGGTTTTATAGATAATCACAGTCAAGTACAGTTGTCAGTCCCCCTTCCACCCTTATCTTATTGGACTGCAAAGATCTGAGGGCTAAAATATACTTCCCAGAGACTTCATGGCTGCTGGGAGCACGAAGCACTGAGACTTTCTTGCAGCCTCTGCAGTGGGGGCGAGTGGCACAAAGTGCTACAGGTTAGGTCTGTGTTTTGTAGCTGCATCCACAGAGCTTTCTTCTTAAGAAACCCCAGTGAAGGAATCCTGTGTGTTTAGAATATAGTCTAACCTAATAAGTGAATGTTGATAATACCTCGTTCTGGTAACATTTCAAAAGCCCATATTTTGCTGCAGAATCATGTGTTTGATATTTAAAGGCTAATAAAAAATAGTATGCAAATTCATATTGGAATATCCATTGCAAACAGCTATTAAACCCAAATTTCCTTTTTGCCTTTGGACTTGCAGTTTCTTGCCAGTGAATGATTGAGTGATTGCGAAAATGGAAACACTACTCTCCTTCAGCTTTGCTGAATTTATAAGAATCGCATAGGTAACTCATCAAGTCTTAATGAGGATTTTCTGAAAAGGATAGTAGGCCAACCTAAGTCTACAGGCTCAAAAATTAAATACCAACCCCTCAGAATGCCAAATCCAGGGAAAAGTCAAGGGCCTTGCTCTCCCGTCAGTGATGGCCATGGTCCCAGAAACCTATCCTGTCATGTGGCTTTCCCTCTGCCTGGCATGCCCGTGCCCTCCCTACCTCCCACCCTCACGTCACTGGCTGCACTCTTCCTTCGAGATGCTGCTCGAATGTCTCTTGTGCCATGAAACCCTTGCTTCCTGCCTTTAGCATAGTCCCTGGCCCCTCCCTCTGCACTGCCAGGATGCTTCCCACACACACCTTCACAGCAGCTCTCATCGCTAGTTATTTAGTGTCTATCTCCCCTTACCTGTGAGCTCCCACCGCCTAGCACAATGTTAAAAAATGATGTGTTGACTGATTGAATTACTAAATAGATGAATAAACAGACAATGATGGGTGAATTTGCTCATGAGATAAAGGTGTCCAGCACTCGGCCTACCAGCTAGCTAATACGCCTCATAGCAAAACGTCTCTGATGTTCATTCCTCTTACTGGCTAGTTATTGTGTTCAGCACTTTAAATGAATTACTCATTTATGGTGATATGCTTATCCATATTTTACAGAGGAGGAAACTCTGAGGCTTAAAAGGAATAAATCACTTGTTCAAAGGCAAAGAACCAGTAGTTCGCAAGGTGGGGGCTCACATTCATGTTATCCTTTCAAAGCCTGTGTGCTTACCCTTATCAATACTGCCTTTTTCTGCAATGGGCAGTCAATACTTGTTGAGTGAATAAATGCATGGATGGATGAATGAGTGAATGAATAAATGAGTGTCTCTGTATGAGAGGACTTTTGGTAAAAAGTAAAAAGTTATAATAAGACTTAGTGCCAGAAATAGAATTAAGTGCTCAATAAATGGCAGTGCTATTGGCTTTGTTATTTATCATACAGAATACATGGAAACAACGAACCCAAATAGCATCAGTGGAATCTGACATGGAATGAGGGCTGGATTCACATATGTGAGCAATGTGGATGTTGAAAATACTTGTTCAACATGTGTGTAGTCAGGAGGGGTCAACACTGGCAACAATGCTTTTCTTCCTTTTACTTTCTTCTGAAAGGTCACCTACTTCAGTAGAAATGGGGCTATGCTACATTTTGCCTTTAAATTAGGAGGTGTGCATAGAGGCCTGAGTTCCCTGGCAGGACATTCTGTGGTATTTTTATCACTTCCAATGTATTGATACCACAGGCATTTGTCTGGTTGGTTCACCCCATAATCTGGCTCTGTACAAAGATTGAAGTTATTATGACAAGTGCCAAAAGAGATCACAAATTCCAGGTGATCCACATGGCTCAGAAATTCTCAACCTTAGTTTTGAATCAGCTCATTTGTGGAGTTTTAAAGATCTTAGAATTTCTGATTAAGGAGACCTTGAGAGAGTTGTGGTTGGCATATATATTTTTAGGAAGCTCAGCTTATGTTCAGAACTAATGAGGCATATATGCAAACAGTGTCTGGCATATAAATGTAAATACAAATATAAGTATAAATATAAATCCTATATAATAAAAACCCAGTGACTGAACGGTGGAATGACCAGAATGACCAGAACTACTGGTTGACCAGTCGCTATGATGTGCACTGACCACTAGGGGGCAGACGCTCAATGCAGGAGGTGGGTGGTCAGTGTGCTCCCACAGGGGGAGTGCCGCACAGCTGACTGGGATGAGCGGAGCTCCCACAGTGGGCCAAACCCCACAGGCCATGCCCCCCACCCCGCAGTGCACGAATCCTGTGCACTGGGCCTCTAGTATAAAAATAAAAATAAAAATAAAAATAAAAATAAAAATAAAAATAAAAATAAAAATAAATATAAATATACTTTCCTTACCCTGAACCCTCCTAAACAGGATTGCAGACAGAAAAAGGGAGCTGGGGTTTATTTCCAGCCTTATCTGAGGGAGAAGGGAATCTGACTGTGGATATGCTAATTGGTTACACAGATGGAGTTCCGTAGTTCACACATTTGGCTTTTTTTTGGAATCACCCCAGGGGAATTAAAAAAAAATAACCTGAATTCATTGGCAACACATTTCTGTAGTATTATTAGAACTCCTAATATGTTGATGCCATGGGCTTCCATCCCTAGGGGCACTGATCTGATTGCTCTAGGGTGTGGCCTAGGTATCAGGATTTTTTAAAGGTCCCACATAATCTAATGTGCAGAAGACTTGAAAAAAACCATTGGTCCAGCGGTTCTCAACCTGTGGGTCGCGACCCCTTTGGCGGTCAAACGACCCTTTCACAGGGCTCGCCTAAGACCATCCTGCATATCAGATATTTACATTACGATTCATCACAGTAGCAACATTACAGTTATGAAGCAGCAACGAAAATAATTTTATGGTTGGGTCACAACATGAGGAACTGTATTTAAAGGGCCAGAAGGTTGAGAACCACTGCATTGGTCTAATTGAAGAGACTACCGCAGATGTCTGACTCTCTGGCAATGTCCTATCAACAAAGGTATCCTCTTGGGCGGATTCTTCTGCCAATACCAAAGTCGAACTCTTAGAAAGCAGGTCTTTGTTTCAAAGGCAAAGAGACAAAGAGGCAGTGAGTATGGCTAAAATGTAGGAATCTAGTTTTCTAGAATTTCTAGGTAGGATCTCAGGGAGCATTTTGTGGAGGCCCTTCTTTGTTTTATACTTCTGCTCTTTCTTATTCTCACTAAGAAAGCTCTTGCCCTGAATTTGATTTCCTAAGCTAAGGTGGAGGCTGGCCAGCAGGCGTAGTCCATTTGGCAATCAAAGCTCTCAATAAAAATGGTTACATTGGGTTATGACTTGTGGGGTGGGTTAGTATATGAGCCACCTCATAAAGGTCCAATTATCCCCCAGTACAATGATAAAACTGTGGTGCAGAGCCCACAAAGCTGAGAACCAGACCCTGCTTTCTCCATGATCCTACCAAACTGCCAGCCTATGAGTCCCGGCCAGTCAGCTAGCTTTAATCCATCTCTTTATAGGAAGACCCAGAGACCGTCATCACAGCACTTACTTACGATGTTAACTAACAGGGGCCCCTTACTCCCTTAGCTGATGGAAATCCTGGGCAGATATTTGAATCAGGCCTGAGAGGAAAATAAGCTGACAGCCTGGAGAAAAATAGAAATAACTGAAGGATCTAAGTGTAGGAACATGAGCACCAGTCGAAAGTGTGTTGTATCTAAGAGGCAAACCATGAGATAGAATAATCCTAAGCCAAAGGCACGTCTGCAGGACTCTCCAGTTACTAGTCCCACAAAGCTGACAGTGGAGATGAAAACCATAAGCTATCCACCCAAAAAGGGGCGATTTCAACACAGGGTTCCTCTCTTCTCCCTCCAGTTTTCCCTGTGCTCTGAGTGTCTCATGACCTGCTTGAATAATCCACTATTAAGACTTCATTATGATATAAATTACAAATATCCCCAGAAAGGGCACTATAATAAGCCTTCTCATGAATGTATATGCCATGAGTCTCACCATGGCTACATGTTAGAATCACACGATGAATTTTTTTAAACACTAAAGCCAGAGCTCCATTGTCAAAGATTCTGTTTCAATTGGTCTAGGAAAGGGCCCAGGCATTAGTATATATACGTTTAATAATATAAAAGGTGATTTTAATGTGTAGCTAATGTTGAAAACCATTGGTCCAGAATGTGAGAATTTTGATCACATCCTTTCTGGAGGGCAGGTTTTGATTGGAAAGGAGAAAAACCTGAGTCTTTGAGTGAAGGGAGGTAGGAGAAGTACCAGGGGTTTTTATAGGATGGTGGGGAGAGTGGGGATTAGGGTTGAGGAGGTGGTGCTGAAAATAAACTTCTATTTGTCAGTTTTGCCTAGGGCTGGCTCTGACCCAGGACAGGAGCGAGATAAGAAGCGAGGAGGAGAATGAGCTTACGAGAAAAGTGCATCTTCATGAATACTTATTTAAAAACCGTCTCAACAAGCATTCTCAACATCACTGGGTTTCGGAAATTGACCACCTCTAACAAAGCACTTTTAGTTCCTGTAGTACCGATTCTTCCTGGAAAATCCTAAAATAAAAACTAGTGCAAAAATTGAGTATTAAAATAGGCCTATGGGAGGAGTGGTGAGTGAGGTGTCTGCTTAAGGATCCTTTTAATAGTTTATGTAAGAACTTTGAAGTGTGCCCTCAGGGAAATGTCTTATTTTATTATTGGGAAACTGCTGTGTAAAAGTCTTGAAAAAAAATTCCAAACTTGATCTTGCTTTTGTTTGCCTCTATCATTTGCTGGCCAAACAGCTTGCCCCTTGTCTGTTCACTTGTCACTTTGCTTGGCATGAAGAATTTTAATTAGTTTTGTGGGTTGTCCTACTCGTTTTTTGTTTAGAACATTTTCCAGGGCTGCTGCTGTATGTGTGTTCCCTGGCCTCTGAGAGGCAGTGTGGTATCATGCATTGAGCTTGAGTGGCCTGGGTTTGAATCTCAGGTCTTTGACCTTGGGCAGACCTTATTGATTTCCACCTGTAAAATGGGATGAATGATAAGAACCAAATGACAATACATGTGAAAATTAATTTGTAAATGATAACCTGCTGTGCAAAGGATCTCCCCCCACTCCCCGTACCCCCTCCCTAGGCCCATTCCACAGGGAAGGCTTGTTAAATCTCTTCAGCAGAGTGTAAACAGGCTGGGTTATTTGGGGCTATTTGAAAGTCATCTGCTCTTGGTCTATGGATTATTTAAGAACAAATGTGCTGAGATCATCCTCTGGCCTGTCTGAAGCCTTGGCTCAAGAGTCATCGTCACCACCTCTGGGTGCATCACTCATCGGGTGCTCTGCCCCAGAATCTGGCACCAGAGAGATGTTCAGGGACTGCTGGTTTGTGGATCTGACCTTGGGGAGGGCTCTAGATGAAGCCACTTCAGTTTGTGATAATCAGAGTGAGCCATGTGGCTTTGAGGATATTGGACTCGAATTTCCTCTCAAGATCACCATTTTAGCTTTGGGTCCCTCAGTCTCTCAGTCCTGAAAGGCCCCTTTCTTGGTCCTAATTCCCTGGGCATGCGAGAGTCTCCTAAATCATCAATCCACGGCAATCTCTGAGTAGGACTTGTGTCTGTTCATCAATACTGTGTGATGGAATCTGCTATGCAAATACAATCAATAGGAAACATAGGGGTTTGTTTATCCTTTCCTGGTCTAAGACGGTCCTTGGTTCTCCAAGTGTTATCCCCAGACCAGCAGCTGCAGCATCACCAAGGGGACCTGTTAAAAATGCAAACAAATCATCAGCTCCTCCCCAGGCCTTCTGAATTACAAACCGGGGGGTGGGCCCAGCAATCTGGGTCTTAACAAGCCCTCGGGTGATTCTGATGCTCATTAAAGTTTAAGAGCCACTGATCTGAAAGAACGTGTATGCGTTTATGCATAACCCATGGTCACAGATAATAGTGTGGTGAAGGCCTGGGATGGGGGCTGGGGAGAGCTAAAAGGGTCAATGGGAGAAAAAGGGAACAAATGTGATACTTTCAACAATAAAAATTAAAAAAAAAAAAGAACTGATCTGGAAATCAGCTGCCTAAGAAGCTGTGACCACCTGTGTTCTCTCCTGGGTTCGTTACCAGTAGGAGTGGCGATCTTCAGGGGCTCCTTTTAGGAACCCTCATTGTAGTCACCCAATGAGGGAGCCATTATGAATGGCCCTCACCGGCTGCCGTTGGGTTCCCCGTCCAGCTGGCTGCACTCTCAGACCTTGGCTTCATCGACTTCCTGGGTTCAGGGGCTTTTACTTTCAGATCTAACAATTTTGGGAAGCGAAGCCTATACTTTTTCTTCCTGGGTAAGTGTGCATTTTGTTATCTGACCTCAAGAAATAGCATGAAATTAACTTATTTCCCCTACCCTTGGTTAAAAGAAATGTAATTTTGTTCTGTGGCTCTTCACACGTTTGGTAATATCTGACCATAAATAGTTTTAGGACTAGAGAGGGTCAAGCAAATAAAACCGCCTTGCCCATAGGCTGGGGGGAAAAATTCTGCCCAACAAATTTAAATTGCCTTTCCTTTGATCATAATGCATATTGGTGGCCTGAAGGAGGATAGTGCCAGTGTGCTGAAGGCTAAAATTTCCATTTCTATCACTTTTGCTCTACCCACTGGAGTGGCTATCTGAGGGACTTCTGGTCATATTCCCTCTCTAAGTAGGGTTTTGTGTCAGTCTCTGCTTTCAAAATGTGCTGGAGATCTGTGTAAAAATGGCACTTTTTACTAATAGCCAGTAATATATATTTTCTTGTTTTGCATATTAATATCTGGGTAGGTACATTAGGAAGACATGGGGAAAATACTTTCTTACCTTATTATTGGTCTTGGGCCCTAAAAGATTGATTCTAATTGATAAGGCAGAGAGACATTCAGACCCTACAAGTCCAAAGGCGGTTTCTGACTGTTATTTGACTGTAAGATTCAATGAGAATGGTTCCATGCTAAGCAAGATCCCCTCTTCATTTGGTTACACCTCAAGATTCTGCTATGTGGCAATGAGCCCTTCACCAAAGCTTTATCAGTAGGGCCAATGGGCTGGATCTTTTTATTTCCTCACCACCAAGTACTTCAGCTGAGCATCAGTGATATTTGGCTTTTCACCCCATTTTAAGCCAACTTTGTCAGCATTACTCATCTCATGGGACAAGTGGGGGCTGAAAAAATAAATAGGCTGAAATGCAAGTGACAGAATTATAAGGAAATGGTCAGGGCAACCCTCTACCTAGCTGCTGGGTCCTGGGTAAAAATGAACCACCCCAAGCCATCCCTTTCCCAACTTGAGTTGGCACAACCTGTAGTGACTTTTCACTCTGGCTTATAAGTCAATGTGGATAATTCTGGGTTTTGTGGCTGTCTGGTACTGACAAGACAATGACCGTAATTCCAAAAATCTCCCAGATAATTACCTCTGCTTGCATTGGTCCAATGGTGGGAGATTGGGCTGGGAGGATATGGGAACGTGGAGACCCCTCAGCTTCCCTGCTTCCCATTGCTTTCCCCTAAAACATCACCCCATCTCCATAGAAGTTAGAACCAGCACCATTGGAGAATGAGGGCTCGGGGAAGACAGGAGTCAATTGCTAACCTTGGTAATCTACACTAATTGGTGTTTTCTGTATTAACATGGTCAGCACACTTGAGGTAAGAAAATGTTCAATTTATGTCTGATACATTGAATTGAAAACAAAGACCCCCTGGGAGAAAGTGCTAATTTTTATTAAAACTTTAACTTTTTAAGAATTAATCTTTATCTTCTACTGCATTTTATTTCTGCAGCATGGCATTTTGGTACTTTAGAGCCTCTTTCATAGTCTACATTTTTCAGGTGAGGAACCTGAGGCCCAGAGGAGGCCTGAGATCACACAACTAGACGGAAGTAGAGATGAGACCCACATCCCTGCTTGTGACTTCCAGCCAAATCCTTTCTCTCTCTCCCTTGAAGCAATGAGTGTTCGACAGTATGTTAGTTACATGACTGAGACGCTGCGGACTCTATTCTCCTTCCCCTCAACCAGACGGGTAAGCCAAACAACAGGCTAGCATTCAGCAAGACAGAAACACCTTTTTAAAACAGAGTCAAATGAACAAAATGAGAATCAGACTCAAAAGAGATGAGATTTTGGTGCATGTACCCAAGGTTTTGGGAGATGGTTTCATGCACAGTCATGAGCCCAGTACACGCTTTATAGTATCAGCCTCCCAAACTCCGCTTCCTCAACACCAGTGCAGTGTAGGCTTGAGGAGCGCTCTTCAGCCTCTCGTAAGTTCACAGGTAAATAAGTACATTTCGTTTAGTCCATTGTGCATGTTTTGGAATTATTTTCTGTGCCTAGAAGACCTTTTAGAAGGGCAGAAACCACCAACTTACATCCCCATCTCATTATTGCACACAATGATATTTAAATGAGTAATTATTTAACTTAGTTGAAAGCGGTGCTGTTGTTTCTTTTCCCCTCTAAGGAAAAATAAATATTTATCACTATTTCTTTCCCCAACTCTTTTCACCTTCAAGGAATTGAAGATTTTATATTAACCCCATGAGCTGCTCCCCCCACCCCCTGTTATTCTTCATTATATAAATCAACCAGGCAACTATGTACTCTTGCTAGTCTGAGACTATGGGAATACAGGATGATGATTTTATTTTATAACTTGAGTACCCCCTGGAGAAAGTAACTGGCAAAATGTCTTGGTATTTTCAGTTCAAGTTTTAGTTTTCCATAATTGACTGTGAAGTGTATGGATTTAAAAATCAGATAGCTAATTGGAACAGTCTGTCCTGATTTCTGGACCTCAGAGGTGGTATAGCCTTCAACTAGATCTACCAAGAGGCTTCTTTTTGGTGGTAAAATCTACCTTGTCGGCTGATATGCCCATATTATTCATCTAAGACAGATCGGCATACTTTTTCTGTAAAGGGCCAGATAGTAAATACGGTAGGTTTTGTGGGTGTGGTATAAGAAATATACTTGATCTTTGTCCTCAGTTCCTGTACCGAGCTCCTAAAACCCTTATAACTTCCTGAGTGATAGTTGGTGCTAGGAGCAACTTTTGTTCTCATATTTGATCATTGATTCAGGTTCCCGACATAAGAACATCTAAGGCCCTAGGAGTCTCTGGAGTGTAACAGTGTCTTTTGTATGCCAATGAGATGACTGGTGGCAGCTACATAGCTTTAAATGGCGGTTGGTCATCAGAAAGAACAACCCATGATTAGAACTTCCAGCCCCACCTCCTATCCTCTGGGGCTGGAGATTGAGTTAATAATCAATCCATGATGAAACCTCCACAAAAATCTAAACTTCAGGGTTCGGGGAGCTTCTATGTTGGTGAACACGTCACGTGGTGGGAGGGTGGCACACCCCAACTCCACTAAGGACAGAAGCTCCTGCCCTCAGGACCCCTCCAGGCCATGCCCTACGTGCCTCTTCATCTGGCTGTTCATTTGTATCCTCTATGATTTTCTTTATAACAAACCAATTAACCTAAGTATTTCCCTGAGTTCTGTGAGCTGTTATAGCAAATTACCAAACCTGAGGAGGGGGTTGTAGGAACCTCAATGTATAACTGGTTGGTCAGAAGTACAGGTGAATACTGGGGACTTGCGATTGGTGTCTGAGGAGGGGGAAGTCTTGTGGGACTGGGCCTTTAACCTGGGGATCTGCGCGAACCCTGAAGAATTGGTGTCAGAATTGAATTGTAGACCATCTGATTGGTGTCTGGAGAGTTGGAGGATTGGTTGGTGTGAGGGAAAACACCCACACATTTGGTGTCAGAAGTTATGAGTAGAGAAAGGAAATAATTTTCTCTTTAAGGGGCCATACAATCTTTGTCACAACTACCCACTCAGCTCAGCCATTGCAGCGTGGAAGTAGCTGTAGACAATATGTAAACAGATGAGCATGGCTCTGGTTCATTAGCACTTGATTTACAAAAAGGCAACGAGCTAGATTTTGGACCCCGGACTTTGGTTTGCTGAACTCTGATCTAGGAGCTTCTTGGATTAAATTTGTTATTTTGAACTGTAGAACATGATTTCACCTAAAAAATAAAAAGGTCATTTAGTTATAGACAAGTAAGCTATGGTTTTATGACTCCTGACTTTTATGATTCAGTCTCCGCAGCTATACCTTTAAAAGAGGGACTTCCTATCCTCACATCAGGAGTTAGGATGAACAATTAAGAGAACTTTATTTAAGTGATTCATGTTAAAATACAACTTTTTATTTTTATTTTAATGTATTTTATTGATTTTTTACAGAGAGGAAGGGAGAGGGATAGAGAGTTAGAAACATCAATGAGAGAGAAACATTGATCAGCTGCCTCCTGCACACTCCCTACTGGGGATGTGCCTGCAACCAAGGTACATCCCCTTGACCGGAACCGAACCTGGGACCCTTGAGTCCGTAGGCTGATGCTCTATCCACTGAGCCAAACTGGTTAGGACTTAAACTGCAACTTTTAAATGCAGTATGTTCCTCTTGAAAATGTATGTTATTTATGTGCATGTTTGCATAGTTATATTCGTATATATTGTATCCATGTATATAATGCATCTATACTTATGTCTAGTATGCTGTGAAACCCTGCTACTTTTTCAAACTTTATTTTTAGTAACTATTTCCACAAATAATAAGACTTCTACAGACTCCAAGTCGAATAAGCATCCCAGATCCGCCATATGTCTATGATTGCAGGTGGTCTCTCCAGGTGAGAGCTGCTTCTGGGGGCGGTGAATGTGTGGTATGTGTGCCTCTAAGGCTAGCCTCTGCCAAAGTGATTGCTTGCCAGGTTGTTTGGTCAAGGTAAAGGGATGGCAATCAGAGCGCAGGCCATGAAGACCACAGCTGGAATCTGGTAAGGGGCATCAAATGGGCCGTTAGCACTCAGCTGGCGTGGCTCAGTGATTATCGACCTTGAGACAAGAGGTCCCGGTTCAATTCCCAGTCAGGGCACATGCCCAGGTTGTGGGCTCGATTTCCAGCGTGGGACCTGCAGGAGGCAGCCGATCAATGATTCTCACTCATCATTGATGTTTTTATCTCTCCCTCTCTCTTTCTCTCTGAAATCAATAAAAACATATATTTTAAAAACTGGGCAGGTTAAGTAGGTAGACAGGAGAGGTTTAGATCACTGAAAGAGAGATGGAATGAGGTGTAGAACAGGCAAGAGGGCAATTTGGGAGTAGATCCTATGACCCCCGAGTATCTGCCGGGACAGCCCTTCTCAAGGACAGCCTGGAGCCCTTTGCTGGATGGAGGCAGGCTTTCATGGTGACCGACTCCTGTGGGTTACTCAATGACCCATTCTGGGGATTTGTAGAGTCCTGAAGGGTCAATTCACCGTGGATCTGACAGCATAAAGTTGACTGGCCAGAATGAAGGTGAGTAAAACTGTCATCAAACCAGTTTCAAGCCAGGATCTCCTTTAATTATTTGATAAAGTGCATTTCAACGTGTGTTAGGGCCCCAGATATCCTTGGAGGCAGTTAAAAGAAAAGGGCTCTGAGTTTCAACTGCCAGGGTTCACACGTCAGCTCCAGGCTGATTAGCTGGGTGATGGTTCTGTGTAAAAGAACCCAATCTCTCTAAAATTGTTGACTCTGTAAGATAATCTATTCTTCTTTCTAAAATGGTGTGTGCCCCTGCCTGCCCACACTGCTGTCCCCACCCCCACCCCACATATTTTCCGCTGGCTGCCACAAATTGCTGGATGGAATCATCTGAATTCTAAATTGCTTTTTAAAATTGACATTACTTTGCTGCAAGCCAACTACTTCATAAGCTGTGTCAGCTAAAGGTCTCCCCACCAGTTAGTCTGAAGAAGTTTTTGCTGTCATATCTGTCCTGTTAATTTAAGCAGAAACTGTAATTAGATGTAAGTGGTCCTGTTCCCACAGAAATGAATGGCAGCATCTGTAGAGAGACAACCGTTCCAAACCCTTTTGGCTACCAGTGCTCTACAAGTTAGCAGTATGGAGTGAGGCCCAGATCCAGACTTCTGTCGGCCTAATTTTATATCTGGGGACGCACAACACTAAATCCAATATTTCTAATGCCTTGCTGTGATGGGTGCAAAGCCAAGCACATTCCAGACTTTTATGCTGGTGGCTCCTCCTGAGAAGGACACACTACCAGTGTGTGTGTGTGTGTGTGTGTGTGTGTGTGTGTGTGTGTGTGTGTGTGTCTATTTCCACCAAACACTTAGCATAGATAGGAAACATAAATAGAGGTTTGATAAGTAGCTAGGTACAAAACCAGAAAATCAGAAAAGAAAACTAGAAAGTTGTGTTTATTACGGAGCAATGGAATCACAAAGGTATTTTGAATAAAGATACTTTGTTCTTTTAGGTTACTTTTCTGATAAGGGATTGAGAGGATTGCATCCTGAGACTGTGGCCATTGACAGAGTCAAATGTGAGAGCCCCTATGTGTGTGGGAATGTCCATGGGGGAGGAGTATCTAGGGTAGACAGTTTTGTATCCAGGAAGTTACAGAAATCTATATTGAGCCAATTTATACTCTCCTAAAGCTGCATCAAAACAATAAAACGGAAGTTGTTGACTATTTACGCCTCCTCCATATCACACTAGACACTGGGGTATGCAAGAGCGATGGAAAACATGACTCCCCTGCCCAGTGAGCTTGCGATTTGGCTGGCGGTGGAAATATGCAAACTCAAAATTAACACTGTATAAAGTTAACTGCAATAATAAGTAAAGTTCTCTTCATGATGAGAGAGGCATGGTCCCAAAATTCACTTGCTTAAAACCTGGCATCGTATTGCAAGATTAATGAAATGACCAGAGTGAGGTTGCCTAACTAGCCATCTGGGAGTTGCAGGGGTCTGTGCCATCTAAATCCGCCCTGGTCCTGGCCACAGTTTGGTGCCACCTGGTGGCAGTTGTCTCCTCCAGCTTAAATACACAGGGAATGATTCTGGGCCCTGTGGTTAACGGGACTTCCAGGAAAGAGACAGTAATTCCAGGAATCTCCCAGCTAGTTGGCACCCATTTCATTAGCTCAATCCAGGAAAATTGGGGACATGGAGACCACCCTTGGCTCCCCTGTTCCTGAGGGGTTACCTGCATAGGCTCCCCTTTCCCATCCAAGCAGCCAGTCTTCCCATCAACCAACATCTTTGAGCGCAGTGCTGGGCAAGGAGTAGCTGTCAATAATTACCATATTCCAATTTGCCTGTTAGTGTTTTTAAAACATTTTGTTATTTTTTTACTTTATAAATCTGGAGCAGAGTTATTTCAATATAGTTGGTAGTAGCCAAGGTTTCTTTTTCTAAAAATATATTTTATTGATTTTTTACAGAGAGGAAGGAACATCCCACTGGGGATGTGCCCACAACCAAGGTACATGCCCTTGATCGGAATCGAACCTGGGACCTTTCAGTCCACAGGCCGACACTCTATCCACTGAGCCAAACCGGTTAGGGCTAGCCAAGGTTTCTTGAAGAAAGTTAGGCGCGGGCCTTAATGGAAATGTGGAATGTGGTTGTCCCAAGGCGTAGTGAAAGCATTTCAGGAAAGACAGACTTTATATACATCAAGTAAAGACTATTCTCCTAGCTGATGATGCAGTTTTCCAGAAAACACGGACCTGGTTTAGTATGTATTTGACCGAATAAGATACACTTGGGGAACTTTGGAATCTTTTGGGGTAGTGGTAAGGGACAAGAGTCCAGATTGGCACCTGACAGTGTTTTCTGCTTTCAAAATGTTTTCTGGCCCCTGGGCACGTTTGGCAGTACTGGAGAGAAAAAGCTTCTTTTCATGGGTAGATATGTAGCTGCACTAATGCATGACTTACAACACCATCAACTGTGACATGTTTGAATGTGAAGATCAACAAATGAGAGCGAGAGAAAGAGACAGAAATTCAGGGATGACAGGGAGAAAAAAGTGCCCCAATGCTTGCCTAAGAATTAAGTTACCTTGGATTTTTCTAATTTAAAAAATGGGCTTGCCTTTATAGAAACACAGCAGCTTTGCCTGGAGATTTGATTTTAGTCTCAATCAGGTAAACTACAATACTCCAGGGATCAAGACAGGAAATTTAAGTTCATATCAATCGTGTAGCTCATTTTTAGCAAAGGCTTACCTTCTGGCTGATTCACTTGTTACTGCCGCTCCCCTTGGTAATTTTCCTGTTCCTCCCTATGGCTAATGCTTTGCTGTTTTATGTAGTGCATTTTAATCTCTAAAGCACCATGCAGGCAAGAATTAATCTCCAGTGGAATTTTCCCATTTTGTTGATGGAAAAGATAGAGAAGAAGATGTAGATAGATTGTCTGGGACCCCAAAGTGGAATGTTTTCACAGCTATGATTTGGTGAGCAGTCAAAGCCCTAGAAATCCTGAGGCAGCACTAGCATATCTGTTTGCTCCTGGATTGTAGATCCTCTTGACCCACATTTGTGAGTATATGTGCTGGTTGATAGGGGTAGGGGATAAAGAGTGACCAATGGGTAGAGTTAAATGATATATTGTCGATTGGTCCAATTATAAAAAAAAATCTACACCCAAACAAGAAATCTGATGGCCTCAAAGCAATTACTTTATTGCATTGGGGTACAGTGTCCTTATCTATAAAAATAGAAACAAAGGCAAAAATGTTTACTCTGTATGGCCATAGGCCTGAAACTGAGTTAGGTATATTCATAATGGTCATTGAATTTTCCCAAGTCCAGCATCTTAAAAAAGGGAGACTCAGAGTGATACCTTAATTGGTTCATGATTTATCATAGTTTATTAATTATGAACAGAAGAGTCTAGTCCTTGGATGTAGATCTAGTACTCTTTTTGTCACACCATAGCTGCTTCAAAAGAGAGAGGGAAGGGGGGGGTTGGTGGTAAGAGATTAACCAATGAACTTATATGCATATATGCATAGCCCATGGACAGACAATAGTGCAGGGAAGGCCTGGGAAGGGGTTGGGGAAGGGGTGGAGGGGGTCAATTGGGGGGGGAACATCTGTAATACTTTCAACAATAAAGATAAATTTGTTAAAAAAGTAAGAGAGAGGGCAAGACTAACTGGGCTTGTAGGACCTGGATGGATGTAACATAGTCCCATGATGACTGAGAGGGTACAATTCAGTGATGAGAAATGATTAAAGGGCAGATTGTTGTCTTGACGGCTCACTGAGTCTACAGCAGTGGTTCTCCATCTTGACTTCACATTAGCATCACCTCATGAACTTACTAAAAACCCTTATGCTCTTGCCTGACACACTGAATGATGGGAAAGGGGTCCAGACATCAGCCTTTTCAAGTCTCCCCAAGTGATTCCAATATGCAACCAAGGAGGTGTCCAACTGCTTTATATTTAGGAATTCATACTAATGAACTTCCTTTTTTGAGGTTGTTTGATACACTCCTCTGACCCTGTCCTGTACCTCATCTCCCTTTGCTTTTGCAAGCCAAGGGGAAGGACAGCAACCTTCAGCTTCCTTGCTTGTTCTCCTTATCATTTACAACAGAGCGTGTTTGCTATAGGGGAGGGGAAGAAAGAAAATTAATAACAACAGGCATGAACAACAAACATTGGCAACAGGTCTATTTCTGACAAAGACTTAGCAGTGCATAATCATGACATGCCAAAACATTAGCAAGGAAACTACTCATGCGTGACTTGCCCCGGTTGCTTTGCCAGCAGACATCAATGGGCTCTTGGGATAGCTTCCATCCAGTGTAGCTCCTTAAATGGAAGGTGTTATGGCTTTCCTTTAGAAGAGGAAACTAAAGTGATGTGCAATGTCAAAGTATTCCCATGTTCAAAATGACCCAACACCATATGGGCCTCTATGAGCTAGAAAACAGTTGATTAAAATTTCAGTCCTCTTCACAGACTAAAAGGGATTTGATCCCCAAATCTGGCATACTTAAACTGGAGCTGCTTCTAGACTTGGATTATGTCCTCATGAAAATGGGTCTTAACGATTTCCATGGGTTCTTATTCAGAGTTAGGTGCCCTGTTTTGGAATCTGACTGCAAACCGTGACAGATGGAAATCCACACTTCTTGAAAGAATGAACATGGTAGTTATAAGCAAATATCCAGATCACATTAAGTTTAAAATACATATGTTTAATTATTAATAATTTTTAACCTTTTTATTATGAAACACATAAGAAAACTGTGAAAATAAAAAATGTTCAGACCAGTGATCTATCACAAAGAACATTAATCTACCACCAGGCCAAGGAACTGAACAGAGCAGGCCCTCTGGTAGGAAATTTTTCGTGCAAAAGAGGCCAGCATTTTGAAATTCTAAATTTCTTCCTGGGAAAGTAAGAAAGTAAATATTCAAAGCTGGCTCTGAAAGATTCCTAATAGGGAAAAAGAAGGAAAGCATGTCAGTGGGGAATGTTGACTTCATCTCAGTTGTTGAGGAACCATCTCTAGATCAACTAGAATGTTCACTGTTACCTGAATATATTTTAGTGACTTTTCCCATTCTTCCCTCTGGAATACTCATGTTAATAATATGCCTTATCCAAGAACAGGGTCACACATGGGAATTCTTCAATGTTGTATATCACTTTAGTTTCTCCCTCCTAAATTGTCTTGTACTGAATTTAAAGAACAACATAAATTGAATGTGAGTAGAGGTTAGGGATACTACCTCTTAACTTCATATAAGAAAAAGGACAGTCTGTTAAAAGATTAAAAAATATTGAGCCTGGCCAGTGTGGCTAAGTGGTTGAGTGTTGACCTATGATCAGAATGTCACTATTCCATTTCCAGTCAGGGCACTTGCCCAAGTTGTAAGCTCGATCCTTAGTAGGGGGTGTGCAGGAGATAGCTGATTGATGATTCTCTCTCATCATTGATGTTTCTATTTCTCTCTCTGAAATCAATAAAAACATATTTAAAAAAATAAAAAGTGTTGAAAGACTGCAGAAAGCATTGTGTTGACCCTGGAAGGTTCCTGAAGACTTGAATGGTGGTGGTTGGGACAGAGAGATCTGAAAGAAAGGAATGAGCTAAGTTATTTGTTCGGATGGGGGTAGTCTTTCTCATAGTTCTTTGCTGAGATCCTCTCCAGTCTGTGGGAAGCATTTCTAGACTCATCTCCTGTAGGACAAAATCTGTCATTAGGATCAGTCAGACCAGCAGGACTGAGGGCATGAAAATGGACAGTGTGTGACCACCACAGACATTGGCTGTGACCACCTGGGTGGTAAATGTGATGAGAAAGAAAAAGGGACCAGTTAAACCATTAGATGACCTGAGGCCAAGTAGACAGTGGTTGGTATTTTTTTGTAAAGTGTCAGGTAACCTAAGAGAAAAATGTAGCCTCAATATAAAATATAAGGAACATGAGGAAGAGGTCACCTGAGACCACATAATGTAAAACAATGCCTCGGTGCAAAGGCAGTGATTTTCAGAAAACAGTAATAGAAAATATTTAGAGACTTTAATAAAATTTGCTTCTAGCAATCACATGGTGTGATAGAAAAATTCTAAAACATTATGCTTATGTTTCTGAAATTTCGGTTAAAGAACCACACTGGAATTGTCGGTAGTAGGAATGTGTAAATAGGATTCTATCCAGCATAATGTTCACCTCAGTCATTGCTATACAGTCCTGAAGGGAAAGATTCCAAAGTCGTCCTCCTGTTATTCCTGATTGATGGTTCCGATTCTGAATTTCTAGTTCCTCAGTTATGACTTCAGGTTTATGACTAATTGCAACTACTCATTCTCACCAGGCTTTCTGAAACAACAGATGGATCAAGTTGCCCAATCCAACTTCCCTTTTCTTGTCAGTGGGACCACAGTTTCATAATCTTTTTTATCCTTAACATTTCCACTTTCTTTGCTTCCCCATCTTTCTTTGTATATTTCTGGAATCCAGAAATGCCCTTGTCACTTGAAGGACCTAGGGCAAGAGTAAAATAATAGTGGCCCACATATTCTGTGTCTAAATACTTAAAAATACTAAAAAATTGAGCTCACAAACTGTGGAATAAAATATGTTCCCTTTTGCCTGGACAAATAATACCTTCATAATGATACAATAGAATAATATAAGTAAAGCTATGGTTTATATGTGACTGAAAGTTGGCAAAATGTCAAAGACAACCGAATTTAATTACGATAATTGCTCATGTCTGGGTGTATTGTTGATGAGCTGACAATGTTTAGATGAGTGCTAAAATAAAGACATATTTCCTAAATGATTATGTCTGTACTTAATAAAATTTATTTTCTCGTTTTTTTTCCAGCAAAGTCACCAATAATATTGTTATAATCAAGATTTTCACATAATTTGTATTCTATTAACAGGGATGATCTAAAGGATTAAAAAAATAAAATGTAATTGTATTCAAGTGTACAAAATTTAAATATATTTTAGCAAGAATGGAAATTAATTTTTCAATGTGTTTTCAAAACAGTTATTTTCTTCTAAAATATTAAATTTAGCTATTAATTTTAAAAGGTAAAATACAAATAATGAGTTACAATTTTTTAAAAACAAAATCACTTAGATAAAGCTAATCTTTTAATTTAATTAAAAAATTTAATTCAAGCCCTAGCCAGTTTGGCTCCGTGTCAGCCTTCGGACCAAAGGGTCCCAGGTTCGATTCTGGTCAAGGGCACGTATCTGGGTTGCAGGCTTCTCCCTGACCCAGGCCCTGGTTGTGGTGAGCGCAAGAGGCAACCAATCAATGTGTTTCTCTCACATCAATATTTCTCTCTGACTTTCCCTCTATGTTCCACTCTCTTGAAAAATCAGTGGAAAAATAGCCTCGGGTGAGGATTAAAAAAATTTTTTTTAATTCAGTCTTACTAACTATTCTTGTCAAAATGAAACTATTAGCAGTAGTGAAAAATCTTTATTACATACATATTAGATCCTCAAATTTAAGAGTAAATGAATTGTTTCATATTGCAAAGTATACTTCAGTTTCCAGGTGCAATTGTTTTAAAATATACACGAATTCATGAGGACTCTGGAACCACAAACTGAAATACAAAGAGAAGTAAGACGATGGTTGCTCAACTTTACTAGGAAATATGTTTTTAATGCAACAATCTATTGCACTTATACTAAGAGGATGGCTTTTATAAATTATTGTTTTCACTTTTTTAGGTTTCTTAATTATTAATATTTTATCACATTTGCTTACTAATCTATACATTTTTAAAAAATTAAATTTGAGGGATGACATTGGTTAATAAGATTATACAAGTTCCAAGTGTACAATCCTATAATACAATACATCATCTGTATGTTGCATTGTGTGCTCCTCATTCAAGGAATAGTCTCCTTCTGTCACCATATGTTTGACCCTCTTTACCCTTTTCAACCTTCCCCAACACTCCCATGGTCTGTTCTTGAATGTAAGCACTCCGGCTGCTCAAGCCCCCCTGTGCTCCAAAGCAGTGTCTGGAGTAGCTGACAGCAGTAGCACAACCGACAGCCTTCATGGTGTTGGACACAGGGGCAAGAAAGGTGCAAAAGCATTTCACTGGGACCTAAGAGGTGTTAGTACAGGGGATGTTTAGAACTAAGGGTTTGCTGTGTCAGCGCAGAGCATTGGATTCAGAAAGACATGTTCACTAAATTTATTTATTTTTTAAATTTTGTGATATGTGGGGCCCTCTGAAGCTTGAAATCTCATTCCTCTTGACTAGGTCTAAGAACGGGACCGTCCGAATATGTCTTTTCCTCTCCATTTCTTACTTCTGGTTCTAGTTATCTCATCCCTTGATATTGAAATAGCTCTAACCACCTATGGGTTCTTCTCCTGCCAGCCATCTGAATTGTCTCCAAGATAAGTTTGTCTAATATTCTGTGACCTACCATGTAATTTCTTTGTCTTAGAACTGACAATAGTTACCTGCTTACTGGATCACTTCTCAGATGTAAATAGACTATCTCACCTTGAGACTATCTCAAACTGATTTCCTTTGTTTACTTAAATAACCTTTGTTTCCGTGAGCTATTCTCTTTGTACCCCCAAAACTTGTAGTTCTAATTTTTCTTTGAATTGGCTTGCTCTGATGCATCCCTGCTTTTTAATCTGTATAATCTTGGCTAAGACAACACCAAGCATCTTTTGGCTTATACACTTCAACTTCTGCGAGGTGGTTTGTGGATAGTTACCAGCTGGGTTGTAGTTTATCTTCCTAAGTAGTAGTTGTATAGAAGTATGAGAATTTTATTCTCTTAACTCATAATTATGTTTTAATTATAAGAGTAATTATTTTAATTATAAGAGTGAATGCTTAGTTTTAAATAAAAATTTAGAAGTATATGAAGTAAATATGACACTATCTCTCTTTATAACTATTTCCCCAGGAGAATTTAGTTTGTCGTTTCAGACCTTTTTTTTAATGTACAAATGCTTACAAATATTTTTGTATACATCTTTTTAAAAGCAAAAAAGATAATCACCCTAAATATTCTTTGTTATGATTTTTTTTTATTGGCACAACAATATATCATGGAAATCTTTCTCTGTCAGTACATCAGACTACCTCATTCTCTTTTTTTTTTATCCTCACCTGCAGATGTTTTTTCCATTGATATTTATTTATTTATTTATTTATTTATTTATTTATTTATTTATTTTACAAAGTATAGGGACCAGAGATAGGCCCCCCTTTTTATTCATTTATTTTTTAAAATATATTTTATTGATTTTTTTACAGAGAGGAAGGGAAAGGGATAGAGATTTAGAAACATCGATGAGAGAGAAGCATCAATCAGCTGCCTCCTGCACACCCCCTACAGGGGATGTGTCTGCAACCAAGGTACATGCCCTTTACTGGAATCAAACCTGGGACCCTTGAGTCCACAGGCTGACGCTCTATCCACTGAGACAAACTGGTTACGGCTTTTCCATTGATTTTTACACAGAGTGGAAGGGAGGGAGAGAGACACAGAGAGCGAAACATCGATGTGAGAGTGACACACCGATTGGTTGCCTCCTGCAGGTGCCCAGACCTGGAGCCAGGGATCAAGCCTGTAATTGAGGTATGTGTCCTTGACAAGAATTGAACCTGGGACCCTTCAATCCTCTGAGCCAAACTGGCTAGGGCAAGACTCCCTCATTCTTTAAGAGCTGGGTATAATGTATACAATCCTATATAATAAAAGGCTAATATGCAAATTGTCCCCTCAACTGAGAGTTCGACCAGCTGGCCAACTTCCCAAGGTCCCTCCCCCCCAGCCGGCCCGGCCTGATCAGTCCCGATTGGTGTGGGCTGGCTGGACCCTACCCATGCACAAATTCGTGCACCGGACCTCTAGTTTGAATATAATATCCCAATTAATGAGCATAATAATAGTATATAGTATATATTTCAAAGAGTTATGGTGGGGATTAAAAAGGTCAAGACATTTGAAGTGCTTAGTTAGAAGTGTGTTTAGCACATGGTAAGGGCCAATACATATCATTTATTTAAAAATAAAAACAACAATTATAATAATAACTAGAGGCACAGTGCACAAAATCATGTGGGTAGGATCCCTAGGGCCTACCCTTCTGCGATCAGGGCCATCTTCTGCCCATTTGCCAGTCCCCAGGCCTCTGCCGCCTCTGCTGCCTGGCTGTCAGGCCATTGGTATCACCAGCACATCCCCAGCTGCTCGGGGGCTCAGGCCTGTGGGAAAGCGGGCGCCAGCAACTTCACCGTGGGCTGGGCGGCTGCTGATGGAACACACTGGCTGCTTGGGGCCGCTCACGTGGGTGCCACCACCACCAACGCCGCTGCCACTGCCACTACTGCTGGGCTTGAGGCACTGACAGAAGCTGTGGGGAGTACCCGCAGCCTATCCGACCCTGCGTGAGAGGCCCCGAGAAGGCAGCACTTTCCATCAGTAGCTGCCCCGAAGCACACGCAGGGAGGTGAACTCTCTGGTGCCTGCTTTCCCACAGGCCTGAGCCCCTGAACAGCTGGGGATGAGCTGGTGATCCCAACGGCCTGAGAGCCAGCCTGGTCCTCCCGCCACCCACCCCGATTCCCCCCGTTCACCATCGCTGATCCATCGGAGTCTGCGGGCCGGGGGCAGGGACCAAGAGGTCAGCCGTTCAGCCTGCTCGCCAGTCCCCAGTCCCGCCCCACCCTGCTCGCAGGCTGGGGGAGGAGGGACCCAGAGGTGCTCAATGCACCTCGTGGTGACCAATAGTTTGGTCATCATGGTCGTCATGGACACTGGCTTTTTATATATGTAGATAATTTGATCATTAATTTATTTGACCATTTCCTGCTGATAGACATTATGTTTTCTCTAATTTTTCACTTTTACAAATAATGTTTAAGTGAACATCCTTACATATACCCTTACACACTGAACAATGCAAATTCATTTTTCCAACAACAGAATAAAAGAATCCAGTGTGGCAATTTTTAAAACATTCATTGTATTTCTGATTATAAAAATAATACATGCTCATTGTAGAGAATTGGAAAAAATATTAAAAATGTCAAAAAACCAAACCTCTTCATAGGCCTACCATTCGGAGATAAAATCACTATTACCATTTTAATGTATTTCATTGGGGATCATTTTATTGGAGAAATGTATGTATTTTTTCACTCCATTTTATAGAGAAAGCCATTGCCCATGGCATGAAATATTTTATCACATGAATATACTATCATTTTCTTAACTGTTCTCCATTGTTGGATATTTAAGTTATTCCTAATGTTTTACCATATAAGTAAGTCCGTTTTTGCTCCCACTTCAGTTTTACTGAAACGATGAAGAGTACAAAAACTTTTCATAGCCACAGTACTTTCCTGGAAGGTTGTCAGCAATGTAAGAGGGTGCCTGTTCTAGGAACGCAGAAGTTAGCCTCCACTTTCCCAATCTGGAAGCTTCCTCTGGATCACTGCTTCTCCACCTTCCTAGGGCCAGACCCGTCCTGGCGAGCTCAGCCAGTTACGCTAACATTCTGTTCTTTCCTGAAGATTCTGACCGTATGCTGGACTCTCGTTCTGTGTTCAGGGCTTATCTAACAATGTCATTTCTTGCTCTTCACAGTCTTCCTTTCTAATTCTTCATGGTACCACGTCATCCTCTTTTTGGGTAGGTTGGCATCTCAGTGAATCCAGATTCTATTTTCTGCTCAGATGGGAACTAGCTGTGTGTCACTGGGGAGTGACTGTTCCTCTCTGTGTCTCAGTGTCCTAATCAGTGAACTAGGAGGAGGTGGAATAGGCCTTTTTGCAATATGGCATTTTTTTTGCCATAAAGTAGTTATAATGATCACATATGGTTCATAGAGTTGCTGCCCTGCCAACGGAGAGGCCTAAGTTTGGATCAGGCTGATTTTAGCATTTCTGTGGGCTCTGGAGGAGACACTGGCATGGCCTTTACTGGAAAATGTAACCTTACAATGAGGTCCGCAGTGAGAAGGGTGTGAAAGAAGAGAGGGGAGGCAGGTAATGCCTGAAGGAGCTGGAAGCACAGCCTACCTGTCAGGTGTGTTGATGGCTTAGGTCAAGAATTCACATACCAGGAAGTCAGGTACAAAATACTACAATTTCTTTAGCCACAGGCAGAGAGTTTGTGGGTTCCTTTCTTCCTGCTTTCATCCATATGCAAGCAAGTGATAACATGTACTAAGTTAAATAATGCATGGTACTTCAACTATTCTTACTTTCTGTCCTTTGGTTATTGTAATTACATGTAATTTTGTGACGGATTTTCTATTTTTTAAGAAATCGCACTTTTGTACTTGATCCAGCTAACAGGATTTTCTTACATTACTTCATAAAGAGACCATCTTTTAAACTTCTAATGTTATTTCTTATTCATTAGTACATTTGCCTGTGGGGTATGTTCATAAATGGGTTAAAGTTACAAAGTTATGCTTATAAAGGCTCATGGTAATTTGGAGTATCAGGAGGATTTATTAATTTTGAAATCTTAAAAGAGCAAAAGCTAAAATGAGATTGGATTAAATATATTCTTGCACACAGTTATTCTAAACACCCTTAAGGACCAAAGACTAACTTACAGAGGACATTATGCAAATGTGGATATATCTCTCAGTGCCTTGTAGGCTTGCTGATGTAATATTTTACATGGTTAGTTAAGTACATCCAGTAAAAGGGTTGACCTTGATAGAGTAGAAAGGTGCTTATTTCAAAACAACTCCGTTGTTTTCCAGGCCATTGCAGAACACATCAACATAAAGTGAGTGACACCTAGAATCTCATCATCAGTGTCTTAGTCAGCTCAGCATTTGCTTCACAGGAAACTGAATCCTTTCTTTATAATACACCCATATCTTCTGTATTTGTGTTTGCCATCTACATGTCACACGTGCTGGAATGCTTCTTCAGGACCACACTGTTGCAATGTGAAGAAATCGCCACCAGACATGGCTGGTCCCACGAAAGAAAGTGTTGTGGTTTTGTTTTTTTGTTTTTAATCTAAAACCCCAGGTCTCACCAAGATTCAATCAAATTATTTTTTTTGAGAGTGAGCCCAAGAATCATGAGCTTTTTAAAAGAGCTTTCCCACATGAAACACGTGATCTAATTTAGGACCTACCTGAGGCCTCATAAACAGCAATTGGCAGTCTGCTGTGGTATTTTTGTGTCTTTCCTTTTGGCCACATTATCATCTCAATATGCGATGGAGGAGACATGCTTTTCTAGGATTTATAGCGTCTATATTAATACAAGAAGAAGAGAGTGTTAGTGGAGGTATCATGACTTAGTCTCTAGAAACTTGGAACAAGTCATTGACCATTCTGGTACACTTTACTCACCCATTATTAGCTGGAATCATTTGTGATGCCCATTTCTAGGTTGGCTGATAGTAAGGAAAGCATTTAGAGAGGAGGAGAGAGGAGAATGTTACAAAGAAACCTAGACAATCATTACCTTCAAGTGGAGTCCCCCCGCCCCAGAACTTAAATAAATAAACTGATCACTAATTGATCACTAATTTATACAAGCATTCAACTTTTTAAAATTTGGTCAACAGCCTGCCCTGTGTGACTCAATAGTTGAGTGTCAACCTAGGAAGAGTTCACTGTTTCAATTCCTGGTCAGGGCACATGCCTGGGTTGTTGGCTCAATCCTCAGCTAGGGGTGTGCAAGAGGCAGCCAATTGATGCTTCTCTCTAGTCAATGTTTCTATTCCTTTATCCCTCTCCCTTTCTCTCTCTAAAAATATCAATAAAAACATATTTTTAAAAAATTGGTCAACAGACATTCACTGAGCATTTATAGGGTACAGAGCTTGCCAAAGGGTCAGCAGTTTTAACAACTTTTAAAATATTCTTTGAACTGTTCATCAGCAATGGGTGAGGAGAAAGCAGAACATAAATCTGATTAACAAAATATATTTTAGGGGAAATTATTCTGAATGTGTCTGTACTAGGAGGGATGCAAATTCCTCATTTTGAACTAATTGCTTTCCTTCCCATCTTCACAGAAAATGTTGGTGTTTCTTTCTGATCATTTTAAGCATCACTAATGCCCCAGCAGATGAAAATGGGGACAATTGGCAGGTGGAGAAACGGATGATGGTAGAAGCAAGATGCAATTTCTTCCACTATAATTCTCCACAAGCTGTGGCAACTCTCCTCAGTTAAACAAACATTTTCAAAGACAAAGATTTTACATTTTCATCCAGACACCGCTGGTAACAACTGCTCACTTTCACTCTTTGGAGCGTTCCCAAACAGCCAGGAGATTTGCATTTTCTTTAATAGTCTCAGCAGTATGCTTCCTACCAAAAAAGAGAGAGAAAATGAGAACCTTGCATTTCCCTGAATGCTGAGTAGAATAGCATGACAGTATTCCAGGTGGCATTGTGAATAAATATGCAACTATTATTATTATCATTCATTGATTTATACAGGAAACTTCCCAAGCATTTCAAGTTCACACACTACCATTTTTATTTATTTTTGTTAATCCTCGCTAGAGGATATTTTTTCCATTGATTTTTAGGGAGAGTAGAAGAGAGAGGGAAAGACAGAGAGAAACATTCATGTGAGAGAAACACATCGATTGGTTGCCTCCTGCATGTGCCCCAACCAGGGCCCAGACCAGGGAGGAGCCTACAACCAAGGTGCCCTTGACCAGAATCGAACCTGGGACCCTTTGGTTTGCAAGCCGATGCTCTATCACTGAGCCAAACCAGCTAGGGCCACACTACCATTTCAAATGATGTCATAACCTGCATACCAATAGGAGAGCCTTAATCTGACTTCACGGTAGCCGGTGGATCATGAGCAGGTCCTCAGGTTGGAGGCAGTGGGATGAATCCTGGCAGAACCAGTGGAAATTCAAAAGAAGCGCATATGCATAGGATATGGACTTTTATTTCTGTGGAGGGTTTTGAGTTTCTAAATTTCATGCTTATGTCAGGGGACATACTATATCTACAGAGAATGAATGTAGATGTTTAATTTCTCATTTGGGAATATCAGTCACATTCCTAAAACGAAGGCCCAGTGTGAGCAAAATGAGTAGGAGGAGAATGGATTCTGAGCGACAGTGTGGGTAATTACATCATCCCCACGAGTCAGTGAGCATCAGTCTGGTTTAGTACGGGTTTCAAATCTCAGTTCTCCTCCTTGTCTGCTCAGCCTCTTCCCAAACCTGCCTCTTGCTCTTCCCTGACTTTGCACAAGACCAGCCCTTTATTGTCCTGCATGTCTCAACTCGTGTCACCTCCTCAGAGAAGCCTTCCCTGAACAGCCCAGATAAAGGGGCTTCCCTATCTCATCCTCATCAATATTCCCTTCATAGCACTGATCACATCAGCAAGTATTATTTTTGTTTGCTTATTCTCTTCCTTACTGTCTGCTCCTTCCCAGAAGAACAAACGCAGAGACCATGTGGTCTGACTCAAGGCTTTATCCCTGGTCCAAGCCATTGGTGAGCTCTCTTGTCTGCGGGGTGATCTCTTTCAGAGCCATCTGCAAAGCCAACTTCTCCCCCATGAAGCCTGCCTCGGGCAGAATTGATTTCCACCTCCACGGTGCCACCACTGTGCCCCGCGCTCACCTCAGTCACAGCACCTGCTATGCTAGGCTTCTCTCCACGCCCACTACTCTGCTAGCACACAGCTCCATGAGATCAGGGCCTGAGACGCCTCTGTAGACCCACAGCCAAGCAGTGGTACCAAACACATAGCAGGGTCTCTGCTGCTTAGTGAGGGAATGAAAGCAACCCCAGTTAATCAGCCATCCGGGCCTGCATGTTTGTGTACTCATCCAGGAAGGGAGGGGTGGAAAATCACAGAAAGGATCACCATCATTTTTAGCGTTATTTTCTATTATAAAGGGGTAGGGGTGAAAGAATAACTTTAAACAATGGATGATGGGAAAGAAGCAAACTTGCAAAGAAAGAGAACAAATATATTTTCAAGCATTTCAGACTCAATTAGTAGCCTCTGGTGGATAAAAAAAAAAGATAGAGAGAGAGAGAGAGAAAACGGCTTAGGGAGAACCAGAAGACAGGTACTTGACAGTATTCCTTTCATGCTTTTCCTGTTCCTTGATGCATTGTCTTCCTGTGGAAGTATCAATACTGAATGTAGACGGAGGAAAAGCATCATCTTCAAACTGTAATGAATCTAAAATGCAAACAAGCCACACAGTTGGCCAACACTGCTTTAAAATTGCACATCAAGAACGCTCCCAGTGACAAACACTTTCAAGGCAAACAAACCAAACAGAAATTAAAAAATCTCTGTGGGGTATAAATATGTAATTACACTCACACAGGGAGCATTTTATCAGGTAAACCATCCCACTTTGTTAATTGAAATGCTCCAGCACTGGGCTTTTTTGACAAAGCGTCTGAATATGTATGTGTAGGGTGTAGACACGCTGCTTCGCTGTGGCTCTCCCGAGCTGGGGTGAACCGCCTCAAAGCCGTTTTCCCGTGCAGCTGGGAGGTCAGTTCTTAAGCCTTCCCTTTGTTTGTTTGCTTCTGTTCCCATCTAGCTGAATGTCGCCAGGATGCAGACTGGTTTGGAATTCTAAATATCTGTCCAAAACACAGCCATTTTAAAAATTGAGACGCAGGCATTATTTTTATATAGCTCCCTTGAAATATGTAGATAAGCAAGCCTCTTTGGTAATTTAGAAATATTAAGACAACTCAAAAGAGACGTGTTACGGGAATATACATTAGTATGGGGCGGTGGGAGAATATTGGGCTAGAATTCCTGCTCCTGAATTCTACTTCAGGCTCCACCCCGACCAGATAGACGGCCACAGGCCATCAAGGCATTGTCACCTTAGTTTTCTCATCTAAAATAAAGGTTGGTCAGTGATTGGGAATATTGCTTTCCACCTCCAAGGCCTATGATGCAAAGCACTGCCTTTCCTTGAGAGGTGTTCTTGCTCTTTGAGCAGTTGGATTATTAATTAAGTGTTGGGAAAATCACCCAAATGAGGCTCCACCTCTCTCCTCTGGCATGCTTAGGCCTTACTCCAGGGCCTGCCTTGGCCACTGCTGTGCCACAGGTGCCAGAGCCACCACTGAAGATTTGCTGGGTGCTCTCAACGCCCAACCTGTGAACACGCTGCCAAGGGCATCTGCAAAGGGGAGATGGAGGGCGGTTGGTGTCTGGGCCTTGGTGTTGACATCTAAGTCCCAGCATTCAGATCCTGTAGTGTAGGTAGAACCCGCTGTGTGGATTTTCCAGTTCCCAAACTAATGTATTCGTTTCCCAGGCTGCTGTGACAAATTACCACAAACTTGGTGGCGTAAAACAATAGAAATCTATTCTCTTACAGTCTGAAGTCAGAAGTGTGAACTCAAAGGCAGTGCTTCCTTTAAATGCTCTAAGGGAAATTCTGTTCTTTGCCTCTTCCAGCTTCTGTGGCCCCAGCCATCCCTTGGCTTACAGCTGGATCACTCCAGTCTTTACCCTCATGGCTACGTTGTCTCCTCCTCTTCTGTCTCTCTGTGACTTTTCCTTTTTTGTCTCTTATGAGGATACTCATCATTGAATTTACCGCCCACCCTGGTAATCCAAGATGATCTCATCTCAAGATCTTGAACTTAACTACATCTACAAAGATCATTTTTACAGCTCCCTTTTGTAAAATGGTGATAATAATAATTGTGTTCTACAGATGTGTGTATAAATACCCATCATAGTTATAGTATATATTCATACAAGTTAATATATTGTTGAACACTTAGCACAATGCTAGCCATTATTAATGTCCTCATTTCATTTTCACAACCACCAAGTTGCCCTTGGGTGCCATCCTCTGTGAGGCTGACAATTGAGGTCTCTGTTTCTTCATCCTTGCTTGCTCTTTGTCATTGGTTCTTCTTGGGCTAGTTTTCCACCTCCTTTGTGGAGAAAGCCTCAATCTTCCCAAAGTACAGCCATCTTCCCCACCTCTGCACTCCTATAGAGCTGTCCTCCTGAACACCAGTTTATCTTCTGTGGTGCATTAGTCATGATACTACATGTGCGATTTTGGTCTCTCTAGGATCAAGGGACATGATCATGGTCAGATTGAAAGGGAAATCAGACATTGGTGATGATGAGCGGAAACCCACAATATTGACGCAATTATAAAAGAACAGGTAGCTGTTTGCAATGATTTCAAGTCTCCCACCCTAGATGAAATGTGTAATAATTGCTCTGTTCCTGATTTCATTCCTTTCCTTGCTTTTTCCACCTGGACAACATTTCCCAGAGATGCTTTATTGTCTTCCTTCTTCCCTTCTTGTCTCTCTAGATCCCTTTCTTCTCTGGCTCCCTCCTTACTTCCTTCATTTCTTTCTTTCACAAATATTTATTGAGCACCTCCTATGTGCAGGGCACTGAAGACCCATTGGTGAGCAGGACAAGTAAGGCCCCAGTCCTCATAGCATTTACAATTCCACAGGGAGGACAGAACCATGCAGCTACAATGCAGTAGGACATGTGCTTTCAAGGGAGGGTTGCAAAGGCCTGGGACTACGTGGCTAGACACTTGTTGCTCCTCACAGGTGAGGGAGGAATTTCTCAGAAAAGCCCTTTGGCCTGTAAGAGAAAATAAAAAAGAGAGACAAACTGGAGACATAGTAGGTGGAGATAGGATGAACTTTTCTCAAGACCCTCCTAGTTTCTGATTTTCTATGCTTGACCTTTCTTCCACACTTTTAAAGACTTGGTTCCTGTCTTTGGCTCATTCAACAAATATTGAGTGACTGTTGTGTGTCAGGTGCAATACGGGGAGCATGTACTTGGCCAGTGAATAAGACGGGGGAACAGTTCCCTGCTCTTAGGTGGCTGGCGATTCTACCTTAGGCCTTGCGACCAGGCCTGAATTTGGTCATTTATAGGACAATATGTGACCTCTAAGCATTTCATGTGTATTAAGTAATTTGATTATTGTACCAACCATATGTGGTAAGTACTATTAATGTCTTTGTCTTATAGATTTTTTAAAAACCCACAAAACTGAGGAACAAAGAAGTCAAGTAACTTGCTTAAGGTTCTATAGCTAGGTTGAATCTGGACTCTGCCACTTATTAGTTATGTGACCTTAGTCAAGTTACTTATTCTTTATAACAACCTTATAAGGTAGGGATTATTATTATCATGCACATTTTATAGGTTAGAAACTCAGACACAAAAACATCACATCAGTTAACTCATCTAGAACACTTAGCATGGTGCCCAGTGATGGCTGCTGTCGTTATTATGAGGAAAAAAGAGGGGGAAATGAAGACTAGAGATGATCAAATGTGATTCCAAATTTTCATATTTGAATGATTCCACAAACTGGAACCTGATGAACTCATATATGTACTGGGTAAGGTTCTGTTACATTTGGCTAAAAGAATTATTCATGAATCCTTTAAAAAAAAAAGTAGTACTGAGCACTCACTTTCACAAAGAGCAAGTCTCTCTATCTCTCTCTTTCTCACGTAGCATTAGATATGTTAGGAAGACATGACAACATGTGAATGGGGAATAGGGATTTTGATCAACAGGATCATGAATTGGTCTGCTTATGCTGCCATCATAAATATCACAGACTAGGTGGCTTAAATGACAGACATTTACGTTCTCACAGTTCTGGAGGCTAGAAGTCCATAATCCAGGTGCCATCAAATTCAGTTTCTGGTGAGGCCTTGTTGGGGTCCAACCCCAGCAGGTCCAGGATTTGTCGACCTGCCGGGCAGCTTCCGGGAAACCAAAGTCTTTGGGATCCCCTGGAACAGGATTCCCCTAGGTAAGCCCCCACCTTGAGAACCCCCACACTCGGGACGGATAGGACTCCACCAGGGTGCTACAGACCCCCTATAGAGGATAAGTAGGGTAAGAAGGTGGATAGTACAGAACTTAGATTGAGAAGATGTGCCATACTGAGTCCAAAGAAAGAAGACTCTGTATTGATCCTTAGATTGAGAAGATGTGCCATACTGAGTCAAGAAAAAAAAACTCTGTATTGATCTTTTAACACATATGCTTGCTAGCAGAGGAGTTAAGGTTACTCCCAGTCAGACGGAACGTTTTATACAAGAAGTATGTCCATGCTTTTCTGAGGAAGGAAAGGTAAATGTAAAGGCATGGGAGAAGGTAGGCCCAAGGAGCCTTATCCTTAACCCCACTGCAGCCTTTCTACCCCGGGAAAGTGCAGGATTGACAAGCTCTCCCTGGGGTGATAGATCAGGACTCAGGTAATATTGGAAAGTGCCAATCCTACTCTTAAAATGGATACAAGAGAGCATTTGGGGTTTTTCTTTTTAATGCCTGCTTTGGATTGAGTAAATGCATTGCATGCGTCACCACAATGGACCCAGAGAAGCTCCTTGTCTCATCGTTCCAAAGACTTAGAGTTGCCCCGATGACAGAAAAGTGGAAAAAAGAAGAAAAGGAAGGCTATGCAAGGGACTGAGGTGCCAACATAGGGTCAGCTGAAGAAGTTAACAACTGAGGCCCAACAGATGGTAGAAAAGCAAGAAGTGGAAGCTACTCTCTCAGCCAAGTCTGAGGACTCTGAGTAAATCAGCAAAAGAAACTTTCATTTAGCAGAAACTCACTTATTTCGTCAAATGGAAAGACTTACTTACAGGAGAACCTGGATAGAACCTGGCTGGAACATGGCTACAGAACATGGCTGGAGAACCTGGATAGAGAACCTGGCGACCGAACCTGGCTGGAGAACCTACACAGAACCTGGCTGGAGAACCTATCGAGAGAAAATGGCTACAGAACTTGGCTACAGAATCTGGCGGGAGAACCTTGCTATGCTGATCAACTGATGTAGCCTCCATGTCATTCCTTCTTCGCCGACTCTGTCCACACCTTTGGGGACCCCTGGACCCGCTGGGGCTGGACCCCAACAAGGCCTCTTTTCCTGCTTACAGATGGCCACCTTCTCACTGCATCTTCTGCATCCACTCATTGCCTTTTCTGTTTGTGTGTGTGTGTGTGTGTGTGTGTGTGTGAGAGAGAGAGAGAGAGAGAGAGAGAGAGAGAGAGAGAGAAGAGTGAAAGAGTCTCTCTTCCTCTTCCCCTAAAGACACCAATCCTGTCACATTAGGGCCTCACCCTATGAACTCATTCAACATTAATTACCGCTTCAAATACATTGGGGATGAGGGCTGCAACATACAAATTTTGGAGAGACACACTTCAGTCCATAAAAGACAGCATTTGTCACCAGTGTGACATAGCTGCAGAAAACAGCAACCTGCAGTTAAGACATCAATACATTGATAGAAGGATAGGGACCCCCAAACTGTATTTTATTTCATTTTAACATAGGAAGAGAAAAAATAAACATTTATTGATCATATACTACAATGATGCTGTATTTTATCCATATGACAACCCTGTAAATTGTTGATATTATGGTTCCCACTTGAAAAAAGTTAATGAGCATTTGGTTACTTCAAATGACACTGGCTATCTTACCAAGGTCAGCCAGCTAGGAAAGTGATGGAAATGGTTGTGGAAACAGTGATGAAATAGTGGGTCTTGGAAAGAGAAACTATGAGGAAACATTGAAGATACCGTGGATGATTATCCTGGGAAAAGAGAATTTCAATAGGCTTATTCAGTGTGATTTCATGACAGTACATAGATGAGTTGGTGGAAATGACAGAGAAGAAGGTTTGGAATATATATATTTAAAAAAAAAAGCTACAATATATTTAAAAAAAAAAGCTACAGTCCTCCAAAATAGAGTAGCTTATTTTAGGAGGGTGTATTGTGCTGTTCACGATTGCTGGCATTCTAAAGCTAGAAAATCTTGTTTTGGGAGACAATAGAATAGAGGTGGATTGGAATGACGAATGGGCTGAAATGGCCTCAATTATTTCAACTTTGGTGAAATTTTTTACTATCAAAGAAAGAATTCAAAAAGAGCAAGTTTTGCTACATGAAATTCTAAACACTTACCTTTGGGCATAAGAGCAGTTCAAGAAATTTATACAAAGTAAAGTTGAAACAAATAAAATGTATCTGATGCAAAACTGTCACTAATTGGCTTCTAAATATTGTCATAAATGAAAATGCAGTCAATAGGAGTCTATTTGAATTTAAAAAACAAAAATATTAGAATTTAAAAAACAAAACAAAAACATGAGAGCCATTTCTCTTTATGACAGGTGGGAACCACTTCCCAAGGATGCCCTTGTAATTACATTTAGAGTTGCTTATCTAGGGCACATCAAAGAATTAGATGCAAGTGGTCATTGCACTAATGAAATGCTTATCTTCCTCTGCTCATCGTGCTGAAGAGCTTTTAGAAATGGCTGGACTCTCCTTCCATTATTAATTAATTGAATGGGCATAAGGGCTTCTAAGCTCTATTAAATGAAGCAAAACCTAGATTAATTCTGTTTCTATACAGTAAGTATGTCTGAAAGCTAACAATTTTCAACAGTTGTAAAAGAGATCCAGATCTGGATATATCAAAGAACCGCACTCCTTCCTTCAGAGATGCCTATTTTATAAAAAGTAAAAGCAAAAAGGGCCTTGAGATTTTTCCTGGGGTTTTCCTGGGGAACCTGAAATTAAATGGACATCATTGGCCTTATAATAAGTATCTTCTGTAAATCTAAGACAGGTTTACATTATTCTAAGTCTCCAGTACACTTGCACCTTCGTGTTCTAATTCTGAATGCGTTTAGGCCTGACAGCTCACGGTTAAAACTATCGTGAGGCAAAAGCACTTGGGCTGCTTTGGCCCTCCCACCCGACCAAATGTTTCTGGCAAATAAACTCGATGGGCAAAAGCTAACATCCCCAAAGAGTTCTTGGCCTGGGGGAAAATTTTGCCAACATTTTATTTTTATTTAGAGCTCAAATGAATATTGGCTTTAGCAAGTAAGATCACAGAAAACTTTCGCAATTGGAGAACACTGGCCAATAAAACAAAACTTTCAACTGAAATGGAAGAAGGCTGGAGCACCAAAACATGCTCAGATGGAATAAAACTTTTAATTCACAGGAAACTTGGGCTTCATATGACCTTTCAGTGTGTCTGGGACCTTGAGGCCAACTTTTGCTTTTCTTAGCTCTTATCCTCTGTCAGAAAATGCCAGCCTCCTTTTGCAACCTGTATCTCAAGCCTCCTCTCCCTGCCCATCAGCCCATTTCTTTTTTTTTTTTTCCTTTTTTTTTTCGCTAAAAGTGTTACAAAGGGTATTACATAAGTGTCCTTCCCCCCCCCCCCCACCCTGAGCCCATTTCTTTATGTAAAAGAAAACTTCAAACAACTAGTCTAGGCAAACACTCTGCATGGATAGCTCTGCATGGGAACTAATTATTTTAAGCCACACTTGTTTGTTGTGTTTTACCTGCTGGGGTGAACCTCACTTCCCATGCAAGCTGCCACAGGCAAGCTTTTGCTCAGACCTCAAACGTGTTGATTCCACCATGACCCAGAGAGGTAGTGAGGGGAGCACATTTGTAAGTTTAGTGTTACCACCACATTGCAAACCAAACATGATGTCAGGTTTTGACAGTTGCCTTTGAAGAAGTTAACCTCTGACTGAACTTCAAGGGGAAAAAATTTATACTCAATTGAGTAACTTGATGCTGGCGAGAGTGGTGAGAATATCATTGACATGTGAATAATTTGAGTGATGCTGGAGGGCTCTATGCTTTACTTTCAGAAACTCTCAGGTTGGGTCAAGTGTGCAGGCTGATTACTGCCTGGTCAGGAGGCAGTGAAACCTGATATACAAGTACACCTGCAATTTGATAGACTCCAGGCATTACCTTTATAAGTAAAGTGCTTCTTCAGAACTGTTGTTTGAAATTGCTTTTATCTACTTTTCTTTGGGGATGATGGGCCGAGTGGGAAATCAATAATCACAGTGTTCTGTTTGGGTAGCCTGTGGACCAAGTCTGTGAAGTAAGCAGTTGTGTTGTGGCTGTTGAGGGGCTCTGCAGCTTCCTTTCTGCTCTCAGTTCTACAAATGAACAAGACCTGTTCTTCTTACTATCTTTCCTTCCTGGCAGGAAAGGGGACATAAGTAGAAAGTATCTTGCAGGTTTTAGAATAGGGGGGTGGAATATAAGGCTAAATTTATTGACAGGGGGATCTTCACCCAAGATTTAGGACTCAATATTAGTCAAATTCTTGTGGAGCTCGTCTAAGAGTTCGCTGGGATAGTTCCTTAACACCTGGATTTGAAGATGGCTTCTGAAATAAAGTGGAGAGGTTAGACTTCTGTGGCATAGAGGAAGGTTAGATGGCTCAAGGTTGGGGGAATTTTAGAAGAAAATTGTGAGGTATAATCTCACAACCCATTGGTTGACTATATTCCCTAGGAAAGTTGAAAGGATACTGTTTTCATTTTAGTAATAAGAAATTCACTAGTGAAGGAGGCACATCTTTGAAAATTTGATAAAATTGTATAGCTATGCTGAGGTTCAGAGAGGGTACTTCCTTGGAATTGGGCCTCCTGATATCAAATGGGGATAATGGGATTGAGAACTAGCAAAGATCAGGTAGAAACTCTTTTTAAAAAAATACATATTTTATTGATTTTTTTACAGAGGGGAAGGGAGAGGGATAGAGAGTTAGAAACATCGATCAGCTGCCTCCTGCACACTCCCTACTGGGGATGTGCCCGCAACCAAGGTACATGCCCTTGACTGGAATCGAACCTGGGACCCTTGAGTCCGCAGGCTGATGCTCTACCCACTGAGCCAAACTGGTTAGGGCAAGAAACTCTTAACTGTATACAGCGGATACTGTAGTGTTCTGCCCACATTTTTTCCCCCAAGGCCAATACACCCTGTTGCTGCGAATATAGGTGGCTAAAAGCTCACGGATGAATCTATCACTGGGAACTGCTTCATCCAAGGTTTTTTTGCCCCTTTCCTGGTGGCCTCTGGCTAATAACTGAAGATGTGGACGTACAAAGGCCTGGCCCCATTGCCTTAATTTTAAACAACTCTGAAGAGTCATTCTGGTTCTAGAGCTCTCTGTTGAATCGACTGAGGCCTCAGAGACAATTGTAGTGTGGGTCAACTTCATCTTCTGCCCAACCTTTCATTCTTTATTTCCCGCAGATGTATCTCCTAAAAGCACTTCCCAATGAACCTTCTGCATGCGAAGGATTTTGTCTCAAAGTGTGCTTCCAGGGAACCCAAGACAGTTGGTGCCACAAGTGTCCTAAGAACCATACTTTAAAATTGAGTTTAGAAGCTAGATCAATCACTGGTCATCTAGCAGTGAGAATCCTGACACTGCCCGGCCAGTGTTGCTCAGTGGTTGAGCTTTGACCCATTAACCAGAGGTCATTGGTTCGATTCCTGGTCGGGGCACATGCCAAGGTTCTGCGCTCAATCCTCAGTGGGGGCCATATAGGAGGCAGCCAGTCAATGTTTCTATCTCTCTCCCCCTCTCCCTTCTTCTCTCTCTAAAAATCAATAACAACATTTTTTTTTTTAAAAAAGAATGCTATCACTGATAGTAGGTGAAATATGGTTAGCCCTAGCATGCTATCACAATACAACAGTTAAAACTTTCACAAGTGGTAAACTGAGAGGGAGACCAGCGGAAGGGGATGCACTGTCTGATGCAATATCTCTGTATGTAAGAGAGATGAGAGAAATCATTCTATGAAGACAGTGGAATGTGTGGCTATTGTTGAATGTCATTGATTAGTTGAAGATAGAAAATGCCAGGCTCCAGTGATTAAAGACCAACTAAAGGCAAAATGTAGACGTAGAGGGCCTGCTTGGTGGCAGGAAGATAGAAGATGAGGCTCAGGACTTAATCATGAAAGTAATGGAGCTTGATGCCAAGGCCAGGGTGGGGCATTGTATTTTGGAATATGATTATCTAGGTATATGTCTCTGAAAAATTTGACCTCACAAATTCCTTGAAGCCACTGGGCCTACAGAAGGGGTTCCTTCTCTTTGCCAGAATATAATGGAATTCCTTGGTTGAAGAATATGCAGAAGACTCATGCAAGTCTCTCTCTTAAAGACCATGCGTAAAGACCATGCTTGTCTCTCTCTTACCTCCCTCCCCATGCTCTATCTCCCGTCCTAATAGCCAGACCAATAACAAAGATAAAATCTCAGCATAGCCTAGTTGGGGATGTACGAGGCTGAAAAAGGAGGAGAAACTGAATACAGAAGGAGCTGAGGCCAGGAGTGTATGCTTGGGACTTGTTCCTGGTGATGCTGAATCAAGAGAATAGAACATAAAATTGAATAAGAGAACATTTATTCTCTTGTAATACAGGATTTAATAGTGTGTCAAGGTCCCTAAAAGCTGTGCTAATATAGTGCTAGGGATGCTACCAGAAGCTTGGAAAAAGTGATTGAAGAAGTACCAGAACTGCCACAGCAGATGGTAAAGGATCAAAAGGCACAGAGAAGTGGCCCTAGCTGGTTTGGCTCAGTGGATAGAGTGTCGGCCTGCGGACTGAAGGGTCCCAGGTTTGATTCTGGTCAATGGCACATCTCTCTCATCATTAGTGTTTCTACCTCACTCTCCCTCTTCCTTCCTCTCTGAAATCAATAAAAACATACATAGAGAAGTGGATGTGTTAAAATGGATATACTACATACGCCTAAAAACTTCTATACTAACTTAATGTTTTACCTTCTGCAAAAAGATAAAGGGTACCAGATTGTTGCTAAGCTCAGTGGTAGCTGCCCTCTTCCCTAGCTTAGGCCAGGGATGGTGGTGGAGATGCTGGTATAGAAATGGGCTCTCTGAGGACAAACAGGATTTTAGTTAGCAGTCTGTCAACATCAGAACTAATACAGGTGCAATGACCTCAATTAGTGCCAAGGTCAGAGTAGTGCTAGGAGGGCTGACTTGCAAGGAGTTACAAGATGGCTAATTACCAGAAGCAGGCAGGGCTGCTGCTACACAATGAGGATGGGGAAGAATATGTTTGTTGCTCAGGATACCCATTGGTGTGTCTCTTCATGTTGCTATGCCCAATTTGAACAATAAATGGACAAGTACAATAGCCATGGCTTGAGTAGGGCATTGTAAGCAGGGACTCAAGTCCCTTAGAGATGATACTAGTAGTCTGGAGCACCCCACCAGGAAAGCCACTTAGACCAGCATAAATTGAAAACAGGTGATAAAGGAGGGGAATTATGAGCATTATTTATGGCCTTCTAATTATACATGAACTAGAGGCCCGGTGCATGAAATTTGTGGGGGGGGGGGGGGGGGAAGGTGTTCCTCACACAATCGGACATCCCTCTCACAATCCAGGACTGCTGGCTCCTAACCGCTCGCCTGCCTGCCTGACACTGAGCCCTCAGCCTGCCACCATTCCTCAGGGAAGCCAGCCAGCCACAGAGTGGTAGGTCAACTACATCCAACCCCTTACACCTTGGGTGGGGTAGATGTTCATCTTTATTGGAGTCAACACATACTTTGGATATATGTTTGCCTTGCCTGCCTCCACTAGCACCATCATCTCATCCTTCAAGATTATCTCTCCCACAAATTGCCTCTGGCCAAGGAACCCATTCAATGAAAACAAAAACAAAAACAAAACAAAACTAAAAATAAGCTAAACTCATGACCAAAGGATTACTATGTACTTCATCACAAAGAGGTAGCTTGCTGAATTAAATGGTAGAACATTGAAAGCTCAGCTACGGTGTTGATTGGCTGGGGGGGAGGGTGGGCAACAATATCTTCTGGGAAATGGTATATGCATTGAACCATTGGCTGAATCTTTATCTCCAACAGCTAGAATATATGGGTCTGTGAAACATGGTTGAAAGTAGGGGTGTCTCTACTAACTATCACACTTGAGGACCCACTTGTGAATTTTGTGCTTCCTGTTACTTTAATGCATCTATATTATATACTAGAGGCCTGATGCATGAAATTTGTGCAAGAGTAGGCCTTCCTTCCCCCGGCTGCCAGCACTGGCTTTCTTCTGGCCCCGGGACCCGGGCTGGCTTCCCTTCGGCTCGGCTTTGTCTGGAAGGATGTCCAGTCTAATTAGCATATTACCCTTTTATTATTATAGATAATATATATGTGCACATATGTGTATTTGCACACACGCACAAATACACACTCATACACACAAAATGAATGTACTGGCCATGCTGTAAAGCAAACATTCAAGACCCTGGAGATTTCAAACATGCCTTCCATTTAAAGCAGTATGGTACATTTATGCCGATTTAATCATTAACATTAGTAAGAGGCCAATTATACTGTTCAAGAGTAAGATGTTTTACGAGAAAATGACAAAAAGATACATGTAATCATTGCAATGCCAGTTTACCATCAGATAGGATGTGCAATAATCCCTTTAGCAAGCTTAAGCTTTTACATATTAATGGCAATATTGCAGAGTGAGAAGATGCCTTTTAACTGCATCACCAAGGTCCTTACAATAAATAGATGCCGCTGCTGCTTGGCCCCATTACTGGCATGTGCTGGGAGAATAATGCTGTTTCATGTGCTCTTCCCTCCTCACTCCTGGAGCCTGGGGTGGTTTTTCAAAAAGCAATGCTGTATAGCGATTAATAATGAGGAGGGGAAAATTCATTTAGACGTTTGGCAACATCTTTGTGACACTCTGTATGGGTCTCATATAGAGTAGATTTGCCCTGCAGAGAAACGCTGGCAATGCTTTCTCCTTAAACATACGATTAACCAACTGCCAGAGACAATAGAGCATTTCGAACTCCTATTCCAATGACTAAGTTACCGTCTACAGGACTCAGAGCTACTGAAATGTATTGTAAAATGAGCTGCAGGACACAATGCATGTTTCCTCATGTGTAAGACAAAGGGTTTGGGTGAGATTATAGCCTCAGGGATCACCATCTGGGCTACAATACTTCACAATGTGAAGGCAAGAAGAAAAGGAAAAAGCAACTTGTTGACTGAGTGGAGTGAATTTTAAAAAAGAAAGAAAGAAAGGGAGGAGAAAAGAAAGAAGAAAGAAAGAAAGAAAGAAAGAAAGAAAGAAAGAGAGAGAGAGAGAGAGAGAGAGAGAGAGAGAAAGAAAGAAAGAAAGAAAGAAAGAAAGAAAAGAAAGAAAGAAAGAAAGAAAGAAAGAAAGAAAACCAATAATAAGTCCAAAGGGAAAATGTCTTTCCTGATTAAACAATTAAGACTGCACTCATCCTTTCTGAAGGTTAAGCTGAGGAACATTCTGAAGATATCATTTCTTGGGTGCCTCTGCTGGATGAAATATCTGCCCTTTCTTTTGAGCTTGAAAATGATAGAGAAGACAACCCAAATGTCAATCAAGAGTGGAAAAGAGAACGCAAGGTGGAAGTCCATTCAGCAATGAAAGTGAATCGGAACAACGATAAATCTCAGGAATGTGACACGGAGCAAAAGGAAATCACACAAGAGCACATGCTGCATGATTCCACTTGCTACGGTTCAGCGACTGGGACAGGTGGGTTTCATGGCTCAGGAGGCAGACATAGGTGGTGGAATTCTAGGGGAGAAAAGGCAGTGAGCATCATAGAGCTCAGGATGGAGATAAGCTCTGGGATGGGTGCAGGATGGGGTGCTGGCTGGGGAAGTGCTCTTAGGGCTGCTAAAGTGCTCTTATGTTCTCCGTCTTAACCTAGTGGTCCCAAAGCATTTGCTTAGTAATTGTGAAGTTCTGTAAATGCTTTTATGCCCTTTTCTGTATGTATGTCATTTCACAAAAATTCAGAGGAAAATATACTTCAAACAGTACATGTATTACCCAGAACTACATAATTTTAACATGTGGTCCTTTTAAAAATAAACAGGTAAATGTAGGGTCTCCCCTGTGCGCTTCCCAGGGGCACCCTCCTTCCTCCCCAGTTGAAGCAACTACAACATGAACTTGTTTTTATAATTGTCTACACAGGCGTCTCAATGAATAATGTATTTCCTTGTGTATTTTTGAACTTTACATCAGTTCTTTGATGCACGTATCACTCTGCGCAGTTGCCTTTTACACTCAACCTTGTTTGCGAGATCCACCCATGTTGCTGCATATAAAAGGAGTTCAGCCTCGCCACGCCCCAGTTTCCTCAGCAGCATGTATGATAGTAATGGTACCCACTACACTGGGTGGTTATGGAGTTGAAATGAGTTCATATTTATAAAGCACCTGGCATATAGTAAGGGCTACATGTGCTTACATAAATAACCTCGTTAGCTTATGAATCAGCTAATCTAATTAATTTTACCTGCTGCATAGAGTGCCATCATTTCTTTGTCCTGATGGACAGTCAGGGAAGTCCAATATTTGAATTTATGAATAAGGCGGTAATAACGGTATATTCCTGCCCTTTAAAAGCATTTACTTGGCATCTCCCACAGACTTTCCGGGCAGTATGTCTTCTGGCTTTGACTTGGATACGAGTGGGAAGGAAGTCTCAGACAGAGCAAGGCTTCACGCCTTCGGAATTCAAGAGCCGCTGTTAAATCCTCAGGCTTATTTTATTTTATTTTATTTTATCTTATTTATTTGATGACCACAAGTTTATTCAACACAAAATAATCCCTCCCACTTTACTAAAGTAGTTGACCATGTCCACAACCAAATCCACCTCTACACTGGGATTTGGTTGCTGTCTAGCCTGGGCCTTGGCTTTCTTGTCGGCAGCAGGGGGCACCGAGCTCCTCTGTAGGTGTCTGTCAGCTTCCCCTGGTTTGAGTCTTGCAGGTTGCTCTCCCTCCAGTCCTCTGGGCCTTGGCCTGCCAGTCTCAGGCATCATGTCAGGGGCCAGGTGGAGGTCCCGGCTGCCCTCGTTGGTAAGGTACCAGTACCAATGTCTCCAGGCAAGCTGTTCCTTCACGGAGCCTAGTGATTTGAGAGACCGCATGGCCTTCGTGATGTGAGGATTAGGCACATCCTTGTCTGCCAGCCCCGGGGTGTTCAGGCATGTGCACATCCGGGGCTTTGAAGTATGAAACTCAAGAGGAGTCGGGGGAGGAGAGAATCACTAATATCAACTGGGCACTTAGCCTTAAGTATTTTGTCTGCTTGATCTCATTGGGATCGATGACAAGTATTATTATCTTCACTTTTCAGATGAGGAAACTGAAGCTTGAACAGTTAAGGAACATGGTTAAGATCACACAGGCTGCAAGGGGAGGGGCTAGCATTCGAAAGAACTAATAAAAAAATGGAAGAAAAAAGGGTCAAGAAAAAATGGGTTGACAGTTTATCTCAGAAGAGGGGATAAAAAAAAAAGGATAATTGCATTGACCCCCAAAGGCCTGTATCTTGTAAAAATCCTATCCCACTTCCACTGAGGTCCGGGCAGGATTCCTTTTCTCCGGATGAGCATGTGATCAGCATCTTGGCCTAACTGGTGCAGGGGTTTTTAAGGCGGCGGGGAGGGGGAGAGGAACTGGAGTGGGAGAACAGAAAGGGATATGCTACAGAGATGATTATTGAAATTTGACAGCTTTCAAACACACTGTGTCCCTGGCAACACCTGTTGCGTCTGCCGCAGTGGTGGAGAGTCAGATGAAGAAAGACAGCTGTATACATGCCAGCAGCAGCAGGATGCTGTGCTGGGCTCCTGCTCTGCCAGCAGAAGATGTGCCAGACTCGCTGGCCCCGATTCAAATGGCTGGGTGTCGGCTGGGTTTGCCAGCGAATAAGCCCAGGGAATACATTTGCATTAACACCGCTCAGCCACCTCCCCCCTGCTCCTGCCTCTTCCTTCCCTCCCCCGCCACACACAACATCGTGCCTCTTCCCAGAATGTCATCTTCCGGCTGCTTTTCAGAACCTGGATTTCAGTGCAACATGAGGTAAGCCAGATGCTGTCCTGAATTGCCTCAAAGGAAGCCAGCATCAGCAGTGGCGAGCAAGACAAAAAACTCCATTGCAGGTTTTTGGCAGTTGGCTAGGGAAAATATCCTGGGTAATTTTAACTTGGTGCGTGTGCGTGTGCAAAGAAAGAATAGATGGGGTTTTACATTTTATCTCATGCAAACATTATGCTCACCCAGACCCTTCCTTAATTTAAGCACCTTGAAATTTGGGGGATTCTCAGCTAAGCTGGGAGACTTTCACAATTGCACTGGGATGTTATAGGAGAGTTGGGTTCTGCCTGCAAAATTGCTGCCTAAGATGGAGAAGTGGCACATATGTCTAATTTATTTTTATCTTTTCTCAAGACTCCAGGAATAAGAGATCTCAGATCTAGATGAGGGAATTTTTTTCTGTATAGAGATATATATATATATGCTATAAATATATATAATTTCAGCCACTTCATGCCAACATGCAATAGAGGTAATGAGAAAGATAAAGCCTTAAGAACTTTGTGGATTACTGTTTTTGATAGCCTTTGTCCCAGAAGTCTTAATGAGTGACTAGACTTAAAACGAGAGAAATTACCCTGTTCTTCTTTCTGACCTTCTAAACATTATGCCTGTGTGCACACCCACCCACCCACACACTACACTTCTTGATAAAGGCTTTCACTTCATTTCAGTGTAGTGTTTGTAAAGGAAGATCATCAACACTTATGTTTGATTATTTTCTCTCTTAACGATGGTCTTTCTCGAGTAGCTTTCAGTTGAAATAAGTCATGCCAGGAATTCCCACTTAAGCAACATGTTTTGAGTCAAAATTTTATTTTAGATATTTATCTCCCATATATATTTACCTATGTACAGAAAGGTGTATGTACAAGGATATTCTTTACAGCATTAAAAAAAATAATAGCAAAAGACTGGGAAAACTCTAAAGGCCCAACCATAGGGCATAGGGCATTGATTGTACATCCATAAAATGAGCATAAGAAGCATGAATCAGCTCCATATGTGTAGACATGGGCTAACCTTAGAGACATATCAAGGTGTAGAATAATGTGCATAGTGGTGTGCTATCATTTGTGTAAAAATAGAAAGTAAATATACACGTAAATATATATGCTTATCTATACTTAGACTATGTCTGGAAGGATAAACAAGCATTTAACAGTGGTTAACTCTGAAAATGGGAGCCACATGATCTGATACACAGATTTTACTGTGAATTTTTTGTACTGTTTTAATTTTTCTATTGTTGTGTACACATGCCGCATTTTCAAAAGTATAAAAAGTAAATTAATAAAATAAACGTCTCACTAAGCTCTGAAGTTGGGTAATAGATATTTAATTTTTAGATGTTATATTTTAATCTTTCAATTATAGTTGCCAAACTAATATTATATTAGTTCCAGGTGTACACATAGTGCTATAACTTACGAAGTGCTCACCCAGGTAAGTCCAGTACCCATCCGACACCATACTAAGTTTTTTGTTTTATCATGAGTGTGATGTCATACACAACTAGTTTGACTAGATCAGTGACTTGATTAGTTGCATTAGACTTGCTTGTGACACAATGCAATCAAATGATTAGTTATGTCCATAAATTATGATAAGAGAACTTGTAATGTCTGGGTGGAAAGACATGCTCACATCACAAAAGCAGGGTGCTTGGGAAAACAGCTGATTTCTGAACTTCTGTGTACAAAGGTGAAGTGAAAGTCACTCTATATTGAAAAGCATGATAGTATGTTCAGTTTCTTTTTAGCTAAAATAATCCGCTTTATAGTGTATATTTTTATCTGTATATGATTATATAGTGATATTTTCCTTACTGGCCATGAACATCCAACTCTTCACCTTGGCATAATACAATGAAACTAATAGCTATTTATCCTGAAATGTATGTTAAATTAAGATTTTTATGGCCCATGATTTTAGAAATGTTTGGTATACTTTCCTGCATTTTAATAGTGTGCACTAATTATTCTTTTCTTTGTATTCTGGTAAATCTAGAGGTTTTAAAGTAGCTAAGTATAGTTTTAGGATAGGCATTATCTGTATTGTTATTTTCAATGTATTTTTTTATATTCTTACATTTGGCCATAACATATAAAGGAAGTTGTCTTGCGGTTTAAAGCCAAGAGAAGGAATTCTGCCTTCCTGTGATGGGTTTATTAGATCTGGTGGCTACTACCAGTCTTACTTAGCCTCCCTCTCAGCAGCAGATTTCAACAAGGATGTACCAGGTACAGGACAGTCAGACTTGAGTTTGGATCCCTTGATACCCCAGCTAAGTGACCACATAACCTTTGGCAAGTTTCTTCACTTCTCTAATCCTCCACTTCCTCATCTATCAAATGAAGATGATAGAGATCATGAGGATTAAATAAGATAATGAATGTCAAATACTTTGTACAGTTGCAGGTCCACGTTAAGTACTCAATAAATGTTAGCTGTTCCGATTAGCAGATGCTCCTCTAAGTTGTAATTTGATTCTCAGCAAGGACAGCTCTGTTCTCCGACTCCAGGCCACTTTCCTGACACAGGTCGTATGTAGGACGTGTGCTTCGCAGTAATATTGGCTGTATTTGGCCAAGTCTGTGCTTCTCTCTGTCTTCATTACATGGGAGAACCCACACAAATCTGCAAATGAACGTAAGCCACTGTCAACGTGGGATCTTTGGAAGCACATGCAAAAAACCAAATCATATAGTGGATTGTGTTTGAGTAACAACAGCCTTAAATGGAAGCTCATTGTGATGCTTGGGTTCCAAACCAAGGGCCTTTCTTAGAAGTCAGAGGAGTTTACCCGGAAGGGCTTTGATGCCCCCACCTCTTAGGTGGTTGCTAAAGTAGATTTTCTTGCTTTGAATTCTACTTTCTACTCAGATTTCTCTATTAAGATCTTCATGATATTTTCAGCTTGCTCCACACCTTCTTGCTCATCTCCCAATCCCAGCGAGGCTTCCATTTGGCTGGTAGGTCATCCAGTCCTTTCCCAGGGCGTCAAACAAAGCCATGGGAGCGGAGGCAGTCACAGATATCTCTTCACATCAGCGGGTGGAGAGAGCCTCTGCACCACATCTTTTGTTGAAAACCCAGATCATTGAGATGGTCACACTGTCAGTCTGTCAGCATGTGGATATGACTAGTATGAAATAAAAAAAAGACAAGTGATTTAGAGAGCTGTTCAGAGAAAGAACCTAAAAATGAAACCCAGTGTTAATTGATCCTCTTGAGCTGTTGTTCCTTATTTAGCCTCAATTAAAAAAAAATATATTTTTTATTGATTTTATAGAGAGGAAGGGAGAGGGATAGAGAATTAGAAACATCAATGAGAGAGAAACATCAATCAGCTGGCTCCTGCACGCCCCCTACTGGGGATTGAGCCCGCAACCAAAGTATATGCCCTTGACCATAATCGAACCCGGGACCCTTCAGTCCACAGGCCGACACTCTATCCACTGAGCCAAACAGGTTAGGGCTCTAGCCTCAATTTTAACACTAACATTTACTAGTAGATATTGAAAAAGACTTCCTTTGCTGCTCAGGTTGCCTCTCATCCTCTTTTTAAAAATTAAAATATTATTTATTTATTAAAATTAAAACATGTTAAAGTACAAAGAAAAAAATTTTATGTCAATTCATCAACTATAAATAACAACTGTTGACTTAGTGGCATATTTTCTATCTGTATTTTTCAATAAGGAAAAAAATCTTATTATTTTTATAAAAATGAAGCAGACACATAAGAGAATCAGACATTGAAGAATGATGGTGAATATAGAAAATTCACCTCAAATTCAATCACCCAGAAATAACATTGTTACTATTAGATTAGATGAATATATTTTCGATATCTTTTGGTATATACATACACATACAGAAGGAGAAGGAAAGGGAGGGCATAGGAGAGGTAAAAATGCTTTTACAAAATGGGGACCATAACTTAGAAGTTATTTGTAATAAAATAAAAACAAGATACATGTAATTTCCTTTAATATAATGGAAGAATAGCCCTAGCCAGTTTGGCTCAGTGGATAGAGCATAGGCCTGCAAACTGAAGGGTCCCAGGTTTGATTCTGGTCAAGGGCACATGCCTGGGTTGTGGGCTCAATCCCCGATGTTTCTATCTCTCTCTCCCTCTTCCTTCCTCTCTGAAATCAATAATATATATATATTGGAAGAATAAAAAGAAACTTTAGGAATTGTGGAACTTTAAATGTTTCCTCACAATAAGAATTAAAACATTCTAAATGCTATTTCTAAACCTAAGGAAAGAGATAACAAACTTTGAATAGGAGATAATATTTATTTCAATATCAAATACCTCAATTAAGCTTTTCTGTGAAATAAGATGTTAGTACTCTTACATGGTCTCTCATCTCCTCTACCCTCCCTTCCCAATGTTTATGTTATCATTTGTACAATGCCCATGTTTATAATATTGAGATTCTGGTCTTTTAACATGCATTATATTAAGTCATTTAAAACATTTAAATGAATATGATATTCATTGTCAGTCCTTTCACAACAGTTTCCATTCTGAGTTATGAATTTTATTAATCTCTCTCTATAAAAGCCCAGCTACTGTTATGGAGGAATGACCAGAATGACTGGTCACTAGACATGCACTGACCACCACCAAGGGGCAGACGCTCAATGCAGGAGCTGCTCCCTGGTGGTCAGTGTGCTCTCACAGTGGGAGCACTGCTCAGCCAGAAGCTGGGCTCATGGCTGGCGAGTGCAGCAGTGGTGGCAGGAGCCTCTCCCGCCTCTGTGATAGTGCTAAGGAGCGGCGAACCAAGCAGTAAGGAGTGAGCAGGTGGGCAGTTAGGAGCTAGGGGTCCTGGATTGTGAGAGTGATGTCCTACTGCCAGTTTAGACCCCCAAGGAGTCTCAGATTGTGAGAATGTGCAGGCCGAGCTGAGGGTCCCCCCCAACCCCCCCTCCCACACACACACACAAATTTTGTGCATCGGGCCTCTAGTCTCATAATAAGATAATTTAATTGTCAAGTAGTTTTTTAAGAAGGCTCTATTTCTGTGTGTGTGTGTTTTTCTAGTTTGAAAATATCTACCTTGTAGCTTTCATATAAGAACAATACTTGCTCCATTAGATATAATTTGCTTGAATCAGATTCATTTCTTCAGAACTCTGATCAGCATGTATAGATTTATGTAACCACCACCACAATCATTACATAGAGCTATTCCATCATTACAAAGACCTCCTTCGAGCTACCCTTTTATAGTCATATCCACTTCCCTTCACCACCACTCCTAACCCCTGACAACCACTAATCTGTTTTCCATCTCTAATTTTGTCATGTTGAAGTTAATTTTATTTATTAATTGTTTTATTTTTATTTTTTGCTCAGTATGATGCCTTTGCAATCCAGTTAGGACATTTCCTTTATTGTGCAGTGGTCATTCACTGGTTGTCCTCCTTTTTCTTCTGGCAAGAGCATACTGATTTTATTTTTGGAGGATCACTTTTTCTACATTTTCAGTCCACTCACCACCACAACCCTAACCCCAGTCTCCTGGGTAGTCATATGACCAAAACCTGTTCTCAGATTGTTCTCAACATGAGGGGGTAAGGGCCAGCATAGAGAGAGGTATTATACACTCTACAGTACCCTATGTTAAGTCTTCTAGAGAAAGAGGGTGAAAAGTTTTTATAAGGAATTTGTAAAACCTTCCCAGAGGAGGTGATATTTGGGTTGAGTAATACTTTTCTAGCAGAGAAAGTAGAAGGGGCAATAAATCATCATCATTGCCAGTGAAATATTAAGAACAGATAGGCACACCATATGTTAAAAGACATAGAAAACTATATGAAGATTATGTGTACCTTTACCTGAAAATACCCCTGTAATTGAGAATTCAGAAAAAAAATGCTTATGAACTAAGCATTTACTGCTACTCAATTTAGAAAGATAATTATTTAGCTAAGATTTCCTGCTTTGATTAAAATGAAAGTATTTTGGATTTTTAAAGTTTGTTCAAATTACATGAAAGATATTAAGATCATATTAAGAAATTCAAATTATGAAAAAGATATCTCATTAAAATTTTTATTTGAATGCTGAAGTATAAAGAAAAGGATAATTGTGACCTTACCAATTCTTCTTTCTGACCTGTTTAGTTTTTAGACATATTCTGTCAACCACAATTCTTTTCTTCCATCCGCCTTGGCATATGAATAGAAACTCTGCAAGAGGGTTTACAATAATCACTTTGCACAATAATAATAGGAATCTCTCAATACATTCACTGACATTATTCTACTTTAGTTCTACTCAAAGAAGCATATACTTTGGATTAATCCACTCAATATTTCAAACTCTTTTTTATGTGTTTTCCTATACTGCAGAAGCTAGAGACTCCCTTGCAACTAGGGTCTCAACTGTAATTTGGTTTCACCAATCAGGTATATTTGCCAAAGAGAAGAATACAGAACTGAGTTTAGAAGAATTAACAGATCTGTCGCTTTGTGCTGTTCCTAGAAACTCAGCCTAGAATCTGTTTCTTTGGCCATCCTACCCATTCCATAAGCCATGTTGTACAGTGTAATAAATCCATTTCTGCCTTAATGAAACAGCATAGATTCTGTTCTCTGTAACTGAACCCTGACTAATAGTGTCACCTTTGGCCAAAGTTCTGTATTTGATTTTTTAAAAAATATAATATTTTTAATGTTGTCATAAAAAATAAAAAATTTAAAAAAGAATTTATGAAAGCTAACAGTACTTTCTGAAACTTAAAATATATATAATCACTTAAGTATAAATTTATGTATAAAAATAACATCAATTTATGTATTAAAAGTAGAATTTGGTGTAGAGCACCCAAAATAGTTTTTATTTTAAAATAAAGTATATTCCATTTTTGTTCATAATGAAAATAAACTTGTGTTCATAATAATGATGTTAGACAACAGTAAAAAGAATAAGGAAAAAAAAGGCATGTTTATTTATAATATTCCCCTGAGATTATCTCCATTCTTTTTCTATGCTTAGACATATACAACACACATATTTTATAAAAACAAGAACATGACAAAAATTTGCTCTGTAATATGCTTTTCATCTGGTATATTGTGAACATATTTTATATTAAATCTTTATCATGGTTATTAAATTCTTTGTTGACATTGTATATATCTTGTATAGATTTTTATAACCCATCACCTATCCTATCTAATAAAAGAGAAACATGGTAATTAGCCGTACGGCTGCTACCCTTCCCATTGGCTAATCACTGAGATATGCAAATTAACTGCCAACCAAGATGGCGGCCGTCAGCCAGGCAGCTGATGCGAACAGGGAGGTTTGCTTGCTTCAGTGACGGAGGAAGCCAAGCTTCCCCGCCTTCCTTGCCGGCCTCTGAGCTGCACTCTAAGAAACATTGTAACAAATATAGAAGCTAAACAAAACCCCAGAAACCTCCTTTCCCCTCGGGAGTTCAACTGGGAGAATGAGAGTTCGATTGCTCCCAATGATGTGCGCTGACCACCAGGGGGTGGCACGGAACATGGCAGGTGACCAGCAGCGGAGGCAGGGCACTGAGGGAGCGAGGAAGGGGGAGGCAGGGAGGCGGTGGTGGGGGGACCGTGTGGTGGTAGTGCTCAGGGAGGTGGGGAACCCGATCGGCCCTGACCGCTGGCCAGGGCTAGGGACCCTACCTGTGCACGAGTGAGCTAATAATCTGATAGGGAAAAAGCAGAATTTCACTTCATTTAGTTTTTTCCTCTCCTCCTTCTTCTCATAGAAAAACAAATAAACAAACCACCTATTCTTTAGTTGTACATAAGTTTTTCTTCCTCCCTAACGATCACTATTCTATGTTTTTTGGCTTCTTTAGTTCCAGATTTTTATCCGTTCATGTTCCTTATCATAATGTTAAATGTAGATATGGGTTTAAAGGCTGCAGTTATTCTTCAAGGGTTTTGAAATAGCATTTCTGAGGCTGAAGCTGAACCAGATGGCACATTTCTCCTGCCTTTTGAGTTTATAATTCCTGTAGCATTTACTACGGTGACACTCTAGGATGTAGAAGGTCCAGTGTCACAGCTCTGAGCTCTCCGGATCCTGGAGGACAACCCCCTGGCAGTCTGTATATGATTCTGTGGTTCAAATTATCAGAGCCTGTTTCATCGCTACCTCTGCATACACACAGTCTCTCTTCAAACAGCCACAGGGCTCATTGCTATTATTAATCTGTCTCTGTTGCCAGATTCATAGCTTCAGAGTAAGAAAATATTATCTGAGCAAATATTTAAGCAGACTTCTCTACACGGTTATGCTTCATTAAAGAGCAGCTTTCATTCCGTTTGCTCTGGAGTAAAGTGAAATGCTCCAAATCAATACACTCTCCAGTTTCCCCCGGCATTTTTTTCCACGCTAGGAAGACAAGGGCTTCTTGGGAAGGAAGGCTTTAGGATGAGGAGCCCTCCTCTCTTATTCATGCCCCTCTTCCAGAATTCTGTCTGTGAGGGGAAAGCATTGTGACTGAAATGGATAAAATCAAGGGCATTTGTGTGCACCCTTGGGCAAAGTGGTACAGTATAAGTCACACTCTTCTAACTGCCGAAGCCTATGCTTGGAATTGGCCCACTTGACATTCAACCTCCTTCTTGTGAGCTCTCCTGACTTTTTCAGGTATTTGGCTGGACTGGAAACCATCAAAGCATAGGATTATCTGTACAATATCCTATGGTTACATGGTGCCAGGACTCCCCTCCTAATATAATATAAGGTCCTTCCCTCTTCTGCCTGAATTGCCCCTCCTTGTTTGTCAGTTGAATGCACGCACTACAGAGAGTGAAAAGTGAAAAAAAAAGCTAGATGTTGAAATTATTGATCTGGATAAGTAGTGTAGGTAGAACAAGCTGCTGTGATTGATCACAACAGCAACAACAAAGCTTAAAAGAAGTGTTCTTAAAATTTCTAATCACTAATATTTTCAAGGATATTGGGAGACTTGTCTGGTTGATGTGGTTCACCTTGGCACAGGTGATTTGAGGAAATGTCCATGTTTTCTCTTAAAAGCAGTTGTTTAAGGAGCAGTGTCTTTCAGCTGGTGGTGTTTGTGCTGATAACTCCCTGTTTGTGTTGTTGTTGATGATAACTTATGGGTGGAAGAAGTGCTGATGAGCTTATGTGGAGTCTTGGGCTGATGAGCCATTCAAACTCCTGTTGGGCCCGTGTTGGGTCAGGGAAATAGCAGCCAAGAAACTAGATTCCTTTTCTCTTAATAACTTTTTCCTTTATGTTTTTATATCCATGCCTACTGAAAAATGGCTGTTGCTAGCTCCTTCCACCTTATTTTATATTAAAGCTTTGTGAAATAAAGACCATGGAGTCCTGTTCCCAATTTCCAGAGAGGCCACACTATCAGTGTCTTCAGGCAGATGAATCAGTTCTATCATTTGGTATCTTCAGTGAAAATTGGGGCATGATTGTGTAATGGATCACTTGAGAATATGTTGACATTGGGTTGTAGGGATGTTTTTTCAACACTCATTGAAGGAAAACTACAATTTATTATTTTGGATCACAAAATTGTATTTATTTTTTAAATTAATTAATTTATTTTCTTTATTGATTAAGGTATTACATATGTGTCCTTATCCCCCCATGGCCCCCTCATTCCCTGGCTCATGCCCTCACCCCCTTGGTGTCTGTGTCCATTGGTTATGCTTATATTCATGATAAAGTCCTTTGGTTGATCTCTTCCCCTTCCCCCCACCCTCCCCTGCCTTCCCTCAGGTTTGATGGTCTGATCGATGCTTCTCTGTCTCTGGTTCTGTGTTTGTTCACCAGTTTATGTTGTTCATTATATTCCACAAATGAGTGAGATCATGTGATATTTATCTTTCTCCAACTAACTTATTTCGCTTAGCATAATGCTCTCCAGGTCCATCCATGCTGTTGCAAATGGTAGGAGTTCCTTCCTTTTTACAGCAGCGTAGTATTCCATTGTGTAGATGTACCACAGTTTTTTAATCCACTCATCTGCTGATGGGCACTTAGGCTGTTTCCAAATCTTAGTTTTAAGGGTTTAATCGCCAACATTTACAGGGAACTCATACAACTTAACAAAAGGAAGATAAACAACCCAATAAAAAATGGGCAATGGACCTAAATAGATACTTTTCGAATGAGGACATACAGAAGGCCAAGAGACATATGAAAACATGCTCAAAGTCACTAATCATCCAAGAGATGCAAATCAAAACGACAATGAGGTACCATCTCACACATGTCAGATTGGCTATCACCAACAAATCAACAAATGACAAGTGCTTGTGAGGATGCAGAGAAAAAGGCACCCTCATGCACTGCTGGTGGGAATGCAGACTGGTGCAGCCACTGTGGAGAACAGTATGGAGTTTCCTCAAAAAACTAAAAATGGAACTTCCATTTGACCCAGTGATCCCACTTCTAGGAATATCTCCCAAGAAGAAACACCAATCAGAAAGGATATATGCACCCCTATGTTCATAGCAGCCCAATTCACAAAATTGTGTTTAGAATTAGAGATAAAAATATCAGACTTTTACCTTATATTTAAAAATAGACATTTTGTTATATTAAGAAAAAAACCATCTAGCTCTATCTTGTTATTTCTTTATCACAAAGAAGAGAGAAGTAAAATCCATATTTAAAAGGCTGTGGAACGTTGTGTATTTAAAGTACTCAGCAAGTTATTCCCTAAAGCACTCCATATGATATGTAAATCTTTTGATCTTTCACCAAATGCATGAATACTATAAAGAATAATGAGTACAAGCTTGGAAAATACAATATTGACTGTCAACGTAGTGCACTTAGCCACAATCATTATTTGTATGGCTTTTGCAACATAACTGGAGGGAATATGTTAAGTACATGCCAGTGTCTGCTAAAGAAGATTTAATTTTATAAGAAAGACTTCTTTCCCTTTCCTCTTCCACTAGTTATTCTCTTTTTAAAACCATTTTCTCAAGATGGAAAGAGTCTTTTATAAGGGTGGAATTGACTAGATTTAAAAAAAAGAAGCCCTGATACCCGTTGCTACTAATTAACGTATGATGGATAAACTAAGTTGGCTTTGGAAAGTATCTCTCCATGATACCCTGCAGAGAGACTAGTTAAGTAACGATAAGCTGTCCTTTACAGAAATTTTTATTTAAAAGTTAGTCTGGCAATCTAAATGAAGTGTTTTCTTCCAGTGTAGTTTGGAGAAAAGTTAAATTGACATTCTTGAACATTTTCTTTTTTTTTGCTATAAAATATTTTATTTATTTATTTTTTAATCTTTATTGTTCAGATTATTACAGATGTTCCTCTTTTTTAAACCCCCTATAGCTCCCCTCCACCTGGTTCCCACCCCACTCCAGGCTTTTCCCCCCACCCACTGAACTTGTCCATAGGTGTAAGCTCTTTGTCCAATCTTTTCCTGCACCCCCCACAACACCTTCCCCCTGAGAATTGTCAGTCTGCTCCCTTTCCATGCCCCTAATTCTATTACATTCACCAGTCTGTTCTGTTCATCAGGTTTTTTATTCATTTGATTTTTAGGTTCACTTGTTGATAGATATGTATTTGTTGTTCATAATTTTTTATCTTTACCTTTTTCTTCTTCTTCCTCTTCTTAGAGAATACCCTCCAGTATTTCATATAATACTGGTTTGGTGGTGATGAACTCCTTTAGCTTTTTCTTGTCTGTGAAGCTCTATATCTGACCTTTAATTCTCAATGATAGCTTTTCTGGGTAGAGTAATCTTGGTTGTAGGTTCTTGCTATTCATCACTTTGTATATTTCTTGCCACTCCCTTCTGGCCTGCATAGTTTCTGTTGAGAAATCAGCTGACAGTCATATGGGTACTCCCTTGTAGGTAACTAACTGTTTTTCTCTTGCTGCTTTTAAGATTCTCTCTTTGTCTTTTGCCCTTGGCATTTTAATTATGATGTGTCTTGGTGTGGTCCTCTTTGGATTCCTCTTGTTTGGGGTTCTCTGCGCTTCCTGGACTTGTAAGTCTATTTCTTTCACCAGGTAGGGGAAGTTTTCTGTCATTATTTCTTCAAATAGGTTTTCAATATCTTTCTCTCTCTTTTCTTCTGACACTCCCATAATTCGGATGTTGGTGCACTTGAAGTTGTCCCAGAGGCTCCTTACACTATCTTCATATTTTTGGATTCTTTTTGCTTTTTGCTTTTCCGGTTGCTTTTTTTGCTTCTTTGTATTTCAAATCTTTGCCTTGATTATTGGGATCCTCTAGTCTGCTGTTGAATCTCTGTATATTATTCTTTATTTCAGACAGTGTATGCTTAATTTCTGATTGGTCCTTTTTCATATCCTTGAGGGTTTCACTAAATTTCTCAGAGGTTTCTAGAAGATTTTTGAGTAACCGTATAACCGTGGTTTTGAACTCTAAATCCAGTATTTTGCTTTCATCCATTTCTTTCATTTGTGACATGTTTCTTTGTCTCCGCATTTTGGCTGCTTCCCTGTGTTTGTTTCTATGTACTGGGTAGCTGCTAAGTCTCCTTAAGTTGATAGAGTGGCCTTGTGTGGTAGGTGTCCTATAGGGCCCAGTAGCTCAGCCTCCCCCAGTCACCTGAGGTGGACGCTCTTGGTGCACCCCTTTGTGGGCTGTTTGCACAGTCTTGTAGTTAACCCTTGATTGCTGTTGGTATCACTGGGAGGAATTGACCTCCAGGCCAATTGGCTGTGATGACCAGCTGTGTCTACACTGGAAGATCTGTTGTGCAGGAGACACCCTTATGGGGCAGGACTTACTTCAGTGGGGCTTTGGTGCTCACTGAGTCTGCCCCTTGAGTGTGTCTCTTATGGATGTGAAGAGTTATAATCAGTTATGGTCTCACTCTGACCACTGGGTACACTGGCTCTTGGTTCTCCAAGGAGGTGCAAGGTCAGCCACTGTCTGGGGCTGCCCAGCAGGAGCTATAGAGACATCTGTAGATTCTTCCTCTTTGTATGGGGTTTGGAAGTGCCCAGACAAGGCCTAGCTGTGAAACAAGGCAGGCTGCTGCTGCCGGCCTTGGGCCTTCTTTTGGAAGCTCTGGGGCTCTCTGACACAGCTTCAGTTTGACAGGTTTTAGGTGGAGAGAGGACAGGCCATTCATATTCAAAAGCCGATGTGCACAGCTTGGGTGGGGTTGTAAATTGGGTGGGGTGGGGATCTCTGGGAATCACCAGGGGGGAGCAAACAGCAATGGTTGCCAGTCAGCCTTGCACCGGAGAGGTCCCTAGGTCTCTACATCCCGCATCCCTGTGCAGGAACAATGATCGCTGAGATCACCTCTGAGAGAAAGCCGCCCTCACATTCCTGTCCCGGTGCCAGACAGTCCAGTTTCTCCCCATATGTGTCTGGGTCCCCCAGAGTCTTGCCCGGAACTGAAATTCAGAACAAGCAGGAGCTTGTATCTCCCTCCAGATTAAAAGAACAGTACATCCAAGTGCCAGCACTTTCCGCACCTCTGCACCTCTTACCAGTCTCAATGCACTTTCTTCACCTCTCCAGTTGTGGAACTTCCACTCAGCCAGCTTTCCCACGGTTCTGGGTGGTCGTTGTTGTGCCTTTTAGTTGTTATTTTGATGTGGTTGTGAGAGGCAGCAAGTATAGGTATTTACCTATGCCGCCATCTTGGTTTCCTGTTCCTGAATATTTTAGAAATTACAAATTCTGTTTGAACTTGTTCCATAGGTTGTATTTGACACAAACAAACAAGTCACAATCTTTTTTATGTATCAGTTAAAATTTGAGAGAAACCAAGGGGGCGGCATAGGTAAACACTGGAGTTTGCTGCCTAGCACAACCACTTCAAAATTACAACTAAAAGAAGGAACGGACATCACCCAGAACCACAGGAAGGCTGGCTGAGTGGAATTTCTACAACTAGAAGGAAAGAGAAAAGCATACCGAGACTCAGAGGAGGTGTGGTGCTGAAGTAAATACAAAGGTGCGGAGGTGCATGCGGAGAGGGCTGGCGGCTGAGGACACGATTGTCTTTTTCAATCGGGAGGGAGTCTCAGGCTCTGAGCTCCAGTTCTGGGCAAGTCTCTAGGGACCCAGACTCATACAGGAGAAGCGGGACTGTCTGGCATCGGTCGGAACTCGAGGGCAGCTTTCTCTCGGAGGTACTTGCAGCAATTGCTGGGACACTGAGAAGCAGGGCCTCTGAAGGCAGGACTGAGAGCAGCCATAACTGCTCGCTCTGCCTGCCCTGTTGATCCCTTGGGACCCGCCCCACCCAAGCCTTGCACGGAGGCGTTTGCTGGATAGCCTCAGCCAGAGGCTAGATTAGCACCTCCCTAGAGATCCAGGACAGAAGTTCTCCCACTGCAGACACAGCTGATTCTCACAGCCAATTGGCCTGGAGGACAATCCCTCCCAGTGTTACCTACAACAATCAAGGCTTAACTACAACAAGACTGTGCACAAAAACCACAAGGGGGAGCACCAAGAGTGTCCTCCTCAGGTAATTGGGGAGGCTGAACCACTGGGCCCCAGAGGACACTTAGCACAGAAAACCACTTTATCAACACAAGGAAGCATAAAAAATGTGGAGACAAAGAAACAGGACACAAATGACAGAAATGGAGGAAAGCAAACTGCTGGATATAGAGTTCAAAACCACACTTTTAAGGTTTTTCAAGAATTTTCTAGAAACCGCCGATAAATGTAGTGAGATCCTCAAGAAATCTAGTGAGACCCTCGATGCTGTGATAAAGAACCAACTAGAAATTAAGCATACACTGACTGAAATAAAGAATATTATACAGACCCCCAACAGCAGACCAGAGGATTGCAAGAATCAAGTCAAAGATTTTAAATATGAAGAAGCAAAAAACACCCAACTGGAAAAGCAAAATGAAAAAAGAATCCAAAAATACGAAGATAGTGTAAGGAGCCTCTGGGACAGCTTCAAGCGTACCAACATCCGAATTATAGGGGTGCCAGAAGAAGAGAGAGAGCAAGATATTGAAAACCTATTTGAAGAAATAATGACAGAAAACTTCCCCTACCTGGTGAAAGAAATAGACTTACAAGTCCAGGAAGCGCAGAGAACCCCAAACAAGAGGAATCCAAAGAGGACCACACCAAGACACATCAGAATTAAAATGCCAAGAGCAAAAGACAAAGAGAGACTCTTAAAAGCAGCAAGAGAAAGAAAGTTAGTTACCTACAAGGGAGTACCCATACGACTGTCAGCTGATTTCTCAACAGAAACTTTGCAGGCCAGAAGGGAGTGGCAAGAAATATTCAAAGTGATGAATACCAAGAACCTACAACCAAGATTACTTTATCCAGCAAAGCTATCATTCAGAATTGAAGGTCAGATATAGAGCTTCACAGACAAGAAAAAGCTAAAGGAGTTCATCACCACCAAACAGTGTTACATGAAATGCTGAAAGGTATCCTTTAAGAAGAGGAAGAAGAAGAAAAAGGTAAACATACAAATTATGAACAACAAATACACTTCTATCAACAAGTGAATCTAAAAATCAAGTGAATAAATAATCTGATGAACAGAATGAACTGGTGATTATAAAAGAATCAGGGGCATAGAAAGGGAATGGACTGAATATTATTGGCGGGGAAAGGGGTGTGGGGGATGCGGGAAGAGACTGGACAAAAATCGCGCACCTATGAAAGAGGATAGTGGGTGGGGAGTGAGGGCGGAGGGTGGGGTGGGAACTGGGTGGAGGGGAGTTATGGGGGGGAAAAAGAGGAACAAATGTAATAATCTAAACAATAAAGATTTAATAAAAAAATAAATAAATCAGAAAGCAGGTCTAATTAAAAAAAATAAAATAAAATTTGATATTTTAATCCACTTGGTGTTAGTCACGGTAGTGAGCTATTTTGTTGTGGTGCTTGGTTGCATTTATGATGTGGTAAGACCTGGTTAGTTAGTCCAGTCCTGAACATGCAGAGCTGCTAGTGAAGGACAAATGGCTCACTGGACAAATGGCATGATTTGTGAGTAGTTGATATCCAAATGGGAAGAAAAATTGATTCCCATGATGAGGTATGTGATCCCAAGATGCTAGTGTCTCAAACTACACAGGCACATAAATATATACAACTCTGCTTGGATGCATGGAACTCTGTGGGTGCATGGCCACATTAAACCTTCTAAACTTCAGTTTTTAAGAGTTTGTGAATAGACTTGATCTTAAAATTTGCATGGAAATTTAAAGAACTTAGATATTTAATGGGATATCTTGGAAAGAAGTATGAATTTGGAGGTCTTCACTATCTGATTTCATGACTTATTATAAGGCTACAGTCATTGAAATAATGTGATATTAGGTACACACATATACAGGCAATGGACAGAATAAAGAGCCCCATACTTTGGCACAAACAAACATTTGATTTTTTATAAGTCCAGTGGGGAAAGAAAATCTTTTTCGACCAGAGGCTACATTTCTGAGGTTGGGTTGCCACAGTTGTATAATTTCTGCTTTTTAAAATGTAGTCACAAAACCTGAAACTAGATCTCATAACAAGACACAGGGTCTTCAGCATGCACCAGCCCTTTGAGTGGCTGCATATTTCTATCACAGGCATCCATCTGGGTGTAGTTTTGCACCTATGCACTGGCCTGACCCCAAGGATATTTATACCAAGCCACTTGAATACTTAGAAAGATAAAAATGAATCTATTGAAAAAAAATGAATCTATTGCTACAACCCCAAGGCATGAGACTTACATGCTGATTTGTTCTGCTTCTTTAAAAAATGCCTCATTATTACAGCAAATGTCACATCAGAAGCTTTTTTTTATTATTAGCAAGATGCAGAACACTTCCTCAAGAAAATACAAAGAAATCTTACGCATTTCTATATATCACAATATATCCAGGAGTCAATTTTTTTTGGAGAAGTCGTCTTCTTGTTTTGAGTGACAACTCCTAATTACGACAACAAACACTACTGTTCAATTCAGCAACCGAACAGATGGATCCCCAGATGCACCTACTGAAAAATCAAAAAGACCAAGATCCAAATTTCTCTGTGTTTTTTGTTTGTTTGCTTATTTATTTTTAATTTTATTATCATTTGTTGTGGTTGACGGCTCTAATGCCAGTTGAACCTGAATTTAGAAATCCTCAATAAAAAGTATATTATAAGAAACAAATTCTTATTTCTAGATAATTGATCCTATTTTAACTTAGTCAACAGTTAATGTTATTTACAAATAATTACTTTTTTCCCAGATTATAGTTTGAGTGAAGAGTCTTTGATAAAACACCAGATGTTGAAAGTAAGAGTTGTAATTTAGACTTCGTGATCAAGGTTAGGAAGGAAAATATTCTGGATATGTCCATGTTTGCTTACTCAAACAGAACTATTAAGATAAAATGATATTCCAGCTCAAAAGTAGTTATACTTCTAATCTATTATCATCTTTTCAGATATATTTTAGATGTTTAACCCATTTGAGATGGTTTTGGATAGGGTAGATGTTGAGTTGCTTTAACAAAGTAACTTAATATAGTGGCTTAAAGAAGATAGTTCTAGGGAAAATATTCTAAGGAGGTAGGACAGTTCTATTAAACATGATCATTAAGGAACCCATCTTGTTGGCCTGCCATCCCTTAGGGCATTGTCTTGTTTGCATAATCAAAGCTGAATTTGATTAATCAAAGCTTGGACATGGTCGCATCCATACCCCAGCTTAATGGTAATGGGAAAGAGAGGTGCACTGGGACAAGTGGCTCGGCTTTAAAGTTGGAGGTCCCAGAAGATGCAAACATTCCATGGCCTGGACTTAGTCACATAACCATGCTTGGTTGTAAGGGAGGCTGAAAGTGTAGTCATTACTTGAGCATCCACATACCTGGTTTAAACTCTAGTGTTATGGAAGGATGGGAGAACAGATTTTGGCATTTTCTGGTCTTTGTGGGACACTGATAGAAACATTATAATGCTGAGCTTGGAAGCACTAGCTTCAAAAGGCAGGGCTTGTGGGTCAAACAATAGTTAAGCTGTACTAAAATTTATATTGCATAATAAGGGAAATAGAATGCAATGTATTCCAAATGGATATTTTTGGGAGCAGCACTAAGGCAGAAAGATAGTAAAAGGCCCAAAGCTTAAATAAACACATTGAATAGGAGGTGATGTGTTGCAAGACAAATGAAAATCAGTTGATTTACTAGGCCTCTATCCAAATGAAAATAAGGTCACCCCTGATTCTGAGAGGTTCATATAGGAAAGGGAAAGAATTCTAATTAGGATTAAGAACATTATCTCTCTCCAAATGTCTGCAAGCATAGAATACTGGCTCTGTCTATGGCTATACCTATAATTTTGCAATATGACTTTTTTTAAAGTAGGAAACAATTTGGTAAACTGATAACTAATTTAGATAATTCTAATTGTATTGGGTACAAGATGATTAGGAGAGTTATGAAAGAAACCTCAAGTGTGCTCTGTATGGGATATTTTTGAAAACATGAATATTGTGTAAAGCTGTTATCCCTTCCACAAAAGAGAGATGATTCCTGGATGTGCTTATATTGTACAAAATTAGAAGAGGAGGAGCTGGGGCAGAGGTGGAGGGCATAGTGGTTATGCTGATTTTGCTATACTCTGGAATCTCTCTTGAATTCTCTTCTGACAATGGTGCATGCACACGCATACACGCGACTTAATTGTATAACATTATCACCTGGCTTTATAATCACAAACCATACTTTGCATGTGGTTTACCAGTACAAACTTACTTCCTTCTCAGTTAAATGCAAATAGCTTTGGGTATTAAGTAAGCCCTCTTTGTTTTAGCTATTCACACAATTTGCTGCTTTAGAACATTGTGGGACTTATATACCCCTTCCTGTGAAATGGTTGCTATCATTGAATCAGCTTTTGGAAGGTTAGACAAATATATGTTTCCCATTTTAAGCAAACATGGTGTGCTAACCTCCACAGTATGGTATACTATATAAAACTTGTTTGTCATTATTTGGAATAACCATATCTTCTTCATGTCTTGTGTTAGTCACCAGGAAAGAAATGGTGACTATCCCCTGAGCACTCCATCAAGCAAAAGGAATGTCCTTTATGAGATGCTGCAAACATTCTTCCACTTTGAAACCCAGGTCAAGCAACTCTTCTGAGCTTGTTATTTTCTGTCCTTCCCTCCCCACCTGCTGATTCATTCTCCACTTTTCTTGACCTTGCTTTGTGCCATGGGAAAATGACCCTTGTGGACCATGTCTCCTGAGCTTCCTTACTGGTGGATTTATCATTTGATTTGGCCAATCTTTAAAGATCAGAGGGCGAGAATAAAGATTCAGGGTTGTTTTTTCTGGTTTCCTCCTTCCTTCCATGTTCCATCTTGGGCAACAACTAGTTCTCTCCATGATCACAGCTCCCATTGGACTCTTCTTTGCTCTTCATCTCTCCTTGTGTTCCAGTACCTTAATTTCTTCTTTTTGACCCTTCACTTAGTAGGTAATAACAACTTCCTATTGTAGCTAGATCCTGGGTACCTTAACATCTGTTGTTTATTCCCTCAACCCAGGCCACACCTCCATAAATAATACTTTCCTTAGAGTTGCTTTATTGGAACCACCTGGGGTGAATTCTGTTTCCTGCCAACCATGACAGGGAAGTTGCTGATAAGCCTTTGCGTTAATCTGCATTCAACAGGTTCTGGAGTTATCCATGCTTACACTGTCTAATTTCTTTTCTTTATTTTTCTCTATGACTCATTCCAACAAGTCATTGCCCCATCATGCTACCAACTCTGCCCTTGTCAAGTCATCAACAATGTTAAATAATAATGTACATATATATAAAAGCCTAAGTACCAGCTGACTGGCCGGTAGCTATGCTGTGCACTGACCACCAGGGGTCAGACGCTCAATGCAGGAGCTGCTGAGTGACAACTTTGCAGAGTGCCCTCTTGCACTCCAGGACCCCTCGGGGGATGTCGAACTGCTGGTTTCAGCCTGATCCCCACAGGCCAGACGGAGGGACCCCACTGGTGCACGAATCCATGCACCAGGCCTCTAGTAATAATAATAATCATCCAATGGCAAGTTCTCAGCCTGCATCTGCTTGACCTCTCATCAGCATTGGACGCAGTTGACCAATCTCTCCTCCTTGAAATCTCTTCTTTACTTGGCTTCCTGGACATCATGCTCTACTGATCTTTCTAACACCACATTAGCTCATCTGTCTCAGTCCCTTTGCTGGTTCCTCTTTGAGACAGAGCCCGGATAGCTGCTTACCAAACATGCTTCCTATTTTTCATGAGCACTTGGTTAGACTGAATTTCTGAATCTCACTTGAAGTTTGGACCGGCCACAGGTACCACTTGTAGGTGCAATCGTAAAATCTTCCCATGCACCATCCTCCATGTTTCCATGTTCTTCTCCTTTCTCCTCCCATGATGCAGATGTTCACAATGACCTTGGAAACTATGTGTTGAAGACAGAGAATGAAGGCGAGTCACCGATCAGAACATCCGTTTTTGGACTTCATGTAAATGAGAAATATACACCTATGAAATTTAACCATTATTTATTTCTAGTTTTGTTTGTTACAGCAGGTAGTATCTCCTGCACTAATCTGGCACTTACCTCCCTGTCCCCTCAACATGGAGTGCCATGGCTCAGTCCTTGGATCTCTTCTCTTTCTACACTTTTTCTCTTCTGACCTCATCCAGTTTCATGCCTTTAAAGACCACCTATAGCCCTAGTAGGTTTGGCTCAGTGGATAGAGCGTTGGCCTGCGAACTGAAGGGTCCCAGTTCGATTCTGGCCAAGGGCACATGCCTGGGTTGCGGGCTTGATCCCCAGTAGAGGGTAAGCAGGAGGCAGCCAATCAATGATTCTCTCTCATCATTGATGTTTCTATCTCTCTATCCCTCTCTCTTCCTCTCTGAAATCAATAAAAATATATTTTTTAAAAAATTATTAAAAAAAAAGACCACCTATATTTTTGTCAGCTTCATCCTCCAGTTACTCAGACTACAAACCATTCTTGAACCCCACACCCGACCAGTCAATAAATCCTGTTGGCTCTACCTTCAAAATGTATCCAGTATCTGTCCCCTTCTCACCTTCTCCACAAGGATCACACCCACTGGTCTAAAAGCTTCACCTGGAATACTTCAATAGCCTCTTACTGGTCTCCCTACATCTGCCCTTGCTCTTTTTCAGTGTGTCCTTAGCATAGTCCACAAAATGACTCAGAATGAAAGGTAGGTCATGTCACTCCTCAGCTAAAAGCCTTTATAGCTTTGCATCCCACTCTGCAGACACAGGAGTCCTTACAGTGGCTTACAAGGCCCTGCATGAGCAGCCCATTACCTCTTTGACCTCATTTCCTACAGCTCTTCATCTCCACACTCCTGCCACACCGGCCTCCTCGCTGTCCCTCCTTGCACATGCTCACCTCAAAGCATCTCTTCTTCCTATTTCTTCCCCCATATGGTCCCAGGACCTCCACTCACCTGCTTGACTCAAATATCGCCTTATCAGTAAGGTTTCCCTGACCACCTATTTTCATTGCAACCCCTCCGTACACTCTCCCTTCTCTCTTTTCTTTTCAGCCTTTCGTCAAAGCAGTTATCATCATCATGCATACAATTCATTCTATTAGATTGTCTTGTTTCTTTTGTCTTCCCTCCTTAGCATTTAGCTCAATGCAGCCAGGGATTTTGTTTGCTTTGTTCCCTGCTGCATTTCAGTACCTAGAACAGAGCCTGGCACACCTTGTAGTGCTCAAGAAATATTTGTGGAATGAATAAATGAATGAATGAATTTTCTGCACTCCTTTTAAACCAGACAGGAAAATCCAAGTTTTCAAATACTTCCTTAAAAACAGACCATAAGAGCAAGAGAGAAGAAGAGGAGGAGGAAGGAAGAAAGAGAGGGAAGGAGGGAGGGAGAGAGAAAAACAGTGATGGCCTCACACTCCAATGTGAAAATGCCAACCAACATTTTCTCAGCCCTCAAAATTGAATCCATCCCAATAATCATGCTGACAGAGCCATTTGTAGAAGATTGGGATCCTATGACTATCATTCCAACAACTCATGGCAAGCAGGCACTTGAAGCTAGTATTGTTAGATTTAACATAACAATATGTTGAACCAAATGTGTCTTGATTTTATGTGATATTACCAACTGCTTATAATTTTACACATTCCTAAATGTACTATATTTGTATTTCTCTTTGTAAAAATAGTATTCAGTATACACAATTTGGAAAATGTAGAAAAGGATAAAATAAAGGTAAAAAGAGTGAAAGAGGAAGGGAAACATCAGGAGGGAACATTCATAGTCACAAAGACACATACAATTAACATACTGGTGCATGACCTACAATCTTTCCTCTTTACATTTGTGAGAAAAGTCATCCTCCAAACCTTAATAAGTTGAATACATTAGCATGAACCTCCTTGCACATGGCACTAATCTCTTGTCCAATGCGGAACCAGAGCTGCTCTTGTTTCTTGTTGCACACACTTGGCAATCAGTTCCCACGATCATAATTATCCTGTCATCAGCAGCACGTAGCCACAGACAGGGCCAATCAGGCATTCTAAACAGCCCAATGTGCAGATTTCAGTTATCCTTGTTCTCAATGTGAAATAACAGTTCCATTTATGTAGCAGTAATGAAATATTTCTTAGTGAACAACCAGGAGAGATTAAAAATGGCCTCTGAGTAATGATGTCAAATGATGTCGTGGGGTAATTATTGTGAAGACTTAATTCCTGTGTCATCAGGTATTAATAGATATACAAAGTATTCTACTGATTAAACAGCATTCAAGGTGACGAGACATGAACTGGGATTGACAGTTTACAGCCCAAACAGACTAAAAAGATTAAATAACATTAGAAAGTGGCAGGTGACTTCTTTCCCCTGGGGGCATTTTGCCCTGTGAGAAACGTTCGAGACTTCTAATAATATTGCTAACAAGTCAGTTCTGAACTGTTTGCTTGCAGCAGTCATATTCTGAGAAGGAATGCAAATCCTGTTATGCATCTTTTTCATCTCGGTGAGGTTGCAATGGCTATAAAAGTTAGATATATAACTTCCCTTGAGACTTAAAATACCTTAACCATGTCCAACTTCTAGGGCCAGATAATGTTTCAGAGCTGTTGGCCAAATCAATTTGGTTTTTATCTGATACATTCTCTCTCAGAAACAGAGCCAAGATGATCCCAAATTCAGGTATTCAGAATTCCAGGTAACCAACATTGCTTCTCTATAAAATTTCCTCTGTAGCTGAGCCTTCAGTTATATTACACTAAAGGCCCGATGCATGAAATTCATGCAAGGGGCTAGGGGTGGGCAAACTTTTTGACTGGAGGGCCACAATGGGTTCTTAAACTGGACCGGAGGGCCGGAACAAAAGCATGGATGGAGTGTTTGTGTGAACTAATATAAATTCAAAGTAAACATCATTACATAAAAGGGTACGGTCTTTTTTTTTTTTTTTAGTTTTATTCATTTCAAACGGGCCGGATCTGGCCCGCGGGCCGTAGTTTTCCCACGGCTGGGCTAGGCCCTCACAGCCCCGGCTGGCCCTTGCAGCCCCTCGCAGCCTCGGCCACAAGGTCATCCGGATGGTCGTCTGGACAGTTGTTCTGCTGTTCAGTCCAATTAGCATAGTAGCTCTTTATTATATAGGATGATTCCTAATGACATACCTATGCATGCCTTACTTCAGCCTCTAGACTTTTTTTCTTTCTAGAACAGTGGTTCTCAACCTTCCTAATGCCGCGACCCTTTAATACAGTTCCTCATGTTGTGGTGACCCCCAACCATAAAATTATTTTTGTTGCTTCTTCATATCTGTAATTTTGCTACTGTTATGAATCATAATGTAAATATCTGATATGCAGGATGTATTTGGGTGACCCTTGTGAAAGGGTCGTTCTACCCCCAAAGAGGTCGTGACCCACAGGCTGAGCACTGCTGTTCTAGAAGGTTCAGAGGATATTTTTCATCATATTCTCTTTAAATTGGATAATACTACTTCCTACAAAGTCATCATCATAAAACCTTATGTGCTTGTGGTTCTTTGAACTTTATGAAATATTTTTTTCCTCATGTATCTCATGGGAATAGTAGTACCTATGCACAGGGTTATTATGAGAACTTGATGGAAAAATGCAGGTAAAGTGTTTAGCATACTGCTTGCCCATAGAATTTGCCAAATAATTGTAAGCCATTTAAACTAACTAAATTACTCTATTACATCCCTATAATAGCCTCATAAGGCCGATAGAGTAAGCAGTATTATTTTTGTTTAATGGGTGCCTTTGACTCTAAGACATAAATGTTGAGTGGCTTTCCTAATGTCAAGAGACTTTGGGGGATCTGAGTCAAAATGAGAATCCAAAATTTGCTGGTTTCCAACCTCAGGTATATTCCCTAGAGTCTTCTAGATCACACCATTGCATTCGGTTGAGAGATGGCCCTCAGTTTCTCTGTGCCTATCCCTTAGGCATCATAACGCTCCCAGCAGCTCCTTTAGTCTTCATTCCATTGCGTGTGTGCATTTGGAGCCCATTAAGAGCATAAGCTTTCTCCCCGACAGACCTGGGTTGGAATCCCTGTTCTGGCTTTTAATAGCCATGTACAAAAGGAACAGAGGTTTGCTGTGAGGATTAAAGAAAGTGAGATATTGTCCTCATAGTACCTGGCATGTGGAAAGCACTCCATAAGTGTTCATTGTTGTTATTATGATTCCTAGATAAACTCCAGAGCTGCGTAGCTGTACCTGCTGCCATAGCCACGTCTCCACACCAGCTGTCTGCTTGGGTTCCAGCCAACCTGGCTCGTGGCCTCCACTGAAACTACTGCTCTTCCTGTCAATAAATCCCTCCGTCTGCCCAATCCAGGACCTCGCTCCTGCTTGGGGTACTGTGGACTCACCCTCTCCATTGGCCGCTTTTCATGCTTGGCATCAGTGCACCCCACCCTGGTGGTTTTCCTCGTACACGGCTCCCTCCTCTTCTAATGGCACCGCTCCCCTCAGCCCACCCTTCTGAGCTCTGCCTATTCTGGCAGGCAAAGTCTTGCATTTACTATTCTCTTCCACTGTATCCGGCAAGGATCATGGCTCCACTTACCCCTCTGTACTGATTCACCATCTCTGCTTCTAGAGCAATTAGTTGGTTTATTCCCATGTCATATACATATTTTTTTTGTATCTCTAAAGGCTTGGTGAGTTGAAGGAATGTGATTAATACTGCTGGCAGGAAGCAAACGAGAAAATGCTTACGCAAAACCTGCATCTCTTTACTCCATACAAGCCTTTCGAGGGGCAGTCATAGAAGCTCCGTGGGTCTTATCACATTGGTGAGAGCGCCCACTAGCACATAAGTGAGCAATTCTCCCTCCACCTCCTTTCCTTTCAATGTCTTAGCAATCTCTTAAAAGGGTAGAAACTTATGAATAACCAAGGCGTATCTTCAGCTCTGATGTCCCATTTGGAGTCTCATGAAGGCAGTAAATTCAAACTCATATACATGCTCTGGCTCTGCTGGGCATCCTGGGACAAGTGGGGCGTAGATATCCTGTTTGAATAACCATTTCCGCTGCCACTATCTCAACGCTCAGGAAACCGTTATTATTATTGCTCTATGCAATCAGATAGTGCTGAAAACTCCTCGAAAATCTCCGGAAATCCTTCCACTCTTGTATCTTTCACACCTGTGTGCCATGGCGCATCTCATGGTACAACTGTCACTATTCTATCATCTGTCATGGATTAGGGTGTTGCGTTGGCCCCCAGGCATTCTGGGTACCTTGTTACAAAGACACCAGCTCAGCAAAACTATGGCCATCGACACAAAGTGGTCCAATAAGGAAGAAATGTCGGGGGGTAAAGGATAGGAACTCCGGGGCCTGTTTCTCCTTCTCTGGTTTGGTGGCTGGAGAGCCCCCAAGTATGGTATAGACATGCATGTCAGTGCCCTTTTACACAGAAAATAGGAAATGAATTCCAAACAATACTGGAAACAGCTGACCCTTTTAGCACAATGCTTAAATATGCTAGTGCTGAGCCAAGACAGCATGTGCAGAGTAAATATTTTAATCCCTAATTAATCACTTTGGTTAGATTGGTAAAACACAAGTCTAATGAAAATAATTTAAAATTTCCTTCATGAATAATTGCCTTGTTCAGGGAATTGTGGGAAGAGTCAACTGACTGACCTTCCATTCTTACTCAGCTGTATTGCTCTGAGACTTAATCTGTGTCCTTCAACCCCTTCCAGTCACCGTCACGAGATTACAAATACCTTTGGTGCAGTTCAGCAGCAACTATGCAATATGACAGTTAAGTCAGCAGAGAGGTAAAGGACCAAGCGACTCCCGGCTTTCCCGCCGTGGAGCCTTACAGTACCCAGTAGAGGGGAGAGTGTCTTCGCGACCTTGCATTCCTTTATTAGGTTGTGAGCATGATGGATTGCTCCAGGTTATTGAACTGTTCCTGTTCCATTTTAATTAAAAACTTGAATAATAAGGTGCCCAGGGTTTGGGCATTTACAAAGGGGAGAAAAAGAATTTTCCAGCTCAGAGTGCTGATGAATGCTATCCTGATTAGCACTGTGCCACCAGATTTAATTACTTCTTTGAGTAAATCAAATCTTTCTTAGAGGGCGATGTTCCCGGGTGTGCAGAGACCAAAGGTTAAGCCACCTTACGAGTTACCTGTTCAGACGTGTTGGAACCTGTTAGATGTGGGTTGTGAGTGTGCTCTGTTCCGTCCCTGTTCCATCCTGCTTGCCTGCCTGTGCTCCCTAACTTCCTCCCTTGTGCCCCTCAACCCCCTTCCGGCAATGAATCTATGCTTATCTGTTTGGAATGTCCCTGGGAGTGCTGACTGGCTCTGTGCCACATGGCTGGTGCACTCTGGCTCACACTGCAATCGTTGCTAAAAATTGCCTGGTCCACCAGTCAGTTTGGCCAATTCTGTGGACTGTCAGGGTCCACCTGGTGGACCATCTGCCACTTCCCCCTGGAGGTTCCTCTTCTCTTTTGTTTTCCAGTCTGGTCCTCCACCTCAATCTTGCTCTTCTATTTGGAAGATTCAAATATTTGGGGGAATTTTGCCCCTCAGCAATCAGGAGGACATGATGTTCTTGGGTTGCTGGAATGCATTTGGATAATAGAATCTTAACTCTTTGCTGTCTTGCATTTGCTTTGCACAATGGCCCATAACTGGCTTAAGAAGCGTGGTTATAGGGTAGGAAAATGCCGTTCAAATGAAGAAGCATAGAGGCAGGCAACTTGCAACCCAGGTGATAATTGAACCACATTTTGGAGCAGATTTTTTTGTCTCTATTCACAAATGGAATTAAACACATTTCATGCCAAAGGGGCTATGGAAGTCCTCCTATTTTACAGGATTAGAGGCATAGAGAATTGGAAGCCAAACCACTGGTTTTCGATGTATTTTGACTATTGTGGGTGTGAGGGATGTGCATCCTACAGCATGATATATGGTGAAGCACAACGAGGTGAATGTACTGTTGTCCTAATGATCATCTTTAAAAATAGCTCTAGAGGATTTCTCCCTAGAACTCTGGCTGCCAGTCCTCTAAATCAAAGAGTTGCCAGCAACAAGTCTAATCCAGAGGGAAATGGTAGAATAGGGACACTGAACTTTGGAATGTCGCTGTCATCAACACTGGAGAGAATTTAGACTTTCTGTCTCTTCTTCTGCCCTGTTTTAATTACATTGGTGGTGCTTCTTCATTGACTGAGTTTGTACACTAAGACTGGGTACCTGGCCCAGCACCAGAGCTGCCTCCTGCGTTAGGTAAACTCTGGGTCTGATTTTGGAAGCCAAGAGGTGAGTCACCCTTGATGGCTCCTCAGCTTTTCATAATGATAGTTCCAGAAAGAACACAGAGCTTTACCCTTTAATAAAGATGCCCAATTTCCAGAAATCAGCCCCTCAAACCTGAAGCAAACTAGACTTATTTATCTTTTGGGGGGGAGGGGACAGATATTTACAGAATGCTCTCTATCTCTTTTCTTTATTGAACTCTTAAAGGCAGTTTCTTATTGACTTGCTGCTTGTTTTCATCACAGTGGCTAATGTTCCCCAAATAATCACATGTTGGAAACCTCAAATAGTTTGGGTATGTGAAGTCAGGTTGCCATTAACAAAATGAAGCACACGATGCAGACACTGAGGCATACACCCCACTTTCCTTTGCTGTTGTGAGGCATTGTGAGAAGCTGGGGTTGGGTAGTATGAGGTGGGGGGAAGGGGTGTGCTGTCAAGGACAGGGAAATTAAGAGAGTGGATTGGGGAATGAAGGGCAGATAGGACATCAGGTGGTTTGGAGAGATTGAAGGCTCCCTAGCTATGTTATTGCTGTGAAAAATAGTAGAATTTAGCTGCTTTATCCTCAGATCTGCTCTGGTGGGAATGGCCTCATGGACTTTAAAATCCTGGGCCAATTTGTGTCCCCTCTGGTTCATGATAGTGCCCTTGAGAACTTTATTTGGAAAAATCTGAGGAGAGAGGGGAAAGCAGGGCCCCTGTACTGTCTTACCCTAAATGCAAATTGGATTTCTAGGGAGGCAGGTTGGCACTCAATGTGAATAAGTATGTTTTCACAATTAGTAAAGATCAGTCAGCTGATCCAGGAACTGAACAAGAAGCTTTCTTCCATTGGAAGTAAGAGGCTTAAAGACTATCTTTCAAGGATTCAGAAATGGGTTTCTGTTTTGAATGAGAAGTTGGATTAGATGACTTTGAAGATACATGTCACCGAAAGAGCTGTGATTCCCAGAATATCTTTACTCACATAAATCTATGTCATAAGAATATTATTTAATTCCACTTCTAAATTGGTTCGTTAGTGTACACAGAGGCCAAGGGCAAGGTAAGAATAGGCAACTGCTTCTAGGATTGAGTTTTGGGGGCCTCAGGAAGGCTCCACAGATTAGAAAAACATAATTAAAGCCTCAGCCTTTTGCTCAAGGCTGTGCCCCATAGTCAAATGCAGCCAATCTGGGGAGAAGCAAAGCGCTGAGTGTTACCAGTCATCTGGTAGAGTACCCTGAGGTATAATGATGGTAGTTGTGTGATTAAGGAGACTTCCTTTGGTAGACATTTCTTTGTGAATTTTGGCAAATCCCTAACCTAGTCTGTAAGATGGGAATAAGAATAATGCCTGGAGTTGCTGTGAGAACTAAATGACAATACATGTAAGATGCTTAGACCGGTGCCTGGCAGAAAGTAAGAGATCAGGAGATACCAGCTGTTGTTCACTCCTTGGTTTGAAGGATTTCGTCAGATTCTTGAGAGTAAGGTTAGCTTTGTGTAGGTGAAGGGCAAGGAAGGATTTTTGCATTAGGCACAGTGGTTTTATCATAGGCTGGAGATGGGAACCAAGAGGGAAGAGGCTAAAGAAAGCAGAAACAGAGAGCGCAGAAGACAAATACCTCCTACTTCACAATGTTTCCCAAGAAAGTCCAGCCCTCCCTGGTGTCCTGAGTTTCCATGTTGATGAGTAAACCCAAGATTTAAAAAATTTAAAGAACTCAATTGCCTCTTAAATCATCAGACTTAAAAAATGCATAGGAAACCCACCAGATTTGTAGTCTAAGCTTTTTCCCTCCAAAGAAACACAAATCCAGGGAGAATCAAAGCCCCCAAACAGAGTGCCTTTACCATAAGGGCCTAATCTACTTTCTGGAAAATTGTCCACAAATTTTAATTAAGTTCTTCTAAAGACCAGTGAACCTAGAGGGCTCCAGACAAAAGGGGGAGAAGCAGCCTGCCAGGTGGCGCTCTCCTGGTGCGCATTTCACCAGCTTCTCACAGACAGGTTAGGGTGAACATTACCAACTTAAGTCTTGCTAGTGACTGGGCCCAGCTTCATCACAACATGAAGGAAGCTCATGTCATGGGTTGAAAAAAGTATTCAGAGCCTCCTTCAGTAGGTGTTTTAACAACATGAGACAGATGCCTTGCTGTTACTTCTCTCCCCCACCCCACCCCACCTTCTACTTATGTGAGGTTTAAAAATTAATTTAGAATACATGAGATCAGCGGAACAAGGGCATTAGACATTGTCCCCAGAAATGGACTTGTTGTACTCTGAAAATGTTCTTAGAAACACATGTGAGTTTCTTTGCTCTCAAATTAAGGAGGATTAGAGCAGCCAGACAGTTGTTGCTCAGTTCCTTCGGATCATGTGGCCAAGGCTGAAAGCCTTAAGTTGCTGGCATGAGCCTAAGTCAGTTGCCTGATCTCCAAATTAATTTTTGAATTAAATGATTGTCCCCCTCCTTTTTTTCCCCTCTAATTGAGACTTCCATTGAAAAATGCTTAGCAAACGGATGTAAAACCCCAGAACAAAAGGCTGTTGTGAAATAACAAAATGGAGGTCATCTGAAACAGTTTTAGGCTAGTGCTAGAGGTGCAATTAAATTTTTTCTTTTAATCATATTTTTATTAACCACAAAAATATTTTAAAATAAATCATAAGCACTGTAGATAGAACCTAAAGAATGTTGGAAAGAGCTTAGATCATTTCATCGTTCACCGTGTGAGTTTCTTCCCAAACCCACAGCAAAGACTCTAAGCCAGAATACCTTCATGTTTAATTTTTAAAATAACAATGACATTACCTTATAGATCAGTGATTGCGAACCTTTTGAGCTCGGTGTGTCAGCATTTTGAAAAACCTTAACTTAGCTCTGGTGCCGTGTCACATATAGAAATTTTTTGATATTTGCAACCATAGTAAAACAAAGACTTATATTTTTGATATTTAAATGCCATTTAACAAAGAAAAATCAACCAAAAAAATGAGTTCGCGTGTCACCTCTGACACGCATGTCATAGGTTCGCCATCACTGTTATAGATCTTAAACAATGTTTTATGATCTGAGCACTTGTAAAATGTTCCTATAGTTAAAATAAAAAGAGAGATCATTTTAAAATTCAAAAATGAGAAAGAACCGCATACTTAACAACCGTGAGGTCAAGACAAGTGTTTTCACAAGGAAGTGATATTTGAAAGTAAAGATTTATTTGGGGGGAAAAAGGAAGACAAAGTTCTAACTTTAAGAATGTGCAAAAATTTCAATTGTGCTGAAGGCTTAGGTTCAAAATGTTCAGTAGAAAACTTCATACTGGAAAACAATGCAATATTGTGTAGTTATTCATATTTCAAAAAATTTTAAAGGCATCTTGATCAATAAAAAACAATCATAAAGCCAATAATTATTGGCTGATAGTGAAATAAACAGTTTGCCCAATCAAATTTCAGACGAGTCACCTTTCATCAGAGTCATGACAAGACTCTTCATGTGTGAAGAGCTTGGGTTTTAGTTGTATCACCCTGAGACCTTTTTATAGATTGAGAAAAGGTAAAGAAATAGGTGTGAACAAATACTATTTCTGACTTCAGTACTGGAAGGATTTCCTGTAGCTCAAAGAGTTGTAACCAAATTCTCAGCGATCTTAGGATATGGTTGTTACACTCATATAAGGTTAAGCCATAGCAACTTTATTAAAGGAGAGTCATGGGTGGGTGAGAGGAAGGGACAAGTCCTTGGAACAGGAATTAAAAGCCAGAACTGCTACCTAAACATGTCTCTTTCAAGGTTCTTTAATCGTGGGTTTTAAAATATTGACTATTGACCCCTTAGTAATTAACATGTATGCAAACACTAATAGAACCTTAATGGTTAACTTATTTCTTTTTTCTTGCCATAGAGAAGTTATTCCTTTGCTGGTCGAGTTACACGAATGACTCTGTACCTGTTCTCCCTGCTTGTAGAAGATGACACTAAAGAGAACCTGAGATGGGCGAAGAGATGATGAGAATAGCCAGTTGCTCTAAATGAGTTTGTTAGTGTCCTGACCTCCATTCATTCATTCAAAAAGTATTAATTGCATACTAGGTTCTAGGGGTACATTAGTGAACAAACCAGACAAAAATCCTGCCTTTCTGAAGTTTTCATTCTAGTGGGAGTTGGGAGAAGAACAGATAATAAGCAAGTAATTATGTCAGAAGGTGGTAAGTGCTATGGAAAAGAGTAAAGCAGAGAAGGGAGGAGGGAATGCTACATGGAGAGAGATGGTGATTGTGATTTTGAATTAAAGAGTCGGGAAAGGCTCACTGAGAAGTGAATCTTCAGTAAAGGAGTATGGGAGGCATTCAGATAGACACCTGGGCCTAGCCCTTCTGGGCAGTGGGAACGACAAGTGCAAAGACCCTGCACTGGGGTGTACCTGGTCTGTCCTGGGAGTTAGCCAGAAGGAGAATCTGTGTTCAAAGATATTTCAGTGGACCAACTCAAACAAGTTGGAATTTAACAGGAATGAACAAGAGTAGAGGTGGGGAACCTTTTTACGGCCAAGGGCCATTTGGATATTTATAACATCATTCATGAGCCATACAAAATTATCAACTTAAAAATTAGCCTGCTATATTTGGTCAAATATACATATTTGGAGGAAGATGGAGAAATTTTTAAGATTCAAGAATGTTCCTCTACTGTATATCACAGAGACTGACCTAAGCCAGCTGTGTTCCCAAGTTCCTGTGTCGGCTGGCTTCCAGCTGGGTTAGGCCAATGGCAGGAAAGGGGAGTATATTTCTCCCCTTTTCTCTGTGCCTTGCATGGCAGCTCTGGCAGTGGCTACCTCTCCTCCCTGGCTCCTCTTTTTACTCCTAACTCTGCCCCCTGGGTACTTCAGTCTATGATTGACAATGACTTCCTGCTTTTGCTATTCTTGGTTGCCTTATTGTTCCTTAGTTGACTTCTCAAATCTTTCATTGTTAGTGAAACAAGTCCCCTCTATTAAATTCTCTCTGTCTTACCTATTCAGGTTGGTTTCTGTTTTCCTGGTTGAACCCTGACTGATACAAGGGCAATTTATGAATGTCTCCCTAAAGGGAGGTGTAGACTCCATGTTACCAGCCTCTCTTCTCTGTTGGCATCATTTTTATCAATAACTTGGATGGTAATGTAATGGGTATGCTAATACATTTGCAAATGGTCTGATGCTGGTTGGAAAAACTATTTGCTGGATGACAAAGTCAGAAATCTAAAAATATCTCAATGGACCAGGTCTAACAAAAAGAAATGTAGTAAGAAAAAAATGTAAAACCCTTCCCTTGGGTCCAAAAATCAAGTATGGGATAGGGAAATTGTGACATAATAATACATGAGTGCTTCAGATATTTGGGTTGACATCAAAATAAGGCAAAGGTTTACAAAAAAAATGTGTAAAGCCACAAGGGGCACTGATTTCATTGATACTTTGATGCAGAAAAAAGGGAGTTAACTAGACTATTCAGTTATCTATCAGGCAGGCCACTCTTGGAGTGTTACATTCCATTTGCAGCACAACATTTTAAAAAGTATGGATAAAGTATTTTGAGACACAGAAAAATGACAGAACAACATAAGGAAGTATAAATTGCTGAAGGAAACTAGAAAGAAGCAGTCAGAAAGAAGGTTAGGAATAAAATGTTCCCATGTCTGAAAGAGGGCGAGGTCAACAGCATTTGTATAGAATGAACACATTTGCTGGCACCTCTTCTTTGAAAAGGCAGAGGCTGTATATTCTCCTTCTGTGGCATACTGTACTATCTTACATATTCACACTAGGAAAACGTTCCTTTTGTCTGTCCTGGAATTGTCTTGCTCTAGTGAAAGTCCTGATGCAGTCATTGTTAAAATCAGAGCTCAATTTTGCATTTAATCAATGGCTCAGGAATCAGACTTATTCTAATTCTAGGCACTAACTCCCTTTGTGACCCTGGATAACTTATTTTTAATTGCCTCCATTTACACACACACACACACACACACACACACAGAATTTCCAAGTAGGCTCTGTTGCACATTTTGCAAATACTAGACTTCCAAAGCTCAGTAAAGCTTTCCCTTTTCTTTTCCTGTTTCTTACTGTTTACATGTTTTGCAGAAATCACAGGCACCAACATCCTGGGGTTGCTATGCAGATGTGCTGAAAAGAAATGAATAAGACAACTAGGACAAAGTGAAGAATGGCTGCCTTGATATTCCATGCGGAAGCCAGCGCCCAGCCTCATTAGAACCGCTGTCATTGTCTTCAGGCTACTGTAGATCTCTCACATGTTTCCACCTTTTCTTGAGTTGGTAGACTTTTTTGTAAACTTGAATATTTAGTCTGCATTGTGCTCTAACAGAAACTTGAGGTAATTCTGAACACCAAGCTGTTTTTTCTTCGCACTCTGCTTTTTAGCTGTGGGGTGCTTTTGGTCTGGCCGGCTTACCTGGTGACCACTTCCTTCTTCTTTTCCTTTGAGACGAAATCGAGAAATTGATTGACACATTTTCTGCACAGACAGACTCAATCTACAGAACAAATAACTTAGAGTCAAGAATCAGTGTTTCCTGATGTCACCTAATAATGCTAAACTCATTAGCACTTACTCTGGGTAGCATGGTGTGTTTAGCATGGGCAGGTTAAAAGAAAAATTTTTAATAATGCTTAACCTGCTATTCTATGCTATTTTGATGGGTTTAGGAAAAACCATGGGTGTTGCTGCTCTAGCATGCTGTTCTTTTAATGTCTTATAGGTAATATGAATTATTAAATTTTCTTTGTGATACAGTTGTCATGCTTGACAGCTAAAATAATGTAGTTCAGTGACAAGAACTCTAAGTTTATTTAATATATGCCACTAATAACTTTAAAATTTTGTAACCAGAAGATACCTTAGTGATTATGCAATTTCTGTTACATAAGGAAATTGGGCCCAGAGAGGTGAGGTAGGTCTCCTAAGGTTGCCGGCAACGGTGAGACTTGGAGTTAGAATCCTGTGCTCTTCCACTGAACCATCCCACGGGAGCTCTGCTCTCTCCTGACCCGTGACCTCATGTGGGGATATAAAATGCACATTGGTTGTTGACTGGATTATTGTGGTGACAATTTTGTAATATATACAAATATCAAATCATTGTGTTTCATACCTGAAACTAATGTACTGTTATATGTGAGTTACACCTGCATTAAAACAGTTTTAATGCAGATCAGACATAGTATTAGAATGCCATAGGACAAGACTTCTATCAGCTCAGCTTGTCTAGATCCTGGTCCAGTGAATAGAAAATGGTTGTGGATTTGCAGATATCACCTATTTCATTTGCACTCAGTTATAAGTTGCATCGTTATGAAATTTTATGTTTACTGAGTATATTTACTGCAAGACCTCATTTTGACTTATTTAGATACTGATTTCTAGCATAGTTTACTCTTGTGCATAAATGAAAAGAAGATATCAACAAAACTAATAGTATTTCTAAAACTTCTTTCTACACAGTGCTCCATTCTCCTGAATCACTTTTGGACTTGCGGTTGTTACTACACATCTTTTTTGCCCAGGGTTCCTGGTGCCATCAAGAGTATTGGAGACACAGTATTTCTGAAAAGAGTGCTCCATTACAGTGTTGGGACTTTCCCCCTGAGCCACAGGCACCCATTCTGCAAGTTTCGACGCACATGTCCAGGTAAGGACAACCGTGTCTCAACTGCCACCTGGTGACAGCATGTTTAAGATACTTTCTGATGTTAGAGGTGTTCAAATGCTGAAAATTTTAAAGAAAAATAAAGGAAGGAAAGAAGGGAAAACAGAAGGGGGGTCTTAGAATAAATAATACGTAATATATCATTAGGCATTTTTAGTATTCCTTTTCTGTTTTGTATATGAATGTAGATGTGTGCATGTGTGCGTGCGTGTGTGTGTGTGTGCGTGTGTGTGTGTTTGGGAACTGCTGGCAACTATCTTTCACAGGCCCTTTGAGGCAGAACATTTGCAAAAGAAGAAAATGAATCAGGACCACATATAGTGGAAGGTAAATCTAAGAGACAGAGAAAGCAACATGGGCAAGGCTCACTGAACTCCAGAGGGCGCTCCCACAGACACCGCCACTTGTTGGGTACGACACACCTCAGAAATTTATTTGCCATCCCTGGCTAACACATAGCAAGTAATAAATGCCAGCTTGCTTGCTTTCTCCTACTGTGATCACTGCACATGATTTCAGAGGAAAGATTAGAATTTATAATCTAGAACTCCCCTTTAACATCCATGGAAACTTATTGTATACCTTGCCCAGGGTTTCTTGGGAAGATGTATCTTTTTAAAAAAATATGTTTTTATTGATTTCAGAGAGGTAGGGAGAGGGAGAGAGAGATAAAAACATCAATGATGAGAGAGAATCATTGATGGGCTGCCTCCTGCATGCCCCATACTGGGGTCGGAGCCCACAAATTGGGCATGTGCCTTGACCAGGAATTGAACCATGACCTCCTGGTTCATAGGTTGACCCTCAACCACTGAGGCGGGAAGATATATCTTTAAGGAAAGTTCAGGAGTTTAGTTGATAGTAGAGAGAGAGAGAGAGAGAGAAAGAGAGAGAGTATACTCACCCAACAGCCAGGCCAACTATATAATTTATCCTCTTAAACAGACATGTTTGAGACTGGAAGGGGACACTAGTTATAAATACTCAGAAACAACAAGTACATATGGACACTTAACAGCTCTAACTCGGATAATGTTTTGTCATTCAACTTTATTTCCTCATTAGTCAAACTTCTGTCATCTATGAAACTGTGAGCCTCGTGTGGACAAGATTCAGAGCTTCTCCAGGTCCCTAACACAGTAGAGAGTACGGGTCTCAGTGAATGTTGAGTATCGCAGAAAATATCGTGAGCAAGAAGACAATAGTAACAAATAACCAGCATGCATAAAAGCAATGTGCCTTCTAATTTTTTCAAGTGGTGAGTGGCCATGCATCCTTCAAGAGCAGAACACTCAGAGGATTGGGCAGAGATAAGCAGTTTAGAGTAGTAATCCATCTGCCACATTTACATATATGCATAGGCATGACTGTGCTGCCTGGTCATGGAGTGTACGTGTGAACAGTTCATGTGACTCACACACATTACATCCAGTAGAGGGAGGGGACACGAAGCAGGAAAGAGCTCTGAGACTCCCACAGGCCAATAAACCCAGATCCCAGATGCTGGTGGGGGGTGGGGGGAGGGGCCTCCTTTCCGTGAGGAGGGGCTGCCTGATCCCTTGGTGTTACTAGTGGGGACAGGGCAGAGCCGAGGTGTTCAGACAATGCTGCTTTAAAGTAGAGCTGCTCCCCCTCCTCCCCTGTGAGGTGTCTTTCCTCATGGAAAAAACAAAACAAACAAAAAACAGAACCCTAGAGTCAGGTAACACGGACTTCAGAGCCACACACAGGGCATGCAGGGATGGGGGAAGGAGGGACCAGGGAAGCACCACTGAGCCACTTCTATCGGGGGACTCGGACTCTGCAGTACACCTTTCCCTCCTCCACTCTTCCCCCCTCCCCTCCCATCTTCCCTTCAAAGCTCTTCACCTTGGTCTCAAAGTTACTTTCTACTCTAGCAAAATTAACTAATTTCTACACTCTCTCATTTTTTTCTCCTCTTCTCTTTACTTCCCTTCCCTAAGGAAGTGAAAGGTGAAGCAGAAAGGAGCAGGAGCAGAAACTGTGGTGGAAGTCTTGTGGCCCAACCCTCTCTTACAGATGGCTGGGGCGGGAGCAGCAAGAAGAACCAAGCCAAGTTCACGCTAAAAGCCACTCTTGCCTTGTTCTTGGTAGGGTTCCCACTCATCTGAACTGGATTGTGGTGGGGTCAGACTCCTTGGTCACAGGAAGAGAGACCAGGAGAGGGGGTGTGACTGGACCAAAGGGAAGCTCTAGAGGGCCATACAGGGGAGCCAATAGGAGACCCCAGAATCGAAGGGGTGAGTTAAGCCAGTGTTGATAGAGGATCATAGAGAGGCTGGAGGAGGAAGGATGACATGGGTGTCATGGGACTGAGATTTTAGAGCCAGCGAATATGGGATTGAAGTTCTAGCAAGAGGCCAACAGCATTGGGGCAGAGGGTCTGGGTTTTGGACTCTGACTGCTTTGTGATTTTCCTTTATAGGCCTGGAGGATAGCTCGGCTGGTTTCTAGGCCAAGGTTGGGTTAGTGAAGAAAGAAGCGTAATTTAGAAGTAAGTGATGTTCTTTCTTGAAGCCCTCACTTCCATATATGGAGATGCCTTTATGATGTTTCCAGGTATTCATTACCGTAGGCATCCTGGCTGCCAAGAATGCTTTGGAATCCTACCTAGGCCTGCCCTTCTAGGAGGGGTCTTGCTTAAAGTTCATCTCTCAGGTTCTGCCTCTCATCCTCCCATTCCTTCAGTCAGTGTCATCTGCTGGGTGGTAAAGTGTAACCAGGTCAATCCATTTACTGTTCAGTGTTTTTAACTTATTGACTTGTAGCTCTCAGGAAGATATTACCTGAAACATAAAGACACTTGGTACTGAAAAATAATGTGAATATTAGAGTTCAGCTGGCCTGGATTCAAATCCTTATACTGGCTGTAGGGCCCTGAGCACATTGTCTAACTTCTCAGATTCTACACCTATGCAACTGGGAAATTAATGTCTATTCACCGGGGATTGTATAGAAATTGCTTAACCTAGTGCCTGGTGCTGAGTAAATGCTAATTATCTGCTCCTTGGCTCCTTTCAAATTGCTCAAAATCATAGATTAGTATTTCCCATTTAATTATTAGTAAACACAGTAGATGTTTTCAGTTGGCTAGAATCCACTTAAAGGAATAAGGTCAAGTAATCTAAAACATCAGATTAATTTTTAAAATTAGTTTATTGGCAATTCTGCTTCAAATTACATTATTTTGATTTGGAGTAAAGCAATAGTTAACATTCAGAGTTTCACTTATAGAATAAAAGTAGATGATTTTATCTGTTTCTAATAAATTTTAATAGTCAAAAACATCAATTAACTATGTCCTGTCATTAACAGAAGGTCCGTCTGGCTGCTCTGTAGCAAAAGTAACCAAAGAAAAACAAGGACAGTGAAGATTTTCTAACACATGGAAAGGTAGTAGAGATCATGAATAGCTGTGGTTCACAGTTTATGAGTGTTAGAAAGGTAAAGGAGGGAACACAAAGAGAATAAGATGAAGGTGGTCAAAAGATACAAATTTCTGGTTATAAGTCGTGGGGATGTAATGTACAACACGATGGCTATATTTAACACTGCTGTGTGACATATTTGAAAGCTGTTAAGAGTAAATCTAAGAGTACTCATTACAAGGAGGAAAACAATTCTTTTTCTTTTTCTTTTCTTTGTATCTATAGGACGTGATAAATGTTAACTAAATTTATTTTGGTAATCATTTCATAGTATATGTAAGTCAAATTATTATGCCTTACACCTTAAACTTACACAGTGCTATATGTCCATTATAGCTTAGGAAACCCAGAAAAAAAAGAGATTTTCAGGTGTTTATTCATAAATGGAAAATCAAAACTCTTCAGGCACATGGTAAAAAACAGGCCTCTGAGATCTGACTCTACAAGCCGAGGGCATCTTTCTTGTAGGGTTTGGCTGGACTTGACTTTGTTGGTATTTTTTTCTATTAAGACTCCACATCAGTAGGTGTATACAGTATTATCTTCTTAGCGCAGGGTTAAGTGATCACTCCCCTGGAGAATTATTCAGTTACTTTTCCCGGGTCATATCTGAGAGTTGAGGGAATACAAGGAAAGAAAAGATGTAGAGATGGTTCTCGAGGGGTTGTGAGGGCGAAGCCTTTACTCCTGTCTTTCTGCAGCAGTCCGTCCCAGATGGGGAGCAGAGAAAAGCCAATTCAGTGCCGAGGAAATGAGTGAACTTCTCAGAATCCCCCTCCACTGCCCGCATTAACCAAATGTGCACCAAGCTGATAATAGAGAAACTACTGGGTTTGTCTTCGAGAGGCCTTGATTCTCATGTCCCCCCACCCCTCCTTGCCCCCACATGTAAAAATTTCTTTTTCCCTTTAACACAGTTTCTTTTCCGAGAATGTTTTCAGTGAGAGATAATTCGCAGAAGGTGCACAATACCACTGGTTGTCAAAGAAAAGAGGCTGGGGTCCCTTCTAGTGGGTGGTAGGTAAGAATTACTAATCCAATCTTCTTGAATTAACTCAAAACAAGGATTAGTGTAAAGTTCCAGAATATGTTAATCTTCCTTTATAGAAGCAAACTTCAGCACTGCCACCAACCATGGTTTCTAGTTCCTGGGAACAATGAGCCAATTAAACTTGAGAGGGAAAAAGGACCTTGCCCAAGTTTACTGATTGTTACCTAATACTTTGAGTTGCTTTGATTCTTGATTATTTGGCTTTGTGTCTCAGACACAGGAAATAAAACATCATTTATTATTCATTAGAATGTGCCTAAGTACAGTATACCTCCTAATTAAACACACACACTTGTGTACTAGGATTTTTCATCTCCTACCTTATTAAGGAGGCTGTTTAAAATGGCTTTTGCATATAGCTGATAATGCTTCACCAAATAGGTCAATATTAATAGACTTTTTTAAAAAACGTATCTAGAGCTTACATGATTGATGAAGGGAAAAAACTGTAAAGTATTTGGATGGTGACCCATTTGGTAGAGATTTTCAAATGGAAAAATAGATTATTTTCAGAGTTAAAAACATTGTTAAGACAGACTGCAAAAATATCTCATCTTCTCTCTGCCAATCTGGTACTGTTATTTTGGGGAAACTTTAGGACTTAGACTTGTTGACATTAACTTAATTTTAAGAATATTTTGATAGCTAAAAACATTTTGAAATTATTTGCTTTTATTTGTTTGTTTTCCATAAATAACAATTGGCTTTATTTTATTGAAGTATAGGACCAGGAATAGAAGTTATAGAATATCAATTACTTTGGTCTTGAGTAGTCAGATACTTACCTGGGAACTACTCTAAAAATAACAACAATCTAAAATTTGCTTAACACGAAGTACAAAGCCCTTTGCATATATATATTTCCTTAAGCAATTTACTAGTAAATTCATTTTAAGGTTTAAAATTACTTTGGCATTCACTTATAATAGGGACATACTCTTGTAACATCTCAAAAGATCCTGAGGTAGAGTAGGTGTTAACCTATTTTTTATGGAAAAATTTTTTAAAAGCTTAATGGCAAACTCTAATTTTTTCACTTAGTGAAATTTGCAAGTAGATAAATATACTTTTTATATATTTTAAAACACTTTTCAAAGACATTTTCACTATTAATCTCTTTTAGACTACTTTTATTTAAATTTATTTTATATTTTTAGGTTAAATAATGACTTGATTTACCATTACCTGAATTTTATTTTTCTATACCAGTTTTCTTGTTTTGTTTTCTTTGATTTTCAGCATCAGAAAGTTAGAGAAATTTAAAAAGTCACTAATTTAAATTTAAAAAAATTTTTGATTCCGTTTTCTCATTACTGCTCATGTGTAAACTCCCCACATATCGACGAGAGCAAAGTCTCCCACGAGCAGGCTAACACGAGTGTGTTTTAAGAACATGGGCTTTGTGGTACAGAAAACCTAGCAATATTCTCAAAGCACTGGAAGTTGTCTACATTCCAAGAATGTAAAAACTTGCCTGTCTTTTTCTTTTTAACTTTTGGATTTTATTTGCAGTAGCTATATGCAAATTTATTTATCCTAAATTGAGTCTCCTTAAAATGAAAATGAAAAAGCAGTATCATTTCTTTAATATGGTTCATTAACCCTGTTCACACTGAGTTACTCATGCTCAGTAGGAGAGTGCCAACACCACTTCTACTCAACCTTTGAAGATTTTGGAAGATTTAATTACAATTAAAAATGTTAAAAAAAAAGACAAAATCCAATTCAAAAGTTGATTTTGCATAGAATTTAATAACAGATAAAAGCACAAAATTCTCTAACTAACAAATGAAAAGTGTCAGCCCTGGGAAATAAGATTTCGCAACGTCTGTGTAGGTGCTTCCTGACCTGGCTTCTTTCATCACTTTCATGGCAAGGAAACTGGGTCTCACACTGAGGCAGGTGGACGCATTATGAAATAAAGGCAGGCATTATAAACAATACAAAGCAGATGGAGTCTTCCTCTCTTGTATTGAAACAGAGCTTTCCCCACATCCAAAGTCTCTAGGTTTTAGATTCCTCCTCTGGGGCCTGCTGCGAAATGTAAGGGGAACAGCCTTGAGTGGTCGCTCATGAAGCTGGAACAGCTCAGCAACGGTCTACCTCTCAGATGGGCCTCCTGTATTTGCAGGTACACCGACAGGAAAACCACAGGGAAGAGTAAGCCACGTTTCCCAGATGTCCTTGTTTGGTTCGGCTGTTGCAGTAGGGGATGGTGAGTGGGAGCCTGCTGTCTGTTTAATAAAAATAGGAACCTCAAGACCCATTAGAGTAAAAAATTAGCAAGTATTATTGAAGGTGTGGCGTACATTTCTATTATATTGTCTTGATGCAATAATACATACTTTGAGAAATTTGATTTTTGGGGGTTGTTTTTAAAAAATGAACTATGATACGGAGGTCTAGGAAGTGGTGTCCACTTAACTCAAATTTTCAAGCCACTGCTAAAATTTTAATGGAAGAATGTCCAAATTGCAGGTGTGTCTTACTACATATCAAACCCAATTTTCCCATTGAGAGCCACTAAGATTTTATTTTTAAAGGACAACTCTAATGTTCCCCAGCCAGCCCCCGCACTAGGTTCTACTACAAATAAACAGTCCCCTCCCTCCCTAATGTCCTGGCTACCCCCAGGGGAGGGGCCCCTGCCGGGGCCTGGGAAGCTGACTCCCCACTTGGGGTAACACTAGTAATAATGTAACTGTATTACGGTGCTGGAGTGAGGGAAGCAGCAGATCGTTTGCTTGAAAACATGACCTTTTAATTTAAACAAAAGGCTTGAAAAAATAAAAGCGGGTCTTAACTGCAGTTTAATCAGTCGGGCAAGAGATGTCTAATGAAGCTGCCAGACGGATTTGCAGCCCGGCTGTCACTTCGGCCATCATGTTTGCAGCCCCGGGAGTGAGATTAGCACCGTGTGGAGGCACAAACTCGGGCAAAACGTCCCGTGTCTGGGACGGCTGTAAAGTTGGACAATTTGATAAATTATTTTGTCGCAGGCGTGACGGTTTGGAAAACCTGACATGTAAGAATTCAGTTCCCTGAGACCTCCCTTCTTTCCCCTGGACCTAGAGCGCGTTACATCAATGCAACCGAGGAAGCAACCTTTGAAAAAATATATATGATATATACTATGCATTTTCATAGACCAAGCATTCGTAAATGAATTTTTACATTTTTCTTCATATGTTATTTCATCCAAAATTTTCAAAGAAAATGTCTTTGACCTGTACTTCAGCTAAAAGTTCTTTCCAAAGATTTTTTTAATTGAGGAAAGGTCTCTCATGTGTCAGTGTGATAATATCATGTCAGTGATTAAATAGTCCTTCTACAGTTTGCATGTCCATTGCATTGTGCCTTTTGCCACCAGAGAAGATCTGAGTAAGTTTTGGAAAGTCAGGCCTCTGTTGGAGATTGACAAAAACCTGGGGAGTTTCAGGACGCCAGTATTCTACTGTGCTGGTGTCCTTTCGGAGCGCTAGCAGACATGCCTAATAGCAATTTTCTCTTGAAACAAATATTCACCGAGTGTTTAGTTCAAGACATGCCATTAAAAGGGGGTATCGAGATTCTTAAAGAGAATATAAGCTTTTTGTTATTGTTTTTCAGAAATAATCTTTTAATGGAAAAAAATGAAAGGAAAGGGAATTATTTCCCCTGGAAAAAATGTTTGCATTTCTTTTTTTAATTTGCCATATTTATTTGCTGCAAATGGCATGCAGTTGTGCATCAACACTAATATGATCCACTTTGTTTCCTCTTAATAATCTGGGGAGGCCTTAGCTTAATCTCTCACTCATTTCATGCCAAAAGCACAAATGTGTAGCTTTTGTTCTACTACAGGTTTCATTCCATCTGTTGGAAGCCTCGTATGTCAATATCACATTTATAAATTCTGAATCACTAGGGGGAAAAGTCACATGGGGCAGGGAGAGAAACATACTCATCATTCTTTTTTTACTGTTTTAAAGTTTCAAAGTATTGTCTCTGGGATGTTGATTTAGTTCTTTGGAGCTAAAATCATGCAGCTTGCATGACTTTTTTAATTACAAAAAAATATATTTTTAAACTGTGTGCTAGCAAAGTTTTTCATTTCCCCCAAACCTCTCTATAATTGCCATGTCATGATTATCATTTTCTTTCACTGTTGCTTTCTATGGAAGCCCCAGGAAAGAGTTCCTAAAAATTAAATTTCATGCTTGCATGTGTTTCTGTGATCTGCAGCGTGTATGATCTCTGAGTGGAAAACTTCTCTAAAAATAAATGGATTACCCTTTTCACTGCACTGTCTGATGTCTCCTCCACAGATAGCACTGCTTCCCTGTGATCTCCACCCCGCCACAATCGACATGACAAGCGTTGAAATGGGAGCCTCACGGTGGCGCCCTCTACCTTTGCCGGCCCCTTCTGCAGCGAGGAGCAGGTCACTCTGCAGAGCACCGGTTCTCAAACTTGAATAGTGGCTGGACCCCTTCTTAAAAGGTAGAATTATTGTCACACACCCCACAATACATCAGGGGTGTCCACTTTGGGAAATATTGACTGAAAAGTTAAGATCTTATTCTATAACAGTCTTTAGTGGAGAATTATGACTGCAAAGAAAAGTCCTGTCTTGATAACTGCTCATCTCCCTTCTGTTATCGAAATAAAACCTAAAAGTCTTGGAATCCTGAGAACATGTCCTGGACCCCGTGGGAAATGCTGTTTTCCCTTTTGCAAGGAGATGCGTCACTCCTTGGCAGAAGCCCTGCCTCTGACCTTTTATAAACTGCTCTGTAAATATCACCGTTGCTTAGTTTGTGAAAGACTAATGTGTTTCCACTAACAAAACTGTCTTTCCAGGGTTGCTGCTTTCTAGAATAATGCTTATTTTCCTACTGGGCTTTCTATTGCTGGCATGTTTTTTTTTAAGGCAACTAAATTTGTGTAAGAGATTGCACTTTGAGGCAATCCAAGGAATTTTAATCAAGAACCAGTGAGAAACCAAAGTCTCTAATGAAAAAAAAAATGTGACAAAGTAGCAGACCTCAAAAATACTAACCAAGTTGATTTTCTAATATCTGATGCTTTGACCAGAGGTTGTTTTCTAAAACGTATTTTTAAGCAAATGTTAAAAACGAGGTTGTCTTTTTGTTTTTATGGGATCACTGCCCTTATATTAAGTACTATCAATGAACAATGGAATTGGCTTTTCTCTCCTCTTAGCAATCAACAAGTTGGACTTTCCTACACCAGAATTAATGATGTCTCTAAAGGGTGAATTACAAGGAAGTGATGAAGAGACGAGGTTTAAAATATTAGCATTCCCACAAGATAATGCATCTGTTCTTATTTGTACCAGCGAATGAAGATAAATGAATTAATAGTTCTATTAATAAGTGAGCTTTGAATTAAAGTGTTTGTCTAGGAAAATCAGTCTACTTTGTTCAAAGGGCCTCCTTCAGTCCTTTACGGTTCTTAGAATTCTAATAAGCTTACAGCCCAGGTGAGGCCAACACTGTTGTCTATCTCTGAGCCAACTCACACACCTCAAAAACAAATATATATAGTTACTCATGTGCCACGGTGGGAACTCACCATAAAACCAACAGAAAGAAAAATAATAAACATGTCATAGAATAAGTACATGCTATGATGCGTAGCTTCAGGTTTTCAATAGCTGAGCTTTATTACAATAACCACAACATGAACAGCTTTGGGAAACAGAACAATAAGTCAACATGTAGGCCAAAAGAATTCATCACTCAAACGGTCTTCTTTTCAAAACACAGCTATCTGTGTTGAGCTAGAGTTAAGACTTGGCACGGGAAGACTTGGTTCATTCTAGTAGCTTCATAGAGAAAAATAAAACTAGTAAGTCTTGAATGGGTTGAAACTCATTTTTGATAAGTCAAAGAAGTTTTGTAAGTAAATCCTTTGTTATTAATCCTAGAAAAGATTCTGTGTTAATTAACCTGGTATGTGATCAGGCTGTTTGTTATAGATGACCCCAAGTAATCCATCATAAAAGCCTAAAAATTAGGAAAATGTGCAATTCCTAAGAGGCTCAATATGCCCCTTGTGTAAGAATAGGACGGAGTTCTTTGATGTGATTATTATTTGGTGGGCTTAAAATACTGCATTAAGAAAATACTTTAAATGTTTATGTGAATAACATTTATGGCCTCCATTTACAATTATGTTATTCTTCATTTTAAATATTCAGCAGTAATCCAGAAAAAAAATGAACACTTTAGCAATTTCTTTTAGTTAAAAATAGAATGCCGTGAGCTAGTGTTATTTTATTAAGTCAAAATGTCGTCGTTGGGAACGAGAATTTTGTTTTCTCTTCTCATGTATCCTCAGCACCTAGACCAGTGTCTGACATATTATAGTAAGTGCTCACTAAATATTTGTTGAATGAATGGGTGAATGTCATGCTGAGCCAATGAAAAGCACATATTTTAGTTATGTAATTACACGAAGATTGTATTTATGGTTGTCACAATAAAAGCAGAGATCGCTTCTTGATGTCTGTATTTTCCTACAAAAGAACAGGGAGCACCTAGCCCTTTTTAATATTGTTCCTTCAAACAGAACCGATTCTTCTCTGACCTGGAAAACGTTCTACTTCCCAAAAGGATCTTATTGAAATGAATGCTCATCAGGAACTGCCTGCTTTGAAGAAAATCATAAGGAATCCATTTAGTTTGCATGATTGGAACTCTGGGTCTTTTCCAAAATTTGTGTGTTTGCAAGTGAAATGGGGAGTCTGGTTTGCCCATGTTCTGCAGAATTAAAGTGCAGTATGTGTCTTCTATGCAAGAAATCCAGCTTGGATGTGATATATTATCTACCTTATATTAGTCTTTAGGTGTCTGTGCCAGTTTGCTGGCAAACAATAAAGGCTTCCTCTACTACACTTCCAGAAAAGAGTTAATTCTATTAGAAATGTATTCTATTATGAAATCCTAGCACTCAGATATTTATAATTTTTCATTTTTATGTGACATAGAAAAGTATGCATACTCGAATCATTGGCAGCAATGAAAATATCTGACAGTGCAGTCCAGGCAGAGGAGAGATATTTCATCAACAAGTATTTTTACACAGCCACTGTCCCCAGACCTGTAGCAGGCACTTTGGAGGAAAATAAAGGATCTGACTTCAGGGACCTACTGTCAATTGAGGAAATGAAGCATACGTGCACCCGCCTGCACACACGCACACACATTAATAAGAGAATAATTAAAAACAACACATGAATAATAATAATTGCAAGATGGCAAGATTAAAAGCTTATTTAGAAATCCATGAGTACAAAGTGCTTTCTGAGAGTGGGATTCCTCAGGAAAAGCCCTCTGAAGTAGTGGGATTTGAGCAGAGCTTGTTAAATGCAATATTTTATGTTGCCTTTCATTCAACAAACATTTGTGAGGGGCCTCTGTGGGCTGGGTCCTGGGTGAGCTGAAGTCTGGGAGGTCAGGATGAATGAGGCAAAGGCATATTGTCGAGTCTTAGTGTTCATTTTGACCCTAGCACATACTGTGTTCTGTGTCATCTGAGATTTTTACTTGACCATTTCTAGATCTAGGGACTAACATTGACTTTCTGGTCACTGCAAAAGCAGGGAAAATTAAAGGAATAACAGAGAAAAAAAATAATAAAGGAGTAACAGAGGCTATTATCTAAAAGTGTATCATCAGAGCTAATGTGCAAAGGACACCGCAATATTCTGTACCAAAAAGAGCATAACTAAGGTCTCAGGCACACATTGACTTCTTTTTTTCTTAATATATTTTTATTGATTTCAGAGAGGAAGGAAGAGGGAGAGAGAGATAGAAACATCAATGATGAGAAAGAATCACTGGTCAGTTGTCTCCTGTATGCCCTCTACTGGGGATTGAGCCTGCAACCCGGGCATGTGCCCTTGACTGGAATCGAACCCAGAACCCTTCAGTCTGCAGGCTGACGCTCTATCCACTGAGCCAAACTGGCTAGGACCACACATGGACTTCTTAAAAGCATCTAGCAGTTTGGCCCAAAAGTATTCAGATCAGTTATTTGCCATTTTGCTTACAAAAGAGTTGCTTTATTGAACTTTTCAATTCGTGGGGTTGTTCATGTAGAGATGCAGATTTAAATGGTCCCTTCAAACTGATTCTTTCTATCTCTAATACTGATGATATTATGTTAAAAGATTTTTACATTTTTTTCATGAAAGAAGTTCTGAGGTATTTTGTGTGTGTGTGTGTGTGTGTGTGTGTGTTTTGCCTTTCTTATTGCCACATTTTAAAAATAAAAACTGGCCCTAGCCGGTTTGGCTCAGTGGATAGAGCGTCGGCCTGCGGACTGAAAGGTCCCAGGTTCGTTTCCGGTCAAGGGCGTGTACCTTGGTTGCGGGCACATCCCAAGTAAGGGGTGTGCAGGAGGCAGCTAATCAATATTTCTCTCTCATCGATGTTTCTAACTCTCTATCCCTCTCCCTTCCTTTCTGTAAAAAATCAATAAAATATATTTAAAATAAAAATAAAAACTGACTATGAAACTGACCTCCCTTGGCCTTTGTGAACCCCATGTTCTGGCTGCCACATCTTCTGTGTAGGTTTCCTGGCTCCTCTTCCCCCAGGCACCTCCTAATCACTGCCCCGCACCCTCCTGGTCTTTTTTGGTTGCATCTAAATGCTGCCGTCTCTCCAAGGTCTTTGCCTAGTTCTGCTGGTGCATCTATCTACCTTGTATTCCCAAACCCAAATTTCATTGTTCCACATCCCAAATTAGTGTATGCAATATGGAATTTACTATTTTTTCTCCCAAACATGCTCCCTTTCCTACTCACTCAATCTTTGCCAGTGTAAACATTCCTAACCTCCTGGCAGAGGGTGCCACACTTGCCTGGCCTTCTCCCCACTTCTTCCTCAGTCTCTCTCATAGATTCTTTTCTGCCACTCATTCCCTGCACATGAGTGTTTGCCACGGTTCTGGCCTGGCTTCTCCTCTCTCATCACCCCACATGGTCGCCCACGGTGAGCTTTCTCAAACCTCTATCTCCAGCCCGGATCCCCAGCTCAATGTGCCCCAAATCATATTCATCATTTCTCCCCGGTGCCCTCTTCTCACTAACCATGTTCTCCTTCTGCATTTGGTGAATGCAGGCATGTTCACCTAGCTATTCACTACCAAAATCTGGGGATTACCCTTGACCTTTGACCCTTTCTCTACATCACTTCCCACATTCAGTCAATCCTGTTGCTGCCACACCTATTACCAATGCCTTCTTGCAAGCCTTCATCATTTTCATCTAGATTTCCAAGACACCAAGACACTCATAACAGCCCATTTTGCAAAAGAAAAAACTGAAGTTTAGTTTGATTAAGTAACTGTTGCTTGTGATGACACTTATTGCTACCAGGATTTCAAATTATACCGCTTCTTCGCAACTGAGTGGTCCAGAAACCCACAGCATCACATCACCTGGGACCTTGCTAGAAATGCTGAACCTCAAGGGCCCCTAGGCCCAGTGAATCAGAATCTGCTGGGCCTGTGAAGCCCTGCTCGCGGCTGGCTGATGAAAGACGTGCGTAAGTGCAGATAATTAAATCCAATGCTTGCCTCGTGTCCCTACTCTTTAATTCCCTCTCAAATGGCCTTATTTGTGGTTTGAGGTGAGATTTTTCTCTTTTAAGACATAAGCACTTCTAACCAACGGCAATGCATCTCCCAAACACAGAGATGTGGGGAACTAGGGTCACAGCTGTGTGACCTGGAGGATAGCTACTCCCTCTGGGGTGCCAACTCCATGCCTGGCTGTGCCCTCAGCTGTTTACTACCTGTGCTAAGAGGAAAAGGTATAAATAAAGGTATTTCAGGGAGGCTCACTAAGGTGGAGGGGAAACAGAGCCCTGTCATAGGTTTATCGCACTGCCTGGTGGCCAATTCATGCTCACGTACAGTCGTGAAAACAGAAGTGGAGAATAACTAAGGCTCAAGTGCACAGGGAGTTGGCAATAGATGTAATCACAAGACCCAGGAATTCCCAGCTCTGACTCCTTGGCTGTAGCAACGGGACCACACACATGAAATCATCTTTTGTACCGATTATTGAGTCCTCCTTTACACAAATCTTGCCCTAGGAACATTCATCTCCATTTCTGAGGCCACGCACGTAGAGGAAATCATGAATGCCACCTGGCCCGCTTGCGTAGGGGAGATTTACTGTCTGTGTTTGCCCTGACATCTATAGCCTGTGTTACTCTTCTTTGATGCCTCAGAACTATATCCAAAGGCTTCTATTGTCTTACTGCTCATATAAGAAAATCCTTATCTTGGCTTTATAATGAACACAGAAGTGGGTAAATGGCCATATGGATGAGTCTGGGGAGAGAACCAGGAGGCTGGGGGAAATGTGAATGGATTTTCTTTTTTTTTAAAGGCAGACTTAGTGAAATGTATAGCGCTGAATCCAATCCCATTAAAAGGGGTTGTAAAAAATTAAGTTTCCATGCTGTTAAGCTGCTTTCATGTGGCAGTGGCATCTCTGCGTGTAGCGTCTATGTGTGTGATGCTTCGGTTCCACATCAGGCTGGTGCGGAGTAGACCTCAGATCCGCTGTCTCCACTCAGGGGTCTTCTGAGAGAAACACCCGCCAACTCAATCTCTCCCTGACTAAGAGACACTGGAGCCTTCAGATGGGGGAAAAGGAAAAGTTGAGCCAAGCAGTTTCCTAAGTACCCGGGACTCCTTGTGAAGCCCTGGCCGCAGAAACCCGGCAGCGGGAACAGATGATGCTGACCTAGTTATTGCCAGAACAAAGGTAGGATTTACTTTTCTGGTGGTTGTGAATTTTCTTCTTTATTAAGGAGAGGGATTTAATGCAATTAGTTCTTAAGGAAGCCAGAGGCAGATAGCGGAGGGTGGAGCCCTGTCTTCTTTAGCCTCTATCTTCCCAGCCTGACCCAGCCACCAGGCCCCAGCCACAACCTTCAAAACCCTTATCTGTCCACTGAAGTGGCAGACTTCTTTAACCTTTGACCTAAATTGTGTTTGAACCTTCATCTTGAGGAAGCAAAGTTTTGAACATTAAGCCACTAAAGACTACAAAAGCCCCTGGATTTGTGTCCCGTTCTTTACCGAGCATCCCAATAGCCTTGTCTTTGACCAGCAAACACAGTGGACCCTGCTCGTCCCGATTCTAGGAGTGATATGCTGGGTGAGGAATTCTCACCAGGAGGAGGGCATTTATTTTGCATGTTAGCTTTTTTGTTTCTTATTTCTAGTCACAAAATAAATGTAAACAGAGTTTAGGAAAGAGTTCCATTTCTGCCTCCCTGAAAATGCCTACAGGCATCTTAAAAGTAAGTCATGTCAGTGTTTTAGGATCCAAATTTAGAAAGTCCAAAGTTAGAATATCTTGAAATCTTTTTTAAAAAGGTTGCATTTGAAGCAACAATGGCCATGTTAATGGACTGCCCTCTACATTCCCAATCAAATTCATGGGGGATTTGCACTTAACCATAAGCACACCCCGATGAGGATATGCCTCAAAGCGAATATGGGAAGGGCAAAGTAAATCTGAGAGGATTAACAGTAGAATAAACCCCGGATGAAATCAAATAACCAAGGAAAAATTAGTAGAAGAATAAGAAAGGTTTTAATGTTTGTAACAGGGAAATGCCGACCTTAGTGCACTGAAAAAGGAGGGACACCCAGCTGACTTAAATCAAAGTCTAAAACTAACTTTGATTTATATTTGTATCTCTTGTAACTTGCTCTTTAAAAAAATAATTTACATTAGTTTTATTTGTCCTGTCAGTTAAAGTAACCGAGGCTGCCAAAACACTGTCATTTCTTAGAACTGATTACTCCCCCCTCCCCATGGCTGTCATCTGGGTCTCAAGTGCATTTGTCTTTGGAATGTTGTGCCTTTATTGCCTTTTGTGGGACCTGTCTTCCTCTGGCATTTTTACTGTGCTAGACACATTGCTATATTACAGTAGGCCAAAGGTCATCTACACAGCCATCAATTCTAAGAATGATTTTTTGGTTAATAAAACTAATTTTCTTAGCTGAGGGCTGCTTGCTGTGAGAATGATTTATATTTACCAGCTCATATTTTCTAGAAAGTGACAGAATGCCAACCACTAAACTATCCTTTATGATGCTATAGTTGTTTGTCAAAATGTTTCTTTTTTAGCATATGGGTTTTAAGTATAATAGGAAATTTGAGATTATATGTGAAGTGACATGATGAAGCAAATACAGTGGGACCTTGACTTACGAGTTTAATTCGTTCTGAGACAGAGCTCGTTAAGGAGCTCGTTAACTCAAATTACTCTATCAACTCAATGCAAAAAATCGGCCAAGAGACAGCTGGTATCAAAAAACTCATTAGTTGGGACATTCGTAAGTCAAGGCCCCACTGTATGTGTTTTGGGAGAATGTGTAACAGTGTTATTTTCCCTTGGGCTCAGAAAGCACGAGAGATGGAGTGCTGATTAAGTTCACATCTCTGGAGCCACAGAAATGTGGAATAGAAAACTGCTTTAGCCATCTGCAGTGATCTTAGACAACTTAATTAACTTATCTCAGTCTAGCTTTTTCACTCATTTAATTGGCATGACAATAGTACCTGCCTCCTAGATTTATTTGCAAGATGAAATAGTATATGCAATAAAAGGTCTTAACTCTATAAAGTGTATCAGTCAGGCTGGGTTGCTTATACTGCATAACAAATAGCCCCGTATTCTCATGGGCTTAAAACAAGTATTTCTTGTTTATGCTACATGTCCAATATAGGTTATTTGGGAGGAGGAGTGGTACTCACACTAGTCATTCAGGTATTCAGGTGATAGAACAACCATCATCTCAGACCTTGCTGGTCACATGCAGAGAGAAAAAGAGCTCTCAAGGTTTTATGCCAGCAATGAAAGCCTTAACCTAGAGAAAACACACATCTCTTGTCTTCAAATTCATTGGCCAGACCAGTCATATGACCCTACCTACTCACAAAGGAGCCAGGAAGTATAGAGCTGGAAATATTTGGTAAATAGCACTAATGATTACCACAGACTCTTTTATATACATGCATATATATGTATATATGTAGTGTGTGTGTGTGTGTGTGTGTGTGTGCAGAGAGGGCATTCAATTCACTCTCTTTCTAAAGGTGAAGCAAGGAGAGTTACTCAAGGAGATCAGTATCCAGGTAAGGACACCCAGACAAGCCACATGTGGCAGGGGCCACCTACTGAATGCCCCAGGCAATTTAAGGAAATAGGTGAGATCAAAAGGCCACTTAATGCATCTGAGCCCTTTTTCTAGAAAAGGGTTTCCCTAACTCTACAAGGAAGAAGCCCTTCCACCTTTCCTACTAGATATTCAAAAGAACAGTATTATTTGAAACAATCTTTTCTTTCAGGAAGTCTATGTGGCACACATAAAATAATTGGCAAAAAACCGAGAGTGCATGGGTAACCATCAGCCAAAATGTCACACCGTGTTGGGTAACAGGGCACTCAGCTGCGGTCAGTGGGTTAGGGCTAAGTCCAAGTCCAGTGTGAAACTTTGCCGGTCACTTCAACTCCTGGGTCCCTAGTGTCCTCACATGTGTAGTAGGGATAAGACCCGCCTCTGCAGGAAGTCTGGGTCACAGAGGAGATTACACAAGAACTCAGAAAGCACATTGCAGAGCCACTGGCACACAATAGACACTCAATAGTGTCCACCTGTTCATTCATTCATTCATTCATCCACCCCTTAGACATCACAGATTCTCTCTCTCTCTCTCTCAGTTCATAAAATCATTTTCAGAAGTAGAGTTTCCTGACATGCACAGAATGGTGAAATGCCAAGGGCCTCACTAGGTCTGAGCCATTCAGGCATCCCTGGGCTCTGGGCCACAGGTCAAATTTGCATTTCCCACCCAGCCTGTGGGCCAGAACCAGTCAGGGGAGACCCAAGGACATCCTGGAATCAAGAGTCTTGAGCTGGAAGTTGGCAAGACCTTGCTTCTACTCCTGACTTGGCTGCTGAATGACCTTGTTCAACCTACTTAGCCTCTCTGGTCCTCCGTTTCCTTTTGTGTAAAGTGTGGAATCTGAGTTAGGTTGGTGGCTTTTCAAACTTTTTTTTTCAGAACCAAGGGAAATATCATGTTCCCAAGGTAAATAATAATAATAATAATAACAACAACAGCAGCAGCAGCAGCAGCAGCAGAATTGCTCTGAATTCCAAGTGGGACGAAATCCAAGGTCCCTTATGACCTTACACATGTTCTCACTCTGAAAAGTTCCTTCAGCTCCTTAAATGTTTCCGGTGCTTTATGTAGAGACTTATGAGCCTACATCAGGATGTGAGGGGGCTCACACATAATCCATGCCCCTTTTGTTGGGACTTAATTGCTCACCTTGCTTTCAGTCACCTCTGTAGAAGTTGAGGGAAAGAATATAAACCTAAAAAATAAGACAAGGGAACAGCTACCCGAGCTTCTCTGAGGACACCTGGGCAGGGGCAGGATGGGGACAGATTTCCCTCACCAGGGGCCTCAAGGACCAGGGAGTCCCGAATGAGAGGGGAGGCCCCTGGTGATGTCCACACATCCCAATTTTGCCCTAAGTCAACCGTTTCCTCGCCGGTAGCCCTGCGGCAGTTGGGAGTCAGTTTGAGGCAGGAGTTTCTCTTCTGAGCACGAAGTTGTCTCCATTTCCCACTGTGACTTCCCCTCTTCTTTGCCTTCCTCAGGAGGAGGCAAGCAGATGGGAGCCACATAAAACGGCTAAGGTTTTCTGAACACTTACTTTGGACAAGTCCTGTCTGTACTTGGCAGTCCGCAGGCATTATTTAGTTAATCATTAGCCACCCTTTGAGAAGGGTAGGGGCTGTATTCTTCCCTCATCTTAACATCTCTAGATGAGGAAACAGTTTTAGAAATTAGGAATTAAGCAAATTTACAACGAGCCAAAATGTAAACCTCACATATATATCTATATATAGCCCCTTTATTATTTTTAAAAATAACTACAGTATACTCTCTTCTTTCCCATTTGCCATTTCTCCATCTTCCGAAATTCACTTAGCAAAAGAACACACACAAAAATGTAAAATTTGTTTTTTCACTGATTTTCCATATATATCTGCTCATGTGTTCTCCCTACTTAAGCCCATCTTTGGCTTTCTAACGCCTGTAGAGAGAAGTCCAGTCTCCTTAGTCTTGTTTCCCGAGATCTTTATGCTCTGATGCCACACCCTGTCCAGACTTGTCTGACCATCACACCACCCAGCGCAGTGCCACCCATCTAACTTCTCGCTATTTCCTAAGCACCACGTGTGCCGAATGCTTCTGTGCCTTTGCTAATGCTGTTCCTTCTGTCTGGAATTTCCTTTTCTTGTTTATTTGCTTGATGATTCCACACATATTGAGCTCCTACTATGGCCAGGCCCTGGGGCTATAAGGGTGAATAAATCCAACTCTCTGATTTCAACCAGCTCACAGTCAGGTGAGATTTGATTCACCTGTTAAGGCCCTCCTCATATGAGGCCTCTGAAGTTTCCCTTACTTTCTGCATCCCTGAATATGCGTTTGCTGTAAGTAACAAAAAAACTGAACCCAAACTAGCTTGAAAAGTAAAATCCAATACTGGATTTAGGGTATTCAAAAAACCTAGCATGGACTTCAGGCGTAGTTTTATCAGGGTTTTGGGTCCAATCTTCTCAATTCCTTTGTTTGCCATCAGATCAACTTCCCTATTACATTTATTTAATAAATTGGGGGGGGGGCTACTGAATTCCAGGTACTGTTCTAGGCCCTTGGGATATATTGGGAAACAAAACTGATAAAGATCCCTTCCCATGTGGAGCATACATTCAAATGGGAGAAGATACACATGATGAAGTTTATGGGGGAAAAGCATAGTGCAGTATAAGAAGGATTGGGAGTGTGAGAGAGGTGGGTTATAATTTCTCTAAGGTGGTCAGGGAAAGCTTTATCAGGAAAATGGCATTTGAGCAAAGCCATGAGGATATGAGAGAGTGAGCCATGTGGAAAGCTCAGGGAAGATGTTACAGGCAGAAAAAACAACCAGCACAAAAGTCTGGAGCAGGGGTATTCCCAGCATGTTGGAACAGTGTCAGGAGGCCAGTGTAACTGGAGAAAAGTGAGTAGAAGGTTAGCAGTTGGAGATTATATCATGGAACCAACAGAGGGCCAAGTCATGTGAGCCTCTTGTGAGGACTTTAGCTCTTTATCTGCAGGGCTTTGAGTCAAAGAATAAATGATAGAACTCAAGTTCAAGGGACTGTCTCTGGCTGCTCTGTTGAAAGGAGATTGTAGAGGAGCAAGAGTGGAATCTGGGAAACTAGTTAGGAGGCTCTTTTAATAATCCAGGAAGTGCTAAGAAGAGCTGGATTAGGGGAGGTAACAGTGAGGTGATGAGACAAGGTGGGTTCAGGAAAGAGTTTGAATATAGGTCTAATAAGATATTCTGACAGATTGGATGTGGGAAATGATAAAGGACTCTAGAATGACTCCCAAGATTTTTGGCCTAAACCATTATCTGAGATGGTGAAGGCCATGAGTAGAGCAGGTTTGAGGAGGAAGATCCAGGCTTGAGTTTTGGACATGTTGAATGCTAGATGTCTATCATCAGACATCCAGGTATAGATGTTGAGTAGACAGAGGGATCTGTGAGTCTGCATTTGGGATAAAAGTCTAGACTGGCATAATATATTTCAGAACTGTCAGCATATAGATAATATTTAAAGCTATAAGCCTGGATGAATCACCAAAGAAGCAAGAGTAGGTACAGAAGAGAAGACCAAGTCTGAGTCATGGGGCCCTCAAAACCAAGAGGCCTGGGAGAGGAGGGGAAGCAGAAAAGGAGACCAAGAAGACTCATGATAGAAAGAGAATGGGAGGAAGGGGGCTTTTCAAACTAAGTCCGAGGTTTCCCTCCAACTGGACCAATTTAGGTTTCTTGAACCAGGTCTTAAAGCCAATAAAATTAATAAACAGACTCCATTTTTAAAAATATCTATTTTTAAAATTATTTTTTTAATGATTTCAGAGAGGAAGGGAGAGGGAGAGAGATAGAAACATCAATGATGAAAGAGAGTCATTGATCTGCTGCCTCCCTCCCCCTGCATATCCCCCTCCAGGATCAAGCCTGCAACCCAGTCATGTATCCCAACCAGAATTGAACCTTGACCTTCTGGTTCATAGGTCAATGCTCAACCACTGAGCCATACCAGCTGGGCGACAGAGTCCATTTTCTTTTAGCTAATCACTTGAAAAACGTCTTGGAGTGGCTTACACATATGAAGACTCATTCTTGGAACTGAAGTGGGGGACAATCCTACCCAAAGGAAAAACTGAATATCAGGAAGTAGCCAATAAAGTGAATCCATGATCTTTCCACACATTCTTCAGGGGAATTGTTTATTTGCTCTCATGTACTCCCAGAGCCTTTTGTTCATACTGATAGTTTCATAGTTATTATATTGTTACACGGTTGGCTGTCTATTTACTGATTTCTTTTCAGATTGTTAGCTCCTTGAAGAAGAGCCACGTCTCATTCATCTTTGAACCCCAGGGCCTGGCTTAGGTGAATATTTGTTGGAATTAATGTGAACATGTGAAAGCATGTAGATTTTTGGTCTTTCTGTGGGGACTCCTGGGTGACCTGAAGCCTTAAAGTTAACAAGAAAAAAATTTTAACCCTTAGAAGAGTTTGATCAATCTATTATATAACCACACAGACCTCCACCTGGTTAAACTGCTTTCATGAAGCTATTTCTTAATAATTTGGCTGCAAGAACAATTAGTTCTTAAACTTTGAAACAGAGAAATCTAAAAGATCTCTTTGGTAATTAAATACACACACAGCTAATGATTGAGAGTTCATGAAAGGTGCCTAAAAAACCTATAAGGACCTATAAATTCATTGTATATACATTATAATTACACATACAATTTGAGTACTGATTAATACTCAAATGATAATGTAGTTGGCCCAAGACAATATAGTGCACAAAGAAAGTGAAAGCCTTGGGAGGAAACCCAATAGATCAGCGGTTCTCAACCTGTGGGTCGCCAACCTGTGGGTCGCGACCCCTTTGGGGGTCGAACGACCCTTTCACCAGGGTTGCCTAAGACCATCGGAAAACACATATATAATTACATATTGTTTTGTGATTAATCACTATGCTTTAATTATGTTCAATTTGTAACATCCTACATATCAGATATTTACATTACGATTCATAACAGTAGCAAAATTACAGTGATGAAGTAGCAACGAAAATAATTTTATGGTTGGGGGTCATCACAACATGAGGAACTGTATTAAAGGGTCACTGCATTAGGAAGGTTGAGAACCACTGCTATAGATAGATATATGCTCTGCTAGTAAGGCTTTTTCTCTATGTGGTTATGCTTTTTTGTTGGACATGATTTGTCTCACAGCATGTCTGAATCTATACAGTGAACTGTACTAGTATATTACAAAAGTTCTAGTTAGCCTTAGCCAGTTTGCTCAGTGGATAGAGCGATGGCCTGTGGACTAAAGGGTCCCGGGTTTGATTCTGGTCAAGGGCACTTGTCTGGGTTGCAGGCTCAATCCCAAGTAGGGGGCGTGCAGGAGGCAGCTGATCAATGATTCTCTCTCATCACTGATGTTTCTCTCTCTCTCTCTCTCTCTCTCTCTCTCTCTCTCTCTCTTTCTTCCTCTCTGAAATCAATAAAAATATATTTTAAAAAATTTTTCTAGCTAATTCTGTGTTTGGCCACAAGTAAAGCAGACTAGATTTTCTTAAAAGAGAATAGAAAGGCCAAAACATTTTTCTGTCCAGTATTTGAGTGACAAAAAGAAAAAGAATGGCAAAATGTAAAATGTACACATTCAAAATATTATAAAGTATAGTACATTAATTCAATCTATCATTGACTTTTTACTTTTTGGAAATATTTTCTAACTGTAGACGTATTAGGATATATTTGTTCACATGGGTATTTTCAGAAGTTTAAGCACCAATATATACTAGTAATGTCTTTAAGTTACAAAAGATTCCAAAGGTTTATTTGTTTGCTTGTTTGTTTATAGAAGATGATTGGAAAACCACTAAAACAGTCCTTTAGAATATTTGAAGGCATTTGATACAACAAAATATTTGATCCTTATCATATAAGTTGTCAGCATTTACAATTTCCCTTTGAAGGCAAATCCTTTAGTTCCTATAAAAAGCACTGATTGTAAGGATGAAGCCTTAAACACCCGGCGCAGCCATGGCGTCTGTCAGCTCAAGGTGTACAGGGTGCTTGACAGTTCTTGGATTAATAAGCAAGTCACCAATTTTGTTAGACTCTCTTTCCAGTAAAATAAAAAAGAGGGCACATCTGAAAAACCAGATAATAGAATGAATAAGACATTTGGTAAATAGGAGCAATTAAAAATCAAAACCAGCACACATCTGAAAAAACAGATAATAGAGCAGGTAAGACATTCGGTAAATAGGACCAAAATGATGTTGTAAACCTCAACCTGAATCAGCTCTCCAGGATACAATCTTCTGTTAAGTGACATTTTTCCCCCCTTTCCTTGTCTATCTAGATTTTTTGAAAAAAATCAAGGTAAACTCCAAAGGTCACAAAGAAGTTGACTTGTCTGGGGTGAGGCTAGAAATGTGATGAGATGAGCAGGTGTGCACTGTATGGGTTTGTGTTAGAGGGAAGTGGACGTTCCCTTAGCCCAGTTCCCCACTCTGTTTCTCAGGTGGGGACCCAGGAAAGGGGAGAGGGGAGAGTTCACATGGAGGGTGCAGGGTAGATGCAATGGGAGGGCAGTTCTCCATGCAGTGCTCTCCCTCTTGGTGGTGGGGACGGGGCTCCCTTTGGTGTTGTTATTGTTCTCTGCTCACTGGCAGAGCGATCAGATCTCTTTCCTTTTGCCCTTGAAAGTGACATTAAATGATTCTGTGCGCATGCATTTGAGAAAGCCAGCACAATCACCTATTAATCCGCTGAGCCTCTTCAGCAACTTGAAAATGATCAGGGCATGGTGGATGGCTGCGCTGGTCAGTTTGTGGGACTTTACGGAAGGGCCACGCGAGTCACTCCGTTTAAGGGATCTTCCCTTCTGTGGTCACCCAAGCCTCCTCTGCCCAACAGCTCGGCGGCATTGTAGCCATCCTTCCAGGACACGGGGTCAGTGTGGGGGGGCAATCGTTGCCTTCTTCTCCCTCCAGGGAGCAACTTCTCTTCGTAAGGATTCTTTTTCCCAGCAACCAAGATGACCTGGAAATTTGATAGTGCCAGAGTTACAAACTATACTTTCTCAAGAGAGAAATATTACCTTATAGAAACTAGCTTTTATCCTGCTGAGAAACTGGACTGTGCTGTGGGGATTGTCTCTTATTAGAGCCGTGAGAGCTGAGGGAAGCATGTAGGGCTATCTTCCCCACACCAAAAAGGCTGCTGGAATCGTGTATGACCCTGAAAAGAAACCGCAGTGTTACTTAGGGGGGGAGGTGGGGAAAGACAAAAATGTCAACGTAAGCCACTACATTCCTCGTGCAGAATGAGCTTGGATACTCTTAAACACACCAGGAGAAAAGTTCTCAAGGTTTCCAAGCTCCTAGGTGATGGTGGAGCTCTTGGCTAACTTCTGAGAGCATTACTGGGCATTATAAATGTCCTTCGAATCTGCACAGTCCCACAGAACGAATACATTGTCATGGGGATTTTAGTATGTAATCTGCAGGGAGGATAAAGCCTTTATTTGCCATTTCTCAATAAAAACAAACCATTATGTGTAGAATAAGCTACAGAACATTGGGAAATAGTTTTATAACAAAAAAGGGACTCCATTAGTCAAATAATATTCATTGAGCACTTACTGTATGCCAGGCACAATAGAGGGGATGGAGTGATGTAGGGACTACAAGCATGATCCTTGCCCTAAACTTATACTCCAGTGGGCAAGACAGGTATGGAGCAAGGGTGATGAGCTAGCCATGCCTAGCAGAAACCTGAGGTTAGAATTTACAGCCTAGAGGTAAGTAACTAAGGACATCTCCTTGTAGGATGCAGTCATTTAGTATACTGGAAAAAACACAACTTTAAACGATGTTCATGATTCCTTCTTTCTCACTAAGTTCCTCTTTGGACATGCAGGAAGTTGGACAACCCTTATTTCTTTTTAGGGGATTTTATTCATTTCAAACGGGCCGGATCCAGCCCTCGGGCCGTAGTTTGCCCACGGCTGGTCTAGAGGTAAGTAACTAAGGACATCTCCTTGTAGGATTCAGTCATTTAGTATACTGGAAAAAACACAACTTTAAACGATGTTCATGATTCCTTCTTTCTCACTAAGTTCCCCTTTGGACATGCAGGAAGTTGGACAACCCTTATTTCTTTTTACGGGATCCAGAGGTCTCAGCCATTCTTATCATTCTTATGTATCCCCTTACAGAGGATGTGTGCTGTGTTGTAACACGTTGATATATATAATGCTTTTCAGACATATTACTTTCCACAACATCTCCTCACAATCTGTTTTCACTCTATGATTATCCTTACTATGTTAAAAATCTATGTATATCTACAGGTTAAACTAAGAATTTCCAAAATATCTGTTTGTCCCAGCCAGAGATATAAGATCTTAATTTCTAAAGAAAAAGAAATGTTCACATTAGCTAACTTGGACAGTGTCCATTTATACCAAAACTATGAGCAGTAACATTTTTTTTTCAGCTGAAAATCTGTGATAATAATTTAGCATTTTGCCCTACCCAATTTGGCTCAGTGGATAGAGCGTTGGCCCGTGGACTGAAGGGTCCTGGGCTCAATTCCGGTCAAGGGCACATACCTTGGTTGCAGGCTCAATACCCAGCCCCAGTTGGAGCATGTGTGGGAGGCAACCAATCGATGTGTCTCTCACACATTGATATTTCTCTTTCTCTGTCTCTCCCCCTTCCTTCCACCCTCTCTAAAAATCTATGGGAAAATATCCTTGGGTGAGGATTAACAAAAATAATAATAATTTAGCATTTTATTTTAAAAATTTAATAATGGATATTTTCAAATACCTCAAAAGAGGAGAAGATAGTACCCCAATGTACTCCTCATTAAGCTTCAAGAATTTTGGCAAATATATTTCACCAATGTAGCTTCCTCCACCACACACACACACACACACACACACACACACACACCATTTAAAAAAATATCTGGAGAATTTAAAATCAAATTTCAGTCATTATATAATATCACTCACAAATAATACTTCAATATTTATATCTAACAGAAATGGATATTTAAAATATAACAAGCCATTACCACAACTAACAAAATTAACAAAAAATTTTTGGTATCATGTAACATGGCCCATAAAAAATTCCTAGTTTTCCTCCATGTCTGCCATTCCTTCAATGTACATGTTCCTCTGTATCCTGATCTTCTTTTCCTACTCGCTACACATGAATCTCTCCCTCTTACCCAGATCTCCTTTGTGAGTAATTTCCTCTGATAATCTCTACTTGAATGTTGCCCCACCCAGTTTAAAAAGTAACACTTCCCTCCCTCAACTCTAAACCTTAACTTCTTTTTCTTCTAAGCTTTATTTTTTTTCCTTATAAACAAAATATTATTGTTTTGTTTTTTCCACTAATTTAACATTACATAACCCAAGTAAATTGCTGAATGCAGTGCTGATACATTGTGAGTTCTCAAAAAAGTTAGCTACTATTACTAATAGAATCTGAGTTTATAGCTCCATTTGTCAATTTCAACTGTATGCAGTCAGGGGAGACTTTTTTTTTTTAAAACCTCATTAGCACCATAGATTTGAATTCTTTTTTTTTTTTTTAAATATATTTTATTGATTTTCTACAGAGAGGAAGGGAGAGGGACAGAGAGTTAGAAACATCGATGAGAGAGATCGATCAGCTGCCTCCTGCACGCCCCCTACTGGGGATGTGCCCGCAACCCAGGTACATGCCCTTGACCGGAATCGAACCCGGGACCCTTCAGTCTGCAGGCCGACGCTCTATCCAATGAGCCAAACCGGTTCGGCAGATTTGAATTCTTGATCTTTTATGAGTATTCAATCAAACAGCACAAGAAAGAGATAAATGAAATCTCAACACACATATACTATGGGGTAAAGCGTCTTGTTCGTAGTCAGAGTCAAATGCTATAATGGGAATCAAGGTATTGCTGTTGTTCAGTGTTTCTAATGGCCAAGGATTTACTTGACTCCATTAGTTGCATTCTTGATTTCCAATGACCTGAACAATTTATAATAGCTTTTAAATGAACTGAATAAAACTAAGATGAATAGCCTAGATTTTTTTTGTGTTTCTTTTGAATTCTGTTTAGTACTAGACAGCATGTTTCTTGTCCACTGAGCAATGGGTTTGACCACTATTTAAGAATCAGCTCCAAGAATTTGATTTTGTAGAAACCTTCAGTATTTTGGCTGTATTGAGGCCAGTTCTGTTCACTGGCTTTACCTGTCCTTCAGGTGAAACCTCCACCTGGAGTCCACTTGAACACGCCCCAAGACCCTGGAATTAAAGCATTAGCACATAATTGATGGTCCAATTAAAGTAGGATCTAATAGGACCTGGTAATAAGAGGTCTTCTCTCTTACTATTCAAGCTCTCCCCTCTCCACTCACCCATGCAGCCTTTCCAACATGAAACCAAACTCCTGTGTCTACATAGAAACTTCTGCTTCTTTTAATCAATTAACAATTTTAAAAAAGTGGTCATTTACTAGCTTAAAACTTTTCCCCTTTTCTCTCATTTTCTCCCTTTTGTCTCATACACTGTTCTGACACTTTCCTACCATGAAAATGTTAACAACTTTTGTGTTCCATCTTTTTATCAATTTAATACTTTTAATTTTATATCTATGAATAGTTTAGACTCTTTTTAGCTGCCATGTAAAAATGTATTAGTTATGGTATTATAATGTTTGGAAATGCATGTAAATGTTTCACTGTGGCTCATTAGAAACCCTGACATAGGACTAAGCAAGCAGTGCATCTTCCTGTAAGGATTGAGTTTCATCTCCATCCAGCCCCACCTTTGAGTTTCTATGTTTTATTAATTACAATCTCTTTTATTCCCCAGCCCTAGCAGTGGTAGCTGCTTCCTTCAGTTGCTATGTCTGTGAGAGCATTTAGGAGTGTATTTGTTTTTTACCTGCTTACTAATTTTTTTCCTAGTTAATTTTGTGTAGCTAACAATTCTTTGAATTAATTTTTCTCTGTTCAAATACTGATGTGGTTTTGTCTTCTGAGTGGACTCTGACCGATACATATTTTAAAATAAATTTCAATTCAGTTATTGAAAATTTTTAAAATATACTTGGAACAAGGTGGGTATGTGCATCTGCATTTTCAGCTGTAAATTTTGTGAAATCTAATGTTTCCTATTGAATTAGTGTCCAAGGTAAGATGTGCTATAAGTATAAAAAGACTGTAAAATATCTCCTTAATAAATTTTATTGTGATTACACATTGAAGTGATAAAATTTAAAATATATTAGGTAAAACAAAATATACTGTTAAATTGTTTTCACCTACTAGTATTTCTTTTTAATGTGGCTACTATCAAATTTTAATTTGACTCCCAATGGGATAGTCCTGTTCTAGATTTTTTGTACATTTTTATCATGTTTTACATGAGGATTAGAATCCAAGGGAGGGCAACAAGGACTGCCAGAAGGTTGAGAGGAAGGAAAGAAATTTTTTTAATCTTCATTTTTAAATATACCTCAAGGTCACCATGCTTGAGCCTAGTTTTTAAGAATAAATTACATTTTGACATATTGCAGGAAGCCATCCAAATTTTCCTTTTCTATAATAATTTAATTCTATTTGATATTATTTTCAATATCTGAGTCATTGGCTAGAGTTTCCTTAAATGGTTTTCAATTATATAGATTAATTTCTGCAAAAATTTGACTGTATAGGCTTTTGGCAAGATATATTTTCTTGTTTTGACATTTTTAAAAAGTCCTGGTTTGAAATAAACAAACAAACAAACATTTAAGTTAAGTCAGCATCTTGGCCATAGTGACACTATAAACATTTATTTTCTTATCTATTTGGCTTTATTTCTTTAGAGTTCTATTGGGCAGGGTGGTGTCATCAGTGTAATA